>NC_056615.1:1492283-1858578 GCF_018340385.1 Cyprinus carpio
TTTTTTTATATTAAATATTAGTATATTTATATTATATTATATAGTATAGTATAATAATAAACAAACAAACAAATATTAAATATATGTTTTTAGCCATATGGGGTGCTTTATTGTCTTCACTGGCTTTTTTTCTTTTGATTTTGGCATTAACTATTTTTGTGAGATTCAACCTAACATATAATCAAAATGCAGACCATATGCCATATTAAACTGCACATAAACTAACATTATAAAAACATTTGAAGAATCTTATGATGTTTAAAAATATCGCTTTCTGTCAATTCTGAGATATCCCAAAAAGAAATAGCCAGGATCTTTCCCGCTGGCCTCGGGTTCGATTCTGTCACTAGCCTTATTCATCAAAGAGAATGGTTTCCTGTGCTCTGGACTAAAAGCTGCAGGCTGTGAGATGCTCTGCGTGGATCTATTGTCTCGGGCTCAGATCAGTAAATATGATCTCTGCTTCAGAGAGAAGCATATCACAGCTGCCATTAAATCACTCTAAGAGAGTGGCGGCACATTTTGCTGAGAGACCTCACCAATGATTGGCAAACTAACCGCAGAAAGACAAGCGGCCAGACTTTGATATTAAACCTACTTGTCTTCTTCCTCCCTGGGGCAAAGACGAACGCTGTTTGATTTCCCTTCCAATCTCAGTCAATTACCACACGGTCATAATTCAATAGAGCCAAACAAGGAAGTGGCCAGGGAATTCTAATTTCATTTAGCTACATTTATCCTAACAAATTAGACAACTTGCGACATTAGCAAATAAGCTGCCGATGTTAGAACGAGCGCAGCGGCATCGATCACACAAACAGTGCTAACAATGATGTAAAAGAGCACATGCTGCCTATGCAGCTAATATCCAGTCATCTCAAAACCACCTCCTTGAACCGAAGGCCACATATCAGCACTGTTTTATTTGATCTTTCAAGCTGCCAGGGTCATTTCTCATAACCATCACTGTCAATAAAGCATTATTCATTGTAGGACGGAAGCACAGCTATCTCTCTCACCCGCCTGTGAACTCCTCAATCACTGAAGGACGGGATTTGAATATTTTACGGCATAATTGGAGCTTCAACCTAATCTGAGAGAGCGCTGCTTCTTTTCTGTTGCTTAATAAAAGCATGTCGGGAACCAATCGTGTGTAATAATGAGGAACTTCTCTCAGGCTGAAAGTGAGGATAATTAGCCCTGATCCAGATTAAAGCCGTGTTTAAACACTCCTCGCTGCTGTTCAGGCAAACGTCACTGCTAAGCGTGGCATATTTGTGCTTTTTTTGGGAGTAAGGGAGACAAGGAAAGATATAAACATCTTTAGCTTTTATCACTGCAAAATGAAACTTTAACGTTCTGCTCCTGCCATGCCTTCGTGTGTGTCGAACGAGTCAGCGCCCTCAAAGGAGCTTCTCTGTGCGGGTGTTACGACGTGACAGCGGGTTGGTCAACCTTCGCTGAGTCGGTGCAAACTACAGGCTGCACTTCCCCCTGTAGTGTTGTGGTGCCCATGTCCCCTATTTGTTTTGTTGCAGCTGAAATATCAACTGTGTGATTGAGTTCAAGTGGGAGTGTATTTTTAAAGACGCGTCTTTTTGTGAGTGTCTTTTTAAAGGTGCGTTTTTTTATGAGTACGTTACCTGGCGCCAGGTGATGATCACGATCGCTGCCTCACATGCCTGGGCATTAAGCTTGCTGCTTAATGAGTCATGTTCCCAATGCGGGATGACCATCTTGGAGTTGCGGACCAGGCTCCACTACCTCAAAAGGGGTGGAGTTCCGTTGCTTCTGCCATAATCTAGTTCTCTTCCTGGCAGAAGTCAGGAGAGGACTACTTCTGGCAGTAGCTCGGGCGGTTTGAGGCATCCACTTCATATCAGTGAAGGCTCATGTCTTGCGTGCAGAGATCGCAGTCCTGCTGGCAAAGGACGCGATAGAGCTGGTCCCTCCAGCCGATATAAGGGCGGGGTTTTACAACCCCTGCTTCATTTTATCCAAGAATGGTGGTGGGTTATGACCAATCTTGGACCTGCATGTCTTGAACCAGGCCCTTAACCGGCTCCCGTTCAAGATGTTAACGCAGAAACGCATCTTCGGGTGCCTCCGTCAGTTATTATTTCAGTTATTATAATTAGAAACTATAGGTTAATGGCATTTAGATGCATTTACACAGATAGTTTAATGATGCTGAAATGCATTAACCATGCAAAGTTACATCTGCATAAATGTTATGAGCCTGTTATTAATGTAATTAATAAGTTAATAAGTTAATGTTAATAAGTTGTAAATGTTAATAAATGTTAATAGTTTGTTTCATATACAAATATGAAATGCAAGGATAGGCTACTTTTACATTTGAAAATAAACCGCCAGTAGGTGGCAGCATGTGTCTGTCTTAACACATAACATAATCGGGTTAGTGAATCACTGACTCATCCAATTCATTCAAAAACGCTGAATCTTTCAGTAAGGAAAGGTGTGTTGCTCAGAGATGGGCAGCTGTGCTGTGATCTTTGTTTGAAGCTGTTATGTTAACCAAATCGAGCAAAAACAGTCAACACTGTCAACATTGTGTCTAAAATGCTGGTCACTTAATATTAACTACTCATTTGAACTCTTGCATGAAACAAATGTCTAATTTACACCACTTTTAGGGAAAACTGCACTTTGTTGGTCATGTCATGTTGTGTAACTAGGCTATATTTAATGTTATAAATGTAACCTTTTTACCGCAGTATGTTTCTACTGTGTGCAGTTGTGTTAATTTGTTTTGATTTCTCTTTCACTTGCCCCTTCTAAAAAGACAAGCATCAATGTTGAGCTCTGTTAAAGTGTGTAAAATTCAACATGCCAAAGTGGCTAGTGGGAGTGACTGTGTTAGACGCTACAGCTGAAATCCACCCGCATTTGGAGGGTTGGCGGCTGTTAATGTCAAGCCCTGAACAAAAATACATTATATTGCCAAAAGTATTGAGACACCCCCTTTTAATGAACAGGCTTGACTGTAATTTACAAATCTTTTTTTATAAGAGTGGTGCTGGACCGCATTATTCACCACAGTTCTGGGATGCTGCCAAGACATTGCTACATGGTTGCTAAAGTATTCTAAGTGGCCTTTATTCCACTAGTACCTTCATCGAAAGTCTATAGGATGTTCTGTCCATGTTATCATCAGGCAAAAATTGCAAGGGCTAACCCAGAACCAGAGGTGTTTCAACAAGCTGAGGGATGATTCTTAACAGAACATATAAATTATGCGATAGCCACATTATCAGACCCTTGAGAAGTAGGTAGGGTGGATGGAGATTTTCTCCCCATTCTTATTCCTATGCAATGTTAGGGTTAGGGTTAATGTTAAAGTGCTAGTTGACTCTACCTGTAGGTCTAACTCTACTGGAACTGTCTCCTTATTTTGGCCGACTTTCAGAGAAGCCTTATTTTTGCAGATAGTTGATCAGCTGCTGTTTAGGCATCCCTTGCATTTTTGCTCTACAGAATCAATGTAGCTGCGTCTTGTTCTGTGAGTTTGCAGTAGCTGCATTACTGAAGTCTGTGAATTATGTACGGTTGTCAGAGTTTTCAGTCATCCAGAATGCACAAGACTAGAAAAAGGCTGAGTGCTGAGCCATTTTGGTGTATATTTATCATGTTTGGTAACCATTACTGCATGACTTTGTTTTTATATGCTCTCAACATACCAGACTAAAGTAGCAGATATTCATTATAAGTATCCATATCCATGCTAAGACCTGCCTGCTGAGTTCAGTCACATACATAACCAGCGTTTTTATTCTTGGACCAACAGCATATTATTTTGCCTGTGTGTGTGTTTCTGTGAATTGTGGGCACTTTCCATAGACTTCTATTACTTTTATACTGACCAAATGATATTTTCTATCTCCTAAACCTACCCCTTACAGAAAAGCTGTTTGCATTGTTATATTTTCAGATAAACATCATTTACTATTTTTTATATTTATTTATTTTTCCCTCGTGGGGACCACGGGCCAGTCCCTACAGCCAAAAACTGGTTTTACATTTTACATTTACGTTGACATTTGGTCCCCACAATGTAGCAAGAACAAGTACAAATGTGTGTGTGTGTGTGTGTGTGTGTGTTTGTGTACATCTCTCTCTGCACCTGACTGTACAACCAACACTCATCACTTCAGTCACTGTACTACTGTTCTGTGATGTTTCACCAATGCCCTTTTTTCTGACAGCAGTATGGCAATTTTATTTGCATCTGTGTTTGTATTAAAAAAAGAAAATAGATATGGGCGGGGCTTTAAACAAAAGTTTGTCAAAACTACAGTCAATTTTAAAAACAAAAAAGTAAATTTTAAAAATAAATGTTAAATGTTGCCTTCGTAGTTTCCACATAGCAAATATGTCTTGTATATTTCAAAAAATTATATATATCTATTTTTTTATTATACAACTTTTGTAAAAATAAAACAATACAATTATTACTAAATATGACATTAATTCTTTCCCCGCCAGCGTTTTTGAAAGAAGTTGCTAGCTAACGCCAGAGTTTTAGCTGATTTTCACTAAAATTTCATGGCCCCCAGAATATTTTGTTGTATGAATATGTGAACATGCAAATATATATATATTTCCATGTTCACATATGATTGGCTCTAAATCATGTGTGTCAGACCAATGGATGGGCGAGACGTCATAGGCAGGTGACGTCAGAGACCAGGAAGCTTAAAAGCACCTGTGGTCATAGTATTATACGCAACTTTGGGCTTCTTTTTTTGTAAAGTTGCGTGAAAAAATCCCGGGTCGCGGGTTGCGTTTTTTTGGGCTTATTTTATAAAATATGGTTGCTTGTTAGGAAAACCTGACAAGCAACTTCGTTTCTTTTCATTTATGTTCACTGTATTCACCAATGCATTGATTGACACTCTGTCTGCTCACAGTTAATAGCCAATCAGTGCAAAAATATGAGCGCTGAAGCATAATTTGCCAAATATTCAGCCCCCTTCTCACATGCCTTTTTTTAACGTGATTTTTCTTCAATGAGGGATTGGAGAAAAATCACATTCAAAAAGAATGTGCGTGACGCTGTAATCCAAGCAATGATAGTAGTAGATGTAGATGAGTGGGATGACTTTCTTTCCTTTATAAGGCAGCCTATTTTTTTTTTTTTTTTTTTTACAATGTTTTGTATGAATGTTTTGTTATCACTGTAATAAAAAAGTAGGTCTATAGTATATAGGCCTATAGTATATAGTAGGCCTATAGCCTACTAGTACTAAGAGTATATTTGTTTTTTTATATTTTATTTTTGGCCTTTTCCATCTCTCCAATCCTACTCTGCTCACAGGTGACTGGAGATGAGTTTTTGTTCCTGCTTTGTTGCAGTTTGCTGATTTTTGTAAAATAACTTATGCTTTTGCTTTTCAGATAAAGGGGTAATTTCAGTTTAATATGTTGCAGGCTCAGCTATTGGGAATAAATAATTGATAATAAATAATATTGATGATAATAAATTATCAAAAAATATTGGGCTTGTTTTTGAAGCTGCGGTTGCTTATTTGTCTCGTGAGAGTTGGCAACTATGCCTGTGGTGAAACCGGCATTAGCCTTCTGTCTTTCAGCAAGCACTCTGTGTGTGTCTGTGGCATTTTCGTTTCTTATTTAGTGTTGTTTGTCCCTCCCAACACAATGTCTAAAGCACCTCACAAAACAAAGCACAGTCTGGGCGAGGACAGGCAGCGTTTCAAGCTGTGTGTTTCTCCATGCCCACGTTACATCTCGGGTGGGGATACACACCGTTGTCTGCCTCGGAGCGGAGCATGCAGAGTCGGCTCTTGAGGGAGTGGTCCATTGCGAGCGCTTCCCTGCATGTCCTCCGCTCCAGGAAGGCTCTCTTTGCCGAGGGAGCCTTCGCTAGCGTTCCTCGTGGCGCTGGTCCCGCTTCCTGCCGAGCGGAGCGGCAGTCTCGCTCGTGGGGTTCGCAGTTGAATCTGGCAGAGGGAATGGAGACGGGCGAATCCTTGTCTTCTTCCTCACCTGCCAGATCCAATGCCCGTTCTCAGGGATCGCAAGCGGGCTCCGGCGCTACTTCCCCCCAGGGAGTGGGCTCGGCACTTCACCTGTCTTCCTCCGAGGAGGCTGACGTGGTGGGCATCGATGCAGATTCACCCCTCAGTCGCCCCAGTATGAGGAGCTTTTGAAGGTGGTTACTCGCGCTGTGGCCAAGATAAACATCGATTGGCCAGCCGAGAAAAAGTCTGAACCACAGAGAAACAAGTTGGATGAGTGTTTTCTGCAAACTAAGCCGCCACCTCCACGCTGGAGCCTGCCTTTTTTCCTCGATTTGGCACATAGCAAATATGTCTTGTATATTTCATAAAATTATATATATATATATATATATATATATATATATATATATATATATTTATTATACAACTTCTGTAAAAATAAAAATAAAATACAATTATTACTAAATATGACATTAATTCTTTCCCCGCCAGCGTTTTTGAAAAAAGTTGCTAGCTACCGCCAGCGTTTTAGCTGATTTTCACTAAAATTTCATGGCCCCCAGAATATTTTGTTCTGTGAATATGTGCACCATCAATACTGAAAGGTATATCCAAGTTCTAGAACAACATATGCTCCCATCCAGACGTCGTCTCTTTCAGGGAAGACCTTGAATTTTCCAACATGACAATGTCAGACCACATACTGCATCAATTACAACATCATGGCTGCGTAGAAGAAGGATCCGGGTACTGAAATGGCCAGCCTGAAGTCCAGATCTTTCACCCACAGAAAATTATTTGGCGCATCATAAAGAGGAAGATGTGACAAAGAAGACCTAAGACAGTTGAGCAACTAGAAGCCTGTATTAGACAAGAATGGGACAACATTCCTATTCCTAAACTTGAGCTACTTGTCTCCTCAGTCCCCAGCTGCACTAGAATGTATGCGTACAGTAAATAATGTGTTCAGGGATTACATCTAGTAAGTAAACATTTTGCACTGACTTTCAACTGATTTATTTATTATTAACTATTCTAAATAAAAATTTAATAAGAATCACAGCTAATAGAAAAGTATTGGAACTCTAGGACAAATAGTGCCCTTTTTCTGAGAATTAAATCAACAACGAAAGTGACACCTGCATTCAGAACAAGACCAGCCTGTTTTTAAAAGATGACTGTTTGTGTATGGGAACACAAACCATGATTACCCACAATCCACTGCTGCTGTGAACCATTCAGAGCTCAGTTAATGGAGCAGTCACGTCAATCTGAGCCACCCCACAATGAACTAATGCTATATTTACACACACTGCAGCTGCCAGCTATCTCCACATGGAGCATACACTGGCTGTCAATAAAATCATCATAAAATCTCATCTGGAGCGGCTGTCATTCAGACAACACTCCCCTACATCTAGTCTTTACATGTCAGGGACTTTGCAGAGCCATCTTAAATGGGATCTACATGTCAGTGTGAATTACAATATAAAGTTCCCATAAGTGTAATGGGAGATTACTGATGTGTTTTTGTTCTTTCTTTTTTTTTTTTTTTTTTTTTTTTTTATAAATACGTGATAAATCACAGTGAAATGGGCTGGGGGTGGGGCAACAACCCATGACATTTCGCTTTCAAAACAATCCTGCAACATTCATTGGTGTTTGGAATAATACATGGTGGAAGACTGTAGAAAATACTGGCACCAAAAGTTATTGTAAAACATTTCTATGTTGTGCTGCTCAAAGCATATTTGTTTTATGTGGCCAAGTTAATGCTGAGTCTGAACATTTGTAAATGCTGTATTTCTGTAAATATTTGTTGACAGTGTTTCTTCTCCTTACATACTCCACTATTTTTCTTTACATTATTATGTCAATTTCAGCACCCCTCTGCACTATTTATAAAAAAAAGAAAAACATTATTGTATATGAGACCTGTGTGCTTATCGCATCCCTTTTGACCCTGACCCTCATGATGAAATACATCTCGGGCCACTGTATGAGTTCTTTAAGTGAATGAGTGAGAGAGACCCACCGTGGTGTACTTGCCCAGCTGGCAGAGTGAGGGAAACGTCTCTTGGTGAGCTTTCCGTATCTTCTCAATGATGGTCTCTTGTTCTGCTGTCAGCTCATAACTCTCGGCCAACTCCTGCTTTGGAATCTCCTTTTTCTTCTTATTCCTGTCATTCCGGACAGCTGAGAGTGCAAAACAAAATCAAGGGATGTCATACTTTGTGGTCTGTTTATATTTCATTGATAATGTTCATTCAAATATATATATATATAGATATATAGATATAGATATATATTAATTTATGTAAGTGAGGATAGCAAAGTAAAGTAAACTGTGACATACAGTATTATACCCCAAAAATTCTTCATAAAGTGGACTACCAGTAAAATTGCTAAAAATATGGGACCAAAATTATCAGGCACTTTGACCTGATCATGTGTTGTTTAATTTTTTTTTCTTTAATTGCTAATGCAACCTTTTTTACACCACAGACTGAACAAAATTAAGCATTGCTTGGTAATTGATGACCTAAAGTGGTATATCTAATTGTGTATTTAAATTTAACAGCTGACAGCTATCCAACCTAATTCATTGTCAAAGTTATCTGACATTATCAAGATCCATTTGTCATGAAACAGTTTAACTCTGAGTTCTTGTCATATTTTATTACCATTTTCTGAACTATAACGGATAAACTGTGATAATGTGAGAAATGTTGAAGGTGTCTGATTAAATTTTGGTTTGACTGTATGTATATACTGTATATAAATAAATTCTACAACCAACTAACTTGATGATTTCTTCAGATTTGGCCATAATGAGATATCATAACTATGCTACCTACTGCATATTCTGCCCATATGTCTTTATGTCAGGAGTATACTTAAGATACCTTACAAATACCTTACCTTACAAGCACTGTACTAAATGTCAATGTGAGCAGTTTCATTTTTGAGATTTAAAAGAGAAAAAGTAACTCTTCAGTAGGTGTCAAACTCAATATTGTTATACTGTGTCAGCACATAGTCACACAATATCAGCAATGGAAAATTATTGCAGAATCGAACAGAATGGTCTTTGCAGTTATAAATATGCTTCAACCCAAAGACTTTAGCAGGCTGATCCCCACTTCAAAAGAAGCATCGCTGTCAATGAAAGTGCAGCATTTGGTCACGTCACATCATATTAGAGGTGTGTTATGAGACAGCCTTGATCTAGCCGAGGCGTTACAAACACTAAAGCTTCTATCTGTGTATAAATTCAATGCCACACCAGACGAAGTGCAAGTTAATGTTGCTGGACTGTAGAGGGATATTTACAGTCAGTGTTGGGAAGGTTACTTTGAAAATGTAATAGGTAATAAGTAGTGTAACAATTTAAATTACTTTATAAATGTAACTGATTACATTTGATTACTTTTCTAATTTTCTAATGAATGTTATCAACTGTTAATCATTTGGAAACCTTTAAAGCAGGCAGGGTAACATTACAGTAGTACTCAACACTGATTACTGTCAGACTTTCAAAATCCTTCTTCACTTGAGTTAAGATTATAATAATTTAATTTTAAAGCACAGCCACCACAAAATCAGAAATAATTCTGAAAGTAAATACAGATTTAAAATCAAAACAATAAACCGTTTAATAGCTATGGTACTTTTTTTAAGATCAAATCTTTGCATAGCTATAACAAGAAACACTGGCATCTAACAATGCCTTGGAAAAAACAGTTAATCTTAAAAAATAAAGCATATACATAAACCCTATTCTGCCATAAACTCCTGAAACATTGGTATCTCATATTCTAAAGCAGTCAACGCAGTTTGAGAAAGAAATCAATCGAGTCGGTATATGTGAGAAAATATTCAGATGTAACCCCCTTTGTATTCTTTAACATTTTCAAAAGTAACTGAAATTTAATCACATTTTTTTTTATCAGTAACTGTCACAGATTAGTTACATTTATTCTTTAATTAAATTACGTAATTCTGTTACATGTAACTAGTTACTCCCCAACACTGTTTACAGTGGCTACGTTTACATGCACCCAAATAATCCGTTTGTAATCGGATTGACGGCTCAATCGGATTGAAAAACGTTCATATAAACACCTTAATCGATCCGATTGAGCTCGATCAGAATGAAATTTCGATCAGATTGAAGGGGGTGGTTTATTCCTCTTATAATACGATTTAACGTGCATGTAAACACTCGATCGGATTGAACCACGAAACTGAAAGGACTGTGCATGTGCAATGATGCAGAAATAACATAATGATGTATGACGAACGGAACGCGCGGCTCATTCTTTTGAATAAAGTGTTGTATAAATGCGTGTGCTGTTATTATAAAACTCTCATTTCACTCGACAACTGTGAAGTGGAGCAGGACAACCTTGATTTGGATACTCATCCACAGGCAACCCATTTTGGGTGTGGGGAGGGGCTTTTTTTTTTTTTTGCGTGATAAATATGAGCAGCACAGCACAGCGGTTTATATGTATATTTATCCATAAACGGTAAATATTTATTCTACTGTTAAAAACAAATAAAGAAACCGTGTAGGAGAGTGGTT
Organism: Cyprinus carpio; assembly: GCF_018340385.1. Taxonomy (NCBI): domain Eukaryota; kingdom Metazoa; phylum Chordata; class Actinopteri; order Cypriniformes; family Cyprinidae; genus Cyprinus; species Cyprinus carpio. The sequence goes on from NC_056615.1 coordinate 1,502,874, forward strand.
ATTATGTGCAAACAGTGAGAAACTCTATATTAAACTCTATAACAGTGAGAAACTCTATATTATCTGTCACTTTCACTTTTCACTTTCACTATTTGAGCAATGTGCGCATGTCAAAAAATCCATTCTGATTTGAAGCTTGTGACATATAAATGCACACATCAACCCGATCACTTTATTTAGCGTTCATGTAAACACTACAATCAGATTCATCAGTCGTAATGAATTCAGTCCGATTGAAACAAAAAGTGTGCATGTGATGTTGCCAAGATTTCCTTAAATTAGTACTGGGTCAAAATCAAGGTCGATTATTCAACTCTGTCATGGGAAAACTGATGTACCCCTAATTACGGCCCTTAAACAATTGTTAAAAAAAAAAAAAATTCTGAAGAATAAATGGCTTTTAATGAGAATTACGTATAACACAAATATTGTATTTGTGCTCCTCAAACATTTCCAATACTGCAGCTTTCATTTGCACTAAACCAAAGACTCCTACAGCTCCATGCAAATGTTCCACAACATGGGAACGTAACGAATACTGTGGCTTCCATCCCGTCGGCACAGCATCAAACTGCATCTGTAGACGTATGTCAAGGTTGATAGCACACTGCTCTATTATTCAGCTACAAACTGGAGCCCAGACATCGGCCAGCATTATTAATCCAGAAGAGGCTGATGAAGTTTGCACTGCTGCATGAGATCATTAAGGAGAGAACACCTGGTGTTGTGGAGGGCCGTCTGGGGACCGTCCTGTTTCATTAAGCCTCAGAGGGGCTCATCTTTGAAGCTGCTCTCTGCAGGAGAGGAGTCTCAGACAATACCCCCAAACAAGGCAAAGATCTTTCTCAACAACGCCCACCGTAAATCAGACCTCCGCAAACAATCCTGATGAAATTCAAAGCAAGTTTGGTCGGCCGCTGTTGTTATTGCAATCCCCCAGAGAGACTGTAGCAGCCATGGCTGATAATGAAAGTGATACCAATGTTCTCATACATCTGCCCTAGTAAAATGTACATCCTTTTCATATTTAAAAAGCAGAGGTCCTTTAGATTTATTTATAAGGGCTCTAACAAATACTGACCTAATTACAACAAATGATTAATAGGGTACTTAAAGTAGGAAGATTGTTGCATTGTTAAAAGTAGAAAAGAGTACACTCATATAAGCATATACAGTGGATTCAGAAAGTATTCAGCCTTATGCAAATGAATTTATTTATTATTATTATTATTATTATTATTATTATATTTTTTTTACATTAGTCTACACTCCATATACCCCATAATGACGAAGCAAAAAACAGACTTATGATAATTTTGAAATGGATTCTTTCTCTCTATAAGAAAGAAACTGAAATAGCACATTGATAAACTTCTTTGCAATGACATTTTAACATTTAGCTCAGCTGGATCCACTGATCTATAAGAGATAACTTGATTGCTCATAACATCATAACAAGTGAAGCCACTGCACCACCACATTGGTATTCCCTATAGCATTTCCATGCATTCTGCTGAATTACTAGTAAATCATCGGATTTTAATTAGTACACTTGGTCCAATTCTCGGTATTAGCAAACTATTTACTATGACGTTTGCCTCAATAAACTCCTCTAATTTGCTGCTTATTAATAGTTAGTAAGGTAGTTATTAAGTTTATGTATTGTGTAGGATTAGGGGTGTAGAATATATAATTCATTATAAGTAATATGTGCTTTATTAGTACTAATAAACAGCAGATATATTAATAATAGGCATGCTAATAAGCAACTAGTTAGTGAGAATTGGTCCCTATACTAAAGTGTTACCGTAAACTTTCCCTAACAAGTCACCGTTCATCATTTATATTTATTACAGTAGTGAACATCAGATCAGCAGATGTGCAAGACTCCTTAACACTTATATTACTGTAAAAATGTCAAAGTGTTTATACTGATATCTGAATGAACATTTGTGTTGTAACCACATAACCATATTTACCTTAGTTTGCCTACAGTTATTCACAGTGGGTAGTTGATTGTTTTGTAATATGACATTGTTTTTATTCAAGCGGTATCTCTAAATGATTCAACAATGATTTAATTAACAGCATGTATTCATCTTTGAGATGTAACTATGGGAATAAATCTAAGTAAAGGATTCAAGGATTCAAAGTGTATAGAAATATAGACTATGTATGATACTATGTATCTGTTTGTGTGAGTGTGCAATATTGACTTGGGCAAAACAATAGTATTGAAACGTGCAATTTTGGCTTGTGCAAAACAATAATATAGTAACATGTAGTAACAGTAAGGTGTTCACATGTAGCAGTAATATGTAGTATATCTCTGTGTGTGAGTGTGCAATACTGAATTATGTACAAAACAATAGCACAGTATCCTGTAGCAAATTGAGTGCAACTACATTATAATAATAGCAGCTGTAACATTAACAATGTGCAAATCGAGATTAAGCTACTTGGTAAGAAATAGCAGCAGTAACATTTACAAATGTGTAAATTGAACTGTAGCAATACACACCGACGGCTACCTATTTAAAAGTCTAAAGGCTGAGGGGAAGAAGGAGGTCCTTAGTCTGGAATTCCTGTATTTCACATTCCTGTACCCCTTCCTGAGTGTGAACAGTCTGTGTTGTGGATGGGTGGGGTCCTTAAAGGAATACTCTATCCCAAAATGAAAATTTGGTCATTATTCACTTACCCCCATGTCATTCCAAACCCTTAAAGCTTTGTTCATCTTCGGAACACAATTTAAGATATTTTGGATGAAAACAGGGAGGCTTGAGACTGTCCCATAGACTGCCAAATAAATAACAGTGTCAAGGTCCAGGAAAGTATGAAAAGCATTGTCAGAATACTCCATCTGCCATCAGTGGTTCAACCATAACGTTATGAAGCGACGACAATACTTTGGAGAGATACAAGGGAGAGGAATTGTTGAATAAAGTCGTTATTTTTGTTTTCTTCAAGTACAAAAAGTATTCTCGTCGCTTCATAACGTTACGGTTGAATCACTGATGGCAGATGGACTATTTTGACGATGCTTTTCATACTTTCCTGGACCTTGACACTGTTATTTACTTGGCAGTCTATGGGACAGTCTCAAGCCTCCCTGTTTTCATCCAAAATATCTTAAATTGTGTTTTGAAGATGAACGAAGCTTTAACGGGTTTGGAACGACATGGGGGTAAGTGATTAATGCAAAATTTTCATTATGCAGTGGAGTAACCCTTTAAGGATGAACAGCTCTCCTGTGGATTCTGTGATGGTAAATGGCCTGCAGAGAAGGCAGTGAAGACCTGATGATCTTCTCAGCAGTCTTCACCACTCTCTGCAGACATTTGCGGTCCCTCACTGTAGTGCTGCCATACCACACAGTGGTGCAGCTGGTCAAGACGTTCTCAACAACACAGTTGTAGAAGTTGTTAAGGATCTTAGGTGACATGCCAAACTTGCTCAGCCTCCTTAGGAAGTACAGCCGCTGTTATGCTTTCTTAAAGGGGTGGTTGATTGCGATTTCACTTTTTTAACATTTTATTTTGTGTAATTTTTTTGTTTTATAATGTAAATTGTATGTATACGTTGAATGTATGTTAGTTGGGTGATTGATTGTGTGTTTTCTTTTTTTATTCTGGCAGTTTAATGCCTACAAAAACGGCTGGTAAGGGACTACAACGAGCTTCTTCCCAGCTCCGATACGTCACAAACCCAGATAAACCCCGCCCCCGGGAACACGCAACAAAGGGGGCGAGGCCATGTTGTGCTGCTTTAGAGAAGAGGAAGAGAAAACTAGGGGTGCACATAAAAAACTGTTCATACTGTATATGAATCGCAATTCTGTCTTCTAACGATTCTAATGGATTCACAAGTTTCAAAACCAATGTTCTAAAGCAGCGGTTCTCAATCCTGTTCCTCACGTCACCCTGCTCTGCATCTCTCTCTCTCTCTCTCCCTCTCTCATTCAGATCATCAGATCAGCGCCAACAAACTGTTCCATTTATACACTTATTTTCACATAGCAATGTGAAGCGTTATATATGGACGCACGCACGGTTGCTGTGCTGTATTAAAGCTTTAATCAGAAGTATAAGACAACAACAAACAAACCATTAAGAGCCGTGCTAGTACAGGTTCTGCGCAATCTTCTTCATTGATATTCTCTGGGTCTCAATCGGGCTCAAATTGATAAACAATATAGAGGACATCATTGTTTACAATACAACTGGAGCACATTCTGAGCTTGAGGGGCAGAATGTTCCGACGCACTCTAGAGGTGGTTTAGCAAATCACAGCACACTGAGCCATCTGACCAATCTCAGCCCATCGTGTATTTCTGAGGGAGGGGCTTCATAAAAACAGGAAATAATCGAGGCGTTTGTTAGAGAAGGGACAATTTGGTGTGGAATAAAGGTAAATTATGTGAAAAATAATGTGTTTTTAAAAAACAAAGCATGAACACGTTGGACTGCACCCCATAAACACAATCAAGCCTTGAAAAAAAAACAATCAACGACCCCTTTAACCAGCTGGGTGGTGTTGAGTGTCCAGGTGAGGTCCTTGCTGATGTGGACCCCCAGGTATTTAAAGCTGTTCACCCTCTCCACTTCAAGCTCTCAGATAAACAGTGGCTGGTGAGTTCTCCTCTCTTTCCTCATGTCCTCTATGATCTCCTTTGTCTTGTCCATGTTGAGGGTGAGGTTGTTGTCCTTTCACCATGTCATAAGACTGTCCACCTCCCTCCTGTAGGCTGCTTCATCTCCACCAATCTAAATTCATTGACAATTTATCTGGAAAGACATAAACCTGTAAGAGCTGAAAATGCCTGTCGGAGCAAAAATCAAGCCTTTAGGCAAGGCACAGATCTGGGGGAAGCTACAAAAAATCTGCTGCACTGAAGGCTCCCAAGATTTTTAAAAGTTACGTTTAGGCTGGTGACATACATTACAGCCGCATGACGTTGCTTCTAACTCTCTGTTTGTCTTAACAAGCCTATTATTCATAGTAATTCACAAGTTTTTATCGTGCTCGTGAGTGAAGCTGGGCGACAGGCCTGTTAGAATTTATTAAGTTATTCAGCATTGGAGTTGAATACTCCTGTGTTTTTTTGTGTGTTTTGCATCCAGATTTTTTTGTTGTTGTTGTTAGTTCAAATGAACTCAAAACATGGTGGATGCCGTTTATATTTGTGAGGAGAGCTGGCTGATTGGATGGGATCGGGCTGATCTCCGTTGGACAGGATTGCGGCCTCATAGGATCGAGTTGTAACCTTCAAGATTACGGGGACCATCTTTGGGGATTCATATAGTGATAGTGTTGTCACGATACCAAAATTATTGTTTCGATACCGATACCAAGTCAAGAATTGCGATTTCGATACTTTTTTGATACTTTTTCTGAAAAGGGAAAATACACTCTCAAATATCATTGCTGTGCTTTATTTTAAAACCGGGACAACATTCTAATCATATAACACACTAATAAATGAACATATTGTGACGAGTCAGCTGCCTCCCCCCTAATTATTATCGGCACCCCATCCTAAATCGCCGCCCTTCACCAGGCTCCCGACAGGACTGGGTGTGTGAGAGAGGAAGGGCACCCGGCCAGGATCAGGCTGTCGATCCCCGTCAAGCGCCGCAGCCAGTCTCTTTAACTGAGGAGTGGGAGCGTCTAACCTATCCTGACAGATCTGAGGAGGGTGGGTTTTTTAGTCAAATGCTCTTATCTTTAAAGTTTTCTGCACAAACACACACACACATATTGAATTTAAGCATCTTTGGTTCCATTTGGACATTCCTTTTGATGAGATAGCATGGGGCAGGGGAAAATTGACTCTTCAAAAAATTAACTTTAAAAAAATTTTTTTTTTTTAGTTTGATTTTATTATTGCTTTACATTTATCTGTCTTTATTCTTGGGTTGATGTTTGTTCATTTGTTTGATCTTTTTTTAATTTTGTAATGTTATATGTTAGGTGTGAAGTGTTTGTCTCTCCTCTTGTGTTATGATGGGCCTTTTCCTTTCCTTTAAAAGCTGATGCTTTGTTCCCTGTGTTAGGTCAGTTTGGTTCTGTTGGTTTGCTTTGCATGTTTGTTGTTTTGACCTCATTATTCCCCTTATGTTAATTCATGTGAACTGATCCTTTGTTTGGGTTCAATTAAACATTCATTTGGAACCTTCAGATCCCACAAGTCGAGACCTTTAACCACTTTACCACAGCATTTCCTCTAGGTTCAGCTGTTCTTTCTGGTTATTCTGATACTTGTCTTTCTTTTTCATCTGGTGTCATGGTGTCCTTCAGAGCACAATTGTGTGTGTTCTGGTATTATTAATGAGACATGACCAGCACACTCTCTTGCTCTAGCAGTGCAGCTGACCATCTGTGCATGTTCAGTACAGATGCAGCAGCAAATGAATGCTATATTTCTGAAACCCAGATTGCATTGCTGTGGAGAGTTGAGTGTCATGTTTATGTTCTGTTCCATTTGTCTCTCATTTTGATACAGTATGTATTTCTTTTTCCGTTAGACTCTGGGTTTCCATTGTTTAGTCCTTTGTTTCGCTCTCTTGCTTAGTTGGCTAATTTTCCCGTGTTTTTTATTCCTTGCATTTTCAGTTCAGTTTGTTGGTTCTCATTGCATTTTAGTGTGCTTTCACATTTTTCCTGTGCTCCTGTGAGTTTTGTTTCCCTTTATTAAAGTTAAACGGCTGCAGAAAGATCCCTTTCTCACCTTGTTTGAACCCACTGTGAGACTGAGGTTCATGCAAGGTTATTACATTTTTAAATTAGTTTTATTTTAATACCATTTCAGGATTACTTTACATTGGAATGTAGCTTTAGTCAGTTTTAGTTGTGGTAATTATGGTGAAGAAGTCAGTCGAGGATTGCGTGCAGCCAGTGCTGTTCCACTGCAGGAGCGACCGATCAAACAGTAGTGTAATGACGATGGTGGTCTGGGGAAGATAAAGTGCTGGCCATCTCCTCATAGATCTAAACGTGGACAGCTGGAGTTCTGCTGTTCAAGTGCTCTGTGAATCTGTCTATCTTTCAGCTGTGAAATGCTAGAGATAATCTCAGTGAGGTCATTACAGGCTCTTGACGGCTGCTAATACTAGCGGCGTAAATCTGCAGCCTGACTCCGAGACAGAGAGAGTAAAATAACAAGGTGGGAGGGAGATTATGAGCTAATGGCTTGACTGTTACTCAGCTTCAGAAGTGTCTCGCTCCTTGACAGTAATACAGTCTTACAGGCCTATTCACATCAAGAGAGGTGCAGCAATGTGAATCTCCAATGAAAATTCTAATGATTAATTCAACCGAATTAATGAAAAATATTACTACATAATTTATAACCAATCAACTGCATAATGTAACTATATGGATGTGCCTGAAGCTGAAAATAGTACTTTATTCAGAAAGGCATGGAGAATGATTTCAAAATGATTTCTTACTAACGAACAGAAAACCAACCAGCCATGGCTTGAATGCAAAGCATACATTCTGTTTACAATCTCTTCAAAATGTGTTTTTGACTATTATGCGTCTTGATTTAATGATGTATAAAACAGCAAAATAGTTCAGAAATACAATGTTCAGCTTGTTTTAAAACGTAGCTACAAATCCTGTGTTGCTTCACATGAAATAAGCATTGCAGTGCAATTCCATTAATCAAAATAAGTAACTGATTACAAATTCAAGGGAAAATTATTGATAATTTAGGTGACGTTTTGGTGCAATAATTTGGTGCTTTAAATATTTAATTTAATCGACTTAATAATGTTGCTCACTGTCAATGTTTTTTTTCTTTTTTCTTTTTTTTACAAGGAACTTTTTTATTCTCTTTTCCAATGCACAGCAAACAAAACTTGCTAACCAGTAAGAGTAGTGTTTAGGTCATGTGCCAGAGATGCTGCTGTTGCATAAAACTACGACTTGGTGGCACTATTTTGCTAAGTGACAGTGAATAGAAGAGGAATAAGAACAAACATGAGAATAAAAAACAAACAAACAAACTGGTATATCAACATCCTGATATGCAAATAGAATATTATCCCACTTACTTTGTGTATGTGCTCTGTCTATTTTTATATAAGTGCCATTTTTTTGTGTCAAAGTGTGAAATTGTATTTTTGTTCAGCCAGTCTCACATATTTTTGCATGCATAAAATGCATAATTTTCATATCCAACGTTTGTTTTGTTACAATCAGCCCTTAAATTCAACTGAGGTCCTCCATCTACATCAATGACAGAGACAGCTGCCACACACGTCTCTAGCTTCTGTGAGACAACTTCATACGGTAAGTTAAAGAGGAAGAAATGGAGGGCCGACCGTGATATTGCTGCATTTGTCGCTCTTTTGTTCAGAAGTAGAGCGTGAAAAAGAATCACCTCTTTTCCTGCGGCAAATGGAGTGTGAAGTCGACTTGAACCATAAGCGCTGATGCAATCAAACAATGGTAATAATGTGTAAAATGCAAACAGCTTCAGATGGCTTGAACGGCGTGTTTGGAATCTAAAGCAATAATGCGTACAAAATGCCACGGTGGTACATTTGCTGTGCGACTCCTGAAAGAAGTGAATCACTGAAGTCCTGCTGAGCTGCAACATTTTTATCATGTTTTTCCCATTTTTCAATTGAACACATATGGATATAATTAAATACCCAATCAATGGGACAAGGATGCATCTCTAAGAAATCATCACTGACAGATTCCTTTGAGGAACTCACTGCATGGAGGTTATTATTCAGGTTCAAATAATCACTTTTATTTAATTTTTTCGTAACCGTAGAGCAAAATTATTGCACACATTTTTTACTTTTGTTATGTTCTTAGTTGTTAAATGGTTAAATAATTGGAGGGATATATTTTAAATGGTTTTGAGTGGGACCTTGAGCTTTGCTTCAAACCAGCTATCACAATTAAACCTGAATAACTATATACCTCTAGGAACTCTAGAGGAGACAAATGTGAGACTAATGTGGTCTTATTCTCAGGAGTAACATTTGAGAAGCAAGAGATGTCTCAATTTACTCAATTTTTAAGAGATCTCTGTCTTGTTTTTATGTTTTTATGTTTTAATGTCACAATGAGACAGTTGCCAATTAGGATAACATAACAGTTTTAAACGGTTAAAGACTTATTTATAAGAAATGCACAAATAAATTATTAGTTTCATTGGGAAGTCATATGAAATTGGGGTGCTCTAAACATGGCTATCAACACATCTCATCTCTATATAACGACTTTATTCAACACTTTTTTTCTCTTCTGTGTCTCTGCTGCATGTTCACGAAAGTACCATTTCAGTTGCGTTGCTGTCTATGGAAGGTAAGAAAGCTCTCGGATTTCATCAAAAATATCTTAATTTGTGTTCCGAAAATGAACAAAGGTCTTACTGGTTTGGAACGACATGAGGGTGAGTAATTAATAACAGAATTTCCAGTTTTGGGTGAGCTATCCTATCTATCATTTAAAAGCTGATAGATACTGTAGGTGTGTAAAGATGTATCTGTTCATGGGACAAAATCCTTAGCTGAGGTGTATGTGTATGTAGGTTTTAAGACTCACACTCTTTGGACATCCCCACAGCGAAGCACTTCTGCAGCCGGCAGTACTGACAACGATTCCGAGTCACCTTGTTGATAATGCAGTTCTTCTCCCTGTGGCATGTGTACACCATGTTCTTCTGGATACTTCTGCGGAAAAAACCCTGTGGAGAGAGATATTTAGAGTAATTTAGATAATTTAGAGTATTTCCAATGAACTGGTTTCCATTTGTCTCCATTTCCAGATGTTGTGAAGCAGATTAAATTCATGCTGGTCAGACAAAGTCTGAACATTGAAAGAGACTCAAATAAGTTTATTCAATAAACCCTGTTCTTTGTTATAATTGTTTTATCTCATCCTTTCAACTCTTTCCCGGCTTCCTCTGTTGACCTCTTGGTTGACAATCCTGGATATCAGACAAATAACCCCCCACCTTCCCCAGCTCCACCTGTATAGATCTGCTACGAGGTGATTCATGTTTGCTATATGGGGGTTATGTAATGTGTTATATTTGCAGCAGCAATATTTCTTACGTGCTCACAGCAGCATGTTGTGGATGTATTGGCAGTAGCAAGTCTTTGTAGCAGATCTTTTCTGGCAAGACCAAATACATGAACTTTGTCAAGCTCATTACCATGCCACTCTGAGAGCTGTTATGACAATAAATAAATGAATAAATAAATAAATAAATAAATAAATAAATAAATAAATAAATAAATAAATAAATAAAAATAATTAAAAATGAACTTATTTTGGATACAAGACAAAATGGCAATGGGATCTATTAAAGTTACCAGATCCAACAGGTCATTTTATCACTTCAGAACATCCAGGTTAAACCAGTCGATTGCTTTTATACTACTTTATTCCACATTTAGGAATTAAAAAATTTTGGACCCCATTGACTATTACCATTTGGATAAAAAACACATCAAACACAAGGTTCATCAAATATCGTTTGTGTGTTTCATAGAGGAAAGAAAAGTATAAATATTCAGAAAGGCATGAGGTTGAATAAATGATGACCTATTTTTTGAAGAACACTTTTCTTAAGTGATAAGTTTAAGTGTTAGACTAGCTGCACCCTACATGCATAGTCACAGAAGATTACAGATCGAAACGCTTTCAAAAATAACTCATATGGCCTAATTAAAATAACTAATTAAAAATGGTTTGATGATTTTGGCAGAGCAATTTGTAGCAGGTCCCTCTTATCGGTCTTGACACAATAAAATGATAACCTAGAGAATTAAATAGTAGGAAGCATTTTTAAGTTTTTAGTGAAAATTAATTTGTTGTTGCTCTGTGATCAGTACTATTCAAAAGATGATCAGTCATGAGAGTGTGCACACAATTCCTGCAGTTGATGTGTATGCATGTGAGTGCTTCTACGTAAGATAGAATTTCCATTTGCCTTACTGATGAGGCATTGCACGTTCATTAGGGTAGAAAGCATGATGGGTAATATATTAAACTGGAGAATATCGCTTGAAGATCACTCACTCCGATGCTACAGGGGTCCCCTGCTTTACTTCATATAACAACACTGACATAATCTCCCATCTCTCTGCATTATTAAGCTGGCTAAGAGAATCAGTTATTTATGGTGATGTCAGCTCAAAGCATTTCCTTGCAAGGATCTGTATCTCATTAATGGATGAGATGATTGGTTGTTTATTGTGATGTTCAGCTGGTGTGCTGAGCCCAAGGCTGCTGTGACTTTGCCCCTGTGCAGTCAGTTGGTTTCTAAGGTCAGGCAGTCTGTGCATGTGGCATTTCCCTTGAAACAAAGAAAATGTGCTGGTGATGTACAAACCCGATTCCTAAAAAGTTGAGACACTGTAAAAATTGTGAGTAAAAAAGGAATGGAATAATTTACAAATCTCATAAACTTATATTTTATTCACAATAGAATATAGATAACCTATCAAATGTTGAAAGTGAGACATTTTGAATTGTCATGCCAAATATTGGCTCATTTTGGATTTAATGAGAGCTACACATTCCAAAAAAGTTGGGACAGGTAGCAATAAGAGTTAAATTTACATATATGGAACAGCTAGAGGACCAATTTGCAACTTATTAGGTCAGTTGGCAACATGATTGGGTATAAAAAGAGCCTCTCAGAGTGGCAGTGTCTCTCAGAAGTCAAGATGGGCAGAGGATCACCAATTCCCCCAATGCTGCGGCGAAAAATAGTGGAGCAATATCAGAAAGGAGTTTCTCAGAGAAAAATTGCAAAGAGTTTGAAGTTATCATCATCTAAAGTGCATAATATCATCCAAATGTTCAGAGAATCTGGAACAATCTCTGTGCGTAAGGGTCAAGGACGGAAACCATACTGGATGTCCATGATCTTCGGGCACTGCATCACATACAGGAATGCTACTGTAATGGAAATCACAACATGGGCTCAGGAATACTTCCAGAAAACACTGTCGGTGAACACAATCCACCGTGCCATTCGCCGTGATCTATAGTCAAAAAAAGAAGCCATAGAAAACTCTATAGGTCAAAAAAGAAGCCATATCCAAACATGATCCAGAAGTGCAGGCGTTTTCTGTGGCAAAGTGGAAAACTGTTTTGTTGTCAGACGAATCAAAATTTTGGGTTATTTTTGGAAAGGTCAACCCAAGTTGTTATCAGCGCTCAGTTCAGAAGTATGGTATGATGGTATGAGTGCATGAGTGCGTGTGGCATGGGCAGCTTTCACATCTGGAAAGGCACCATCAATGCTGAAAGGAATATCCAAGTTCTAGAACAACATATGCTCCCATCCAGACGTTGTCCCTTTAGGAAAGACCTTGCATTTTCCAACATGACAATGCCAGACCACATATTGCAATAAATTACAACATCATGGCTGCGTAGAAGAAGGATAGGTTAAAGAGGAAGATGGTACTGAAATGGCCAGAAGCCTGAAGTCCAGATCTTTCAGTCCCCCCATAAAAAGAAGAGGGGATGCCACACAGTGGTAAACATGGCCCTTTCCCAACATGTGTTGATGCCATGAAATTTAAAATCAACTTATTTTTCCTTAAAATTTTCTCAGTTTTAAACATTTGATATGTCATCTATGTTGTATTCTGAATAAAATATTGAAATTTGAAACTTCCACATCATTGCATTCTGTTTTTTATTATCAATTTGTACAGTGTCCCAACTTTTTTAGAATCAAGTTTGTATTTGTGTAAGATACAAAACTGCATAAGATAATAGAATTTTTTTTTATTTTAAGAATTCATCTTGAGCCTACAGTAAATATTGTTTGTCAAGGCATGCATCACTATTTACATTACTAATTACATACACTATGTTTAACTAGTTACCTGTAATGGTATTACGTCATTTAATTACAAAAGGGGAAAAAATTTAATTGTAATCTGTTACAGTTACTGGGAAAAATGAGTAATTAAATTACAGTTACATATGAAAATGTTAACGATTACAAAGGGGGTTACATCTGAATACTATTACACACATACGGATTTGACTGACCACCATCCTATTCATGAATATGAACCAGCACCGTGTATGCGCACATATAATGTCTTTTTCAAATAAAAGATGTACAAATAGGTACGTCTGAACACGATGACACAATGGATTATTGTGATACACTGCAAACAATGATACATAGACCGAAAATTCAAAGAAGAGTAAACAGAAAGTAGCTGCCTTTAATCTTTCTGTTTTAAAGCTATTTTAATATTCATTTGTCTGTATAATGAATGTGTTGTAGGTCTGTGTTTTATTGGTTGTTTTTTCCCCTTTTCCCTCCCTCTATCTATCTACACTCCCACTTTTTCCTAGTCTTACACAGCCATTTCTGAAGTCTTTTTTAGGTCTAAGAGGTTAAAGACCAGTGCTGAAACAGGAGGATTTGAATGAAACCTCCTTCAACAACACTGAACTACCCACTGAGGGCTTCTCACCACACACCTGGTGAGAAGATAGATTCAATATAGATTCTTAAAATGCTGGGATGAATCTTGTATTCTATGACAACATTTTTTTAACTGTGATGCTGAATCTATGCCACTCAGAAAATATTTTACTTGGTTCAAAAGTCCAAACTGAATTGAATGAAAAAATGTGTGTATTGAAAAAAAAAAAGAAAAAATGAATTGAATGAAAAAGGTTGTTTTTTTAATAAATAAAGGATAAAGGGATAGGTTTGTTTTATAGTTGTTAGATTATGTAGGGATGTGTTTGCTGTAGAGATGTTAGATGGCTGCTCACCTGGCTCCAGAGTTTACTTCTGTAGACTTTTCTGTTCTCAGATGACTTACAACAGGTGGCATGTAAACGGTACAGATTAATGGACAAGATAATGCCAGATCTGTCTGTGTTTGAGAGGATCTTTGATGATTGTCCAGCTCTCTGTAGTGATATGGAGATAAGTGCTGGTTCACTTCACATGGTTTATCCATCCTTAACAAAAGCGGCTAACAAAAACTGAGTGCTATACCTGAGGAGCTCTCTCAATGTAAACTGTGTCTTAACTAGGATCATTATCTTCCATCTTGTTATCTTAATGGGGTACAGATAGTGTGTCTGGGCTTCTCATTTACAGATTAAAAAACGAAAGTGCCGCTCATCAATTATTTACCTCCCACCCCACCCCACTTCTCTTCTCCATTCCGTCCCGCTTGCTCTGGTGTTTTGTGTTGTCTGAGCATTCAGTACGGGCCCAGGACAGGATCACATTTCAGTCCTAATCGCACAGACATCTTATCATGGTTAATGAAAACAGAGAGGACACAGGAGACCAGAGACAGAGAGAGAGAGAGAGAGAGAGAGAGAGAGAGAGAGAGACTGAGAAAAATAAAACAGAAGTACACGAAAAGAAACAATAACGTTTGAAAATATTTTCACGTTCAATAGAAAATGAAAATATGAGTGGTGCAAAATTCTCACCTGTTTAGAATCATTGCCAGAGCATTGCTAAGAGGTTTGTTTGTGCATTGCTACAGTGTGCCAAAAAAATTAATCTGTAGAAAACTCAAAAGGTCTTGGTAATTTTCTGCTAATTTTCTTTAATCCTTAAACACAACACGTAATTCAAAATACAGAGAAAAAAAAAAGTATTTTGCCACTGTAAGGCTGGTCAGACCCCCTTCTTGCTCTGGGCCCCTCCCTCTCTCTGGGCCCTTTGAAGCTTCCTAATCCCCCCCCCCCCCCGCCCCCCAAAAAGTACACTTCCAAGTCTCTTTGATATTTAGACGCAGTTATTTGACTGAGGCATTGTCAGCAAACAGACCAGAAACACAGAGGTAAGTATGCAAAACAGCAGTTTTATTGACAGACAGGCCGTGGAAATGAGAAGCAACAATCAGAGGGTGAGTAATATGCAGTTGTAAAGGTTTCAGGTTTCTTAGCTGATGGTAACAGATGATTGTCTCTTGTAGGTGATCTGGAGGAATGAAGGAGCATCTAAGGGTGAGTAAACACAGGTAAGCACCAAGGTAAGGAGTCAGGCTTAGTTCGGAAATGCAAACTGTAGACCAGACGATGAGGCAGTGTAGAGAGTGCAGTGATATAGGGATCTTAACGAGCTGAGGGAGGTGCGGGCAATCAGTGCTCTGGTGATTTGGGATCTGGTGTGCACTGGGGCTGATGATTGGTGACTGGGGTGACTGAGACTCCTTGACTGAGGTGACTGGGACACCTTGCCTGTGCTGACATTACTCTCCCCTCCCGGAAGGCGTGACCTCTACCGTAGATGTGCTAACTGTGGAGGGAGGGTGGGGGTTAAGGAGAAGGGCAAGGAGTCGAAGAAGCACTGGTAGCAAGGCAGGCAGATGACTGAACAGGAAAAGCCGTCCTCTCAAAGCTGGATGTGGTAACATCCTCCTTGGGCCAGACATGAGAACTGCAGCCCTCTCTGGGCTTAACTCGGGAACTGAGGCCCTACCAGAGCCATAGATGGGAACATCTACCCTTACTAGGCTGGAAGTGGAAACAGGAGCCCTCTCTGGGCTAGACTCAGAATCTGAGGGCCTCCCTGGGCCAGATGTGGGAACAACAGCCCTCTCTGGGCTTGACTTGGAAACAGGAGCCCTCTCTGGGCTGAACGTGGGAACAGCAGTACTCTCTGGGCTTGATGTGGGAACAGGAGGCTTCCCTTGGGATCTGAGGCCCTCCCTGGGCTGGACGTGGGGACAGGAGCCCTCTCTGGGCTAGACTCAGGTTAAGCAGGAGAGCTGGATGGGACCAGCGGAGATGAAGGAGAAGAAAGAGGGTTGGATGCCTTGTTGAGCTCTGTGACGTGAGTGGGCTCCCTGTTGAGCTCTGGAGAGCATTCTGGGGTGGACTCTTGAATCTGGTCAGGGGCTAGAGCCATCTCTTGATCCTGGTCAGGGGCTAGGGACATCTCTCGATTTTCTGACTGTTGAACAGTCGGAAGGCTTGACAGTGGGGCATTTGGCATTTCTGGGCTAAGGACTGGAAAAGGGATGTGGATTTGAGTGCTGACTGGACAGACTGGTTTGCGGGGTCTACCATCTTGGCCCCCAGTTCGACTGTTTGATTTCCATCTACAAGCCCAGGGGTAAATGGGAGGTAATGGGTGATCGGAGCCATTGGTTAGGAATGTGGGTGGGATGAGCTGGAGAGACAAGGTGTGTTTCAGAGGGGCTGGTCGAGGATGATTCTCATTCTTCTTCATTTCCTTTATTTCTTCTACCTCAAAAGTAGAACCATTCAAATAAAGGATGAGATTAATCAGCTCAACCAAGGGAAAACAACACGCAAGTAGATCACAATAGATCTTTTCTGCATCCAGACCCAACTGAAAACAAGCACCAAGTGCAGCGTCGTGTCAGCTCACCCGGTAAGACAGCTCAAAGAATTCTTCCACATACCTTTTCAATGGCCGACCTACCTGCCGCAGACACCAGAGCTGGTCCTCAGCCCAATTCATATTTGTTGGTCTGGTCTTCTGTCAGCAAACAGGCCAGAAACACAGAGGTAAGTTTGCAAAACAGCAGTTTTATTGACAGACGGGTTGTGGCAATGAGAAGCAATAATCAGAAGGTGAGTAATATGCAGATGTAAAGGTTTCAGGCCCCTTAGCTGATGGTAACAGATGATTGTCTCTTGCAGGTGATCCAGAAGAGCAAGGGAGTGGTGGATCTGGTGTGCACTGGGGCTGATGACTGTGGTGACTGTGGTGAGTGTGGTGAATGAGACTCCCTGACTGAGGTGACTGGGACTCCCTGCCAGTGCTGACAGGCATGTTGCTAGGCTGTTCTTGGTGGTTTAGTACGTTACTAAGAAGGCTCTTACGGTGTTCTGGGTAGTTTGCTAGGGCATTATTAGGGGATTTTTAAGGTGTTCTTAGGTCTATGGCTCTAGCTCCTCCTTCTGTAGACTAGTAGGTATGGATTCCATATAAAAAAAATTTACTCAAATCAAAATGACGCTGTAAGGGAGAGATTTACAGTTTTTCTAAACAGTTTAGATCATGTGTGATTTTTAAAACCAGTACAATTCATTGAACATACTGTACTGTACTTCTATCCCCCATTTCTTTTCTGTCAAAAATAGACATGGAACTACTAAGGTCTATATGATTTCTTTGCCATCTTTATCAGTAACCAGGCATAGTTTGTTTAAAGGCCAGAACACACCAAGGCGACTTCAAAGAACTAGCACCAATGAAAGCTAGCAGTGTTGTCACCTCGCATCGGCTGTGCCTGGCAGAGATGCTAAAGAGAGCTCATGTTTTGTCATTGTGAGTGGCAGTAGCAGAGTGGTGGAGTTTGGGGGATTTGTGTCACTTTTCCCCATTTTTTCATCACAGAATAAGGCAGAAAATATATTTTATAGTTTCTGTAATAAACTACGTTAATTGGCACTGCATAATTCATTCACTTTATTTATTCAATACCTGAAGATGCATTGAAAAACATATATTAATAAACATATATACAACCACATACTGTCACAATCAAGTGTTTATTGTCTTCATGTTTCATCAGTCAAAACGCTTCTGCTATTTATTCAGCTTACCCACAGTGATAGCTGGCCACTTTTGTCCATATCAGGGCTTTCCTGGCACGTCATAAGTTATTATTTCTATGAGTTCATTTTGGACTTTCTGCATGAGACCGCCCTCTGGCTTCGAGTATGAATGAAGCATACACTGCATGAGTGTTTAGCGCACAAATAAAACATCAGGCCATGCACAGACTATATTGTCTCTTTGAATTAAATTGTAGATTTATTCACACTTGCCTGAAAAAGTGTGAGGGACGGATTTGTGAGGGACGGATTTAAGTTTTATTAAAAGTGCATACGCCCATGATCAGGTCCTGTCACAGCTAGCAAGACAACGAGAGTCTTGAGCAAATTAAGCCTTTTTGCCTTTACTCTTCTAAGAACATAAAACCCCAAAAGATAACAGAGTAAGAATTGGATAGCTATAGTTGAACAGAACCATTTTAATGGCCTAATAGACAAGAGACTGTAGGTTACAACTTGTGCCCAACCCTTGTGCTCAACGTCTCTTGCTCTGTAGGTCTCTAAGCAGCAATCCACCGAGCTATTATCTCATTCTTGGAGAGGGTGAGCAACACAGATGGCTTGAGTAATTCTACACCCCTCACAGCTCTTAAAAAAATGCTAATGCACTATGGCAGCCTCATGTGTTAGTCCATTAGCATATAAAGATAACTGTCTCATTTTAACTTGTCAACATTTAACCTTAACTGAAAATTCAATTTAATCTCCTTGGCTATAAAAGAGTAACCTCTTAGTAGTAACAATTCCCTTGTTTCCATAAATGAGCATTAGCCTGATTAAATGGCAGGTCTACAGGGGTCTAAACCTCACATCCCAGGCAGGAGATATCAGTGACAGACCCTAAAGACCTCCAGTGTCCCTCACTGTAAGAAAGGTTCACAAACAGCCCTGTCAGACCGAATTACACAGCAGACAGAACCAAAATCTCTGGACATTTTAAAGAGCCATTTACTGCTGAAGTTCAGAGAACAATGGCGTAACATGAAACCACTTTATACTGTGTCCGTAAGGCTGGATGACATGGCATTAAAGTTTGATGAAACTGAAGCGGATCGGTGGGAAAGCCTGGG
Organism: Cyprinus carpio; assembly: GCF_018340385.1. Taxonomy (NCBI): domain Eukaryota; kingdom Metazoa; phylum Chordata; class Actinopteri; order Cypriniformes; family Cyprinidae; genus Cyprinus; species Cyprinus carpio. The sequence continues at coordinate 1,521,521 of NC_056615.1, forward strand.
TCATAAGTGTGTGTAAGGCTTGGCACTTAACAAAGAGAGATATGGATCTGAAACAGTGCCAAAATGTCTGTTCTCACATACACAGACGAGATCACACAAACAGTAAGCCACACGATCATTATCATTACTGACAAATAACTATCACGTTAAATTACAGGGCATGACCTATATAATATTCAAACTAATTCACTGTATTAGTATAAGTATAAAGTACACTTTCAAAATAACAAAATAATCAAAATAATCCAACAATGTACAAAACAACTGTGTACAAAGTGAAAGTAGCACAAATATTGTAATTCTCTGATTTTCTTTTACATGCAATTGAAAATTGAGCTGCAAGATGCAAAGAACCAATTATATTTGTAAGAAACAAGAAGTGTGTGTGTGTGTGTGATGCAAGGGGCATGAAAGTAGTGCTAGTAGCGGGTATGCTACGATTGACCAATCAGAATCAGGTATTCCAGAGAACAGTTTCTTGCAAATATAATTGTGACTTTGTGATGCTGGCCTTTTTTTTTTTTTGCCTCCTTTATCTTTAATGGGATAGGAAATAGGAATCAAAGGGAAATTAGCTGGATTCACATTTATATGAACTTATTGCATGACACATGCATGCACATTACCTGCTGAGCCTCCTCTCAAATAAATATTCCTGATTTAATAATCTTATAATAGCCCACCTGTCATCACATTTCTTCAAGTACTCCTTTTACTCTCAGATTACATGAGATGAAACATAATGGATCTCCAAAACAAAACAACAAAACCAGAGGGAGGACCTCAAATAAAGGCCTGCACTCCACAACTGTGTGAAAAAGAAAGTGTCCAGGAATCTAGGAAGCAGCTACACTCTCGAATCCAATCTTCCAACCCACATGTTATTTCTTTATTCATCAGCGTGAGCTGTTTCTCTCTCAAATCTACAGCAAATAGTATGTTAATTGAGCTATATTTATCTCATACCATCTTTCCTTGCAAAAAACCACGTTATTTCTTTATTTATGAGTGTGAGTTTTTTAAAATAAAAATAAGTATATTTTCAGTCTTCATTTTATGAACTTATCAGAGGTTATGCATATTTACAAATGTCAAAACTTGCAAAGTTACTTGTTACTTGTACTGGCAAATAATCTTTTAACAATCAATTGTAAAAAACAATGGAAATTTCTTACTTTGAAATGAGTTCCATATTTATTCATTTAAATCACAGCCTTTTGTAGTTTATTGATCATTACCTTTATGAAAACAGGGCCATATTATAACTGTAATTTTACTTTCATTAATTGTGTACAATTTAACAGTATTTCAAAGACAATATAAGTAAATATACAAATTTCAGAGAACTTCACATTTAGTTTGCACTTAAGTATATTCTTTCCAAGTACATCCCTTTCATAAAAGAAATCTTTTTTAATATTATGCTAAACTACTCCCCCCCCCACCAGTGTTTGTGGACAGTAATTTAAAAGAGCTGCCACATCTGAACAAATCAGATCCCAACTTTTCAAACAAATAGGATTACAGGGTTAATCAAATAAATCTATTTTCAAGTCTCAGTAGCTAATGGAGGAGGACACCTCTGGCATCTCTAAACCCAATCCTTATTTCAGACTCACCTTCTTTGATGGTCAAGTGATTCTGTGGAAGTTCAAAGACAGTGACTTCTTCTATATCTGTTCTCTGTGTCTCTAAGATATGGATACCTCAGCTCTAGAAAGTTTCCTGTCCCAGAATCAGAGAGGGCATCCGGAAACTGTGCACTTCTCACATCTTACATAAAGAGATTAATCCTGCAACGCCTCAGGTACATTCCTAATTGAATATTAAACCACTATGCTATTTTGTAGCATAAACAGTGAGAGTTCACACTGAAAATTTACCCGGATGATATGCTTATTTAAACAAACTGTTATATTCTGGATACTTTGTGCACTCAATGTTTGCAGCTTTCATAAAGAGACTTAATAGTTGTATTGTGTGAGCTTTGTTCCTGCTGGTGCAACTAATTTTGTTTGTACTTTGGTCGCATTGGTGCGACATCAAATTTGCTCAACTCTCTTTGATTATGGGCTGCCATTTTTGTTGCATATGAGACATTAACATTGCAAGAGCCATTTATCAGCTTGGGCTAATCCTGTTACAGGGGCTGGTGTGCTAGTAAAATGCTCGACGAAGGAGATAAAGAAAAGGGTACTTTAATGATCCACAGGAGAACCGGGCCACAACCAAACACAGATCATCGTAGCATAAAACAATGTCATCAAACATCAAACGATAGCAGACCCACTGGAACTAAACAGACGGGGTATTTAAACACAAGGAACGTAATCAGAGGAATGGAAAACAGGTGGGGAGTAATCAAATAACAAAACGAGGAACGGAACATGACCAAATAAGGAGAACACAAAAGGAACAGAAGTCCATAATTGTAACAGTTTGCCCCCTCCCGGAAACGGTGCATCCCCGCACCAACAGAAAAAGTCCAGAGGAGGGAGGGTGGGGGTTCAGGAGGTGGGCGAGGGGCAGGCAAGGGGCAGGCAATGGAGAAGAAACAGAGCATAGAACCAGGGTGGAGTGGATGGAGGGAGGAGCCAGGGAGGAGCCCAGAGCAGGAGGAGCCAGATGGACATCCAGAGGCCAGCCAGGATAGCGCCCATGGTAGAGTCGACAGTGGGAGGAGCCATGGTGGAGGAGGAGCCGACAACACCAGGGGGCCGACTGACGGAGACTCAGTCGATGGACGAGGAGCCCAAGATGGAGCAGAGCAGCCGCAGAGCCAAGGTGACACAGAAGGCTCAGGCGACCAAGGCGGAGGCGGGGCACTGGAAGACCGCTGCGGAGCCGGAGTGACTGAGGATGGAGGTGGAGCCGAAGGGAAGGAGGAGCCTGACAGAGCCGAAGGGATGGAGTGACGAGACAAAGCCAGAGGAATGGAGTCCCGAGGCGGCAGATGGTTGATGACTGACCAAGGTGGAGCCGGAGGGATGAGGGAGCCCGGTGGAGCAGGTGGGATGCCGGGCCACGGCGGAGACGAGGGAGCTAAGAGCCAAGGCGGAGCCGCTGGGTCGAAGGACCGAGGAGGAGTCCAGGGCTCGGAGGCTGGAGGTGGAGACAGGGAATCCACACGCCAAGGCGGAGCTGGGGACTGGAAGTCCTGCGGCGAACCATCGCATCCAGATGGCGCGGACTGAAGGTGAGCTGCGGGACTGACTGGCACCAGTGGAGATGAAGTCGAGGAACTGGCTGGTCTAGGAGGAGATGAGAGAGAGGGAGGATGGGAGGAAACAGGAGGGTCAGGGCTGGACAGAACCAGTGGAGAAACAGGAGGATCAGGGCTGGGCGGAACCAGCGGAGAAACAGGAGGGTCAGGGCTGGACGGAACCAGCAAAAGAGGAGAAGAGGAACTGACAGGTCTAGGAGGAGGCAGGAGAGGGAGGTTGGGAGGGAACATAGGAGGATCAGGGCTGGACAGAACCAGCGGAGAAACAGGAGGATCAGGGCTGGGCGGAACCAGCGGGGAAACAGGAGGTTCAGGGCTGGCCGGAAACAGCGGGGAAACATGAGGATCGGGAACTGCCTCCCCAAACCAGTCTATAAGGTCCAATAATTCCTCTCTATAATTCCCAAAAACCAAATGCAGCTCACCCTCAGTCGCAGGAGTGTGGGCAGGGCTTTCCTCCACGCCCTCAATCTCCACCAATCGTCCCACGACGCACGGTGTTACCGGCTCACACAACTGGTCAGTCGCGTACTCGAGTTCCTGCTCCCTGTCGGTGATAGGCTCGGGCTCTGCGGCTGCGGTGGGCTCTAGCTCCGTGCAGCGGGATGGTGGCTGGCTGGTCTCTGGTTCGGGAGTGGGGCTGGAGAGATCCTCTTCGGCGGTGCAGATGGTAAATAGGGATCCATTTTTCTCCAGCACCCACTCCACGAAAGTGGCGAAATCCTCTCTGGGACCGTTCACTGGCAGGCGTGCCTTACACTGCTCGCTCAGGCCAGCATAGTAGAAATTAGAGAGCGAGTGGTCTGGGAAGTGGGTAAGGCACGCCAGATCGAAAAAGTCCCTAGTATGGTCCTCCAGCGAACGGTCTAGTTGCTCTAGGCACAGGAGTTGGACTGCTGGGCTTGCCATTCCGAGAGAGGGGAAAACAAAACAAAGAAAAACAAAAAGAAAAAGAAAAACTCCGCTAAACTGTTTGGGTCCGTGATTCTGTTACCGTCGCTGGTGTGCTAGCAAAACACTCGACGAAGAAGATATAGAAAAGGGTACTTTAATGATCCACAGGAGAACCAGGGCACAACCAAACACAGATCATTGTTGCATTAAACAATGTTATCAAACATCAAACGATAGCGGACAAACTGGAACTAAACAGACGGGGTATTTAAACACAAGGAACGTAATCAGAGGAATGGAAACAGGTGGGGAGTAATCAATTAACAAAACGAGGAACGGAACATGACCAAATAAGGAGAACACAAAAGGAACAGAAGTCCATAATTGTAACAAATCATTAACATTGCAAGAGCCATTTATCAGCTTGGGCTAACAACTGATCTCAATGTATGTTGTATTAAATGTTAAATGAGTATATGAGTAAGGGGAGATAATATTGACAGCACAATATAAATACCACAGTTATTTTTACAGACCTAAATGCCACTTCTGCAGTGGGGATCAATGGATCTGGTTGACTTTGATTTAATTTGATTTGGTGACAGCGCTATAGTGTCTTTAATTCTAACTAAATTTCTTGATTAAATGTCAGTATTTGACATAATAGATGATGCATCTAATAGGCATAAATAATATGCATAAAAAAGGTAAAAATGCCTGCTGATATCAATTTAAGGAGGCAAATATAGTCCTTCAATGGAAAAGTGCAGTATTGCAGTGGCCTCTACAGTTTGGTGCCAATTCCACTCTGTGGGAACAGTATGTCCTTCTGACAATAATATACACTCTTTATACTTACAGTATCGGTCCTGTTGATGTTTTTAGAAGCAGGCTGCTGTTGATGCTTTCATTACATGACATACTTGAGGCTCTTAATTGAATAAGGTAATGCATAAATTTGCCATGCACATTAGCTTACGAAGGTCAAGGAGAACAGTGTATAAAATTCCTTAAAGTATCTTAAAGGGTAATGCAGAAATTTAATGGTCCAATCAATAAGATAATTAAAAGTGCAAGCATTATGATGCAGACTTTGCTTCTACGGTGAAGCAAAACTAGTGGACAAAATTTTCAAGTTTAAGTTACATTGCAATTTTATTAAAAAAATAAATAAATGCTGTATGCTGGTTGGTATTACAAAGAAATTACAAGGCATATTTCTCTCAACTCTACAATTCATTATGAAAAGAAGTACACTTTAGACTATTTTTTAATAAAAAGAGTACTGAATGTAATGTAATGGATGCATTATTGCAAGCTATTGAAACTAAATGAAAATATATTATAGTTTCAATTCATTATGCAGCTAGTTGTGCTTTTTAAGTGGGACTTAAGCAATCATATTATATAAAAAAAATAGACCTTTGTCAGAGTAGTGTCATATTTAATTTTATACAGGAATGAAAATGAGGCTGTGAAGAAGTACAGTGTGTTCAGTGGATTGTACTTTTGTTTTACAACATGCCAACTGAGAAAAAAAGCAACAGCAGACTTTTAGTAAACAAAAACTCAAGATTTTTCCATTTTGAATGTTGTTACTTTGACTTCAGTCAATAATAGGGAGTTATCATGCTTTTCACTTTAGAATACTGATCAAATAATAATTATCATAATTAGTAAATCCTTTTGAAGGGTTTGGTAATACTTGCATCATTACTAGCTGGCTACCATGACCCTCACTTTAAAATTAATTATAAATTATGCATTATTCACATTCACATTTACGTCACAACCTGTGTGTAGTACCTCTCAGTAGTTCTCCAGGAGATTACTGATTAGCAACTGAGTGCTATTACTTACAAATTCATTAATTTCTTGTTCGTTAATAGTAGTAACTAGAATGTTAAAAGTGCATTAATCATTTGTCCCTGTGTAGTTATAGATTAATGATGCCACTATCCTAAGTGTTACCAAGACTGTATATATAGTGAGCTTTTGTTATTGTGTTTGACCACCACACAACCTGACACAAGCAATTATGGTGATTAAAATATATCTTAATGTCATTTCTACTGAAACCTGTTTGCCATGTATTTGTAATTATACATTTATAATGAAGAAGAAATTTAGTACAGTAAACATATATTAGCTTTACATGTCATTTTGACACACACAATAATTAAAATTGCATTTATGCACATGTACTTTACATGTGATTTAGTATGCTAGTCAAGATACTAACAACATACTTGTTTTATTAAAACATAATGACTTTAAAATGTACTTTAATTTAAAAACAAATTTAACAGCATTGCAAAGAGCATGTGTCAAAGGTATTTAAAGTGTGGCCAGTAAAATTATATTATCTGCAAGTAGTTTTCAACTATAAGTGTACATTCAATACAATTAAGCACATTCCTTTTTCATAAGAGATTAGAAAAAGCATTTGATTATGTTTTGTCAGTGCATTACAAAATTATCTGAAAACATGGAAATAAAGGTACATTTCAAGGTAATCATTAATTAAAAGTAGTTTGAAAGTAGGGCTGTAAAAATTCCTCACAATTATTATATGGCCTTGAAGACATAAAAGCAATGATTAATAAACAGCAAAGGCTGTGATTTAATTGCATAAACATGGAACCTGCAGTTTCAAAGTGAATGAGTTGTGCTCTCTTCTGTCCTATACACACACAGTGTTTTCAGTATGGTCTCAATCCACACAAATTCCAGAAGGTATGTTTTGCTTTAAAACCAAAGTATGGTTTGCCTAACTTGCACTGTGAACACAATGCACATCCAGGTAACAGAAAAGGAACAGATGCCAGCGATTCTTCCTCGATTCAAAGTGGTCTTAATCTCTCAAAGTTTTTGAAAACTTGTGAGGGACAGGAAGTTTAAAGCAAGAGAAAGACAGAGGACACATGTCAGAAAGATGCCAATGTCAAAAAGGATTACAGAGTCAAAGCAACCAGACCGCAGCAAGTCTGGCGCCTTTACTTGGCTTAGCTTGAGATGTGTCTTTTTTGTATGCATATGCATACACGTATGCTCAGCCATATGTTTCCTCACTATGTTACCAATTCAAATCAGATCTCCAACCCAATATCAAACAAAGCATGCTCACGGCAAATGATGCAAATGATGCAAGTGAGCAGAAGAGAGCCACATGCATCAGTTGTGTCTTTGGGCTCACAATTACAGGGCGTTATGTATGTGAATCACCAGGCAGAGAATTAGAAATCAGGTACATTATGGGGCAGGAATTTGAGTAGTTAAAAGTAGTTAAAATATAATAGACATAATTTGCCCCAATAACAACAGTTTACAGCAAGAACACTATACACTGAAAAAAAAATGATTCATTGAATTTACAATTTTTGTGTCTCAGTGGTTGCATTCTTTTTTTTAAAGCTACATTTAAATGAACAAATTTAATTAACTAACTTTCAACATTTTTTTATTAAATGTAGCTAAAATAAATTTTTGCAACCACTTATTAAAATCAATGAATCGTTTTTTTTTTTTTTTTTCAGTGAGCAGTCAAAATGACAAAAATGCACATCCCTGTTTAAAAAAAGACACTTACAGTATATTGAAAAGACATGCTGCATACTGTGCACTGTTTCACAAAACAGAAGTACATGGTATATTTAACACTTCAGTTATTTATTTAGAATTTATTATTTATTCAAAACAGTAACCTTGGAGAGTGACATTAGATCTTATTTTCTATATATTCGCTGCAGGCTTCAAATCTAGTGCATTATGTAGTAGTGTGTCGGTGATATTCACGTGTGGTTATACATTTCTGTGTTTTTGTGACTGTACATCCAGACCACACCAGTGTCCAAATGCAGCAAATGCAATTTTCCCATGTCAGACACACATTCATACATGGCACAATTAATTTTTTTTCTTTGAAAGCAGTGAAGCATAGCTCTTTATATATATTTGCAATGTGTGTGTGTGGTGTGTGGACACTTTTTTCCCCTTGAGGAAAATATTATATATATATATATATATATATCTATATATATGCTGGTCATATAATTAGAATATCATCAAAAAGTTGATTTATTTCACTAATTCCATTCAAAATGTGAAACTTGTATATTATACTCAAATTCAATATTTCAATTATTGCATATATATATTTCAAATGTTTATTTCTTTTAATTTTGATGATTATAACTGACAACTAAGGAAAATCCCAAATTCAGTATCTCAGAAAATTTGAATATTGTGAAAAGGTTCAATATTGAAGACACCTGGTGCCATACTCTAATCAGCTAATTAACTCAAAACACCTGCAAAGGCCTTTAAATTGTCTCTCAGTCTAGTTCTGTAGGCTACACAATCATGGGAAAGACTGCTGACTTGACAGAGAGGTGAAGGGAAGGAAAAGATGTGGTAGAAAAAAAAAGTGTACAAGTAATAGGGATAACCGCACCCTGGAGGGGACTGTGAAACAAAACCCATTCAAAAATGTGGGGGAGATTCACAAAGAGTGGACTGCAGCTGGAGTCAGTGCTTCAAGAACCACGACGCACAGCCGTATATGGGACATGGGTTTCAGCTGTCGCATTCCTTGTGTCAAGCCACTCCTTGAACAACAGACAGCGTCAGAAGCGTCTCGCCTGGGCTAAAGACAAAAAGGACTGGACTGCTGCCGAGTGGTCCAAAGTTATGTGCTCTGATGAAAGTAAGTTTTACATTTCCTTTGGAAATCAGGGTCTCAGAGTCTGGAGGAAGAGAGGAGAGGCACACAATCCACGTTGCTTGAGGTCCAGTGTAAAGTTTCCACAGTCAGTAATGGTTTGGGGTGCCATGTCATCTGCTGGTGTTGGTCCACTGTGTTTTCTGAGGTCCAAGGTCAACGCAGCTGTATACCAGGAAGTTTTAGAGCACTTCATGCTTCCTACTGCTGACCAACTTTATGGAGATGCAGATTTCATTTTCCAACAGGACTTGGCACCTGCACACAGTACCAAAGCTTCCAGTACCTGGTTTAAGGACCATGGTATCCCTGTTCTTAATTGGCCAGCAAACTCGCCTGACCTTAACCCCATAGAAAATCTAAGGGGTATTGTGAAGAGGAACATGCGATATGCCAGACCCAAGAATGCAGAAGAGCTGAAGGCCACTAACAGAGCAACCTGGGCTCTCATAACACCTGAGCAGTGCCACAGACTGATCGACTCCATGCCACGCCGCATTGCTGCAGTAATTCAGGCAAAAGGGAGCCCCAACTAAGTATTGAGTACATGCTCATACTTTTCATGTTCATACTTTTCAGTTGGCCAAGATTTCAAAAAATCCTTTCTTTGTATTGGTCTTAAGTAATATTAAAATTTTCTGAGATACTGAATTTGGGATTTTCCTTAGTTGTCAGTTATAATCATCAAAATTAAAAGAAATAAACATTTGAATGAATATAGTATACAAGTTTCACTTTTTGAATGGAATTAGTGAAATAATAAGTGAGGTGGTGTTTCTGACATTTTGATGATATTCTAATTATATGACAAGCACCTGTGTATATATATAGATAGATAGATAGATAGATAGATAGATAAGATAAAGATTTAAATGTAAAAATGCAGTGTTTTCTATGAGGGTTTAAGTGTAGGGTTACAGGATACAGTTAGTACAGTATAATATCATTTTGACAATGGAAAGTCACCATAAAACATAAAAACCCAACATACTTTTTAATATCATTTTGACAATGGAAAGTCACCATAAAACATAAAAACACAGGGTTGTGAGTTCGAGTCTCGGGCCGGCAGGAATTGTGGGTGGGGGGAGTGAATGTACAGCGCTCTCTCCACCCTCAATACCACGACTTAGGTGCCCTTGAGCAAGGCACTGAACCCCAACTGCTCCCCGGGCGCCGCAGCATAAATGGCTGCCCACTGCTCCGGGTGTGTGTTCACAGTGTGTGTGTGTTCGCTGCTCTGTGTGTGTGCACTTCGGATGGGTTAAATGCAGAGCACAAATTCTGAGTATGGGTCACCATACTTGGCTGAATGTCACGTCACTTTCACTTTCACTTTTTCCCAATATGTGCGGGTGTGATTTTAGACCCTGTGGCTATAGAGCACCCTTGACTCGCCTATTATTCCATGAAGTTCATCCTCAGAACAAGTTTCTTACAATGGCGCAGTGCCCAGAGGGATGTACAGTATACCATATATGACACTGAAAGATCCTATAATCCTTATTCTAATCCTTTGAAGCTGTTAATGTCACCCATTCAAAGGCAATATGGCCTAGATATGCTATTTATCTTCTCCTTCTTTCTTGTTACATGGCAGAGAATGAGTGTGAATATGGATATGTAGTCTAAGTCTAATAACTGCTTACATTAATCATTTTCTCAAGTAACTAAGAATTATTTTGATAAATCTATATCTACTGATTATCCGCTTGAAGCATTCTGGGTAGCCAGTCCATCACAAGGTCAAGTCACCTTTATTTATGTAGCGCTTTATAAATGGCATAAAAGTCACTTTACAGTGTTAAACAGGAAAATAAAAAATTCAGTTCTGCTTTAAAGGAGCTCAACAGTCAATTTTCCAGTTTAAAGTCAGTTAGGAGTTTACTGAGCCAAAAGTCATAGTGACTTGTTGATAGTGGAACTGGACCTTAAAATATGTGTGACCAAAAAAGGAGTTAAAATAATAAATAAAACAATCATAATAAGAAAAGACAGAATAAGTGGATGGTAGCAGCACAGTGCTCATTCTGTAAATGCACAACGAAAAAGACGTGTTTTTAGTCAGATGTGCTTTTGGATTTTACTCTGGCTACTGTTGGAGCGCATCTGACCTCTTCTGGAATCTGATTCCAGCTTGTGCTGGCATAATAATCACAGATACAAGCATATCTGAAGGTTTAAGATCCAGTGCACGGGAGCTGCTTCTGTTCTGTGCATGACTGAAATCATCTGCTCTCATTACAGTGAATTTTCACTGGTTTCACAATTCAATTCAATTACGATTATCATTATCAACACAATATCACGATGCATCACATTCTCAATTTTTTTTTTAAATATTACTTCACATGGCTACATTTTTTTAAATATTTTTATCAAATTTATTTTGTGCAAAATTTACTTTTTTTATTATTATAATATAAGCAGACTACTTTTTAAAACAATTCCTTATCTAAAATAAGTGTTCTTTAAGTATCCAGACAATAGTTATGGGTTTTTCTTTTTTTCCTCAGCATTACTGCTGTTTGATTATTACTGATGAGAGAATCGCGATGCATTGGAGAATCGATTTCTTCTCCCACCCCACTACAGTATAAAAACTACTGTAGGTTAACTGAGATTTGACGGAGGAACCTGTGCCTCAGTTGGACTCCTATCATGTCAAGTGTGATAAATCTTTACAGTTTGATAAGCATCACCTTCTTTGATTTCAGGTTACTACAGTATTTGTTACCGTTTATAGTCATGAATAGAATATGCACTTGATTTCCACTGCATGTATTCAAGCCTCTATTTTAAGCTGCTTTGTGAAGAGGGCATTTTGAGATTCACACCTGTCAATCCCAATCACTCTGATTGTGTGAATATAGAATATGAATGCATTGAGATATCTGCAAGAATCCATGAAACCCGAATTAATCCTCCAGATTGGCAGACAACATTAAAGAAGATCATTTAGCTTAGGCTGAAATTCTACAGCACTCACTGTTAATAATTCAACACAAATGGGTTTGAACCTTATTTTGTTTAGAAGGCAGACCTGGGGCCAGGGGACTAGAATGTACAGGGGAGCAAACCTGAATATTTATTGAATGGCTTCCATTTGGTGGGATGAAGGGATGAATAGCATGTTTACCTTGCAGCCTTCACAGGCACTGACACCATAGTGGTACCCCGAGGACTTGTCCTGGCAGACGAAGCAGGGTTTGTAGACACGAGGAGGGGGTAGAGGTGATGGAGGACTGGGGACCAATTCCTCTGAACTGGTGCTCTGAGTCTCAATGGCTGTAGGGGCAGAAAGAGACGAGAAACATAACTGATGATGATTGAGATGAAAACTCCAGTCTGAAAAAAATACAACAACAACTTACTTAAGACTTGTGAGCAATTGTCTTGAGACCTGATTATGTTAAATTTACTGTAGGCATACAGTTGACTAGGATCTGAAAAAAAGCCTGGAGACCTGGTTTAAACTCTGCCTTGAAAGACTTTAGTCTAATATACAGCTCTAGTCCAAGTAAAAACCCAGTGACCAACATCAACCTAACTGCTTTCTAAGGCAGAATGCTTACTTAAGTTAAAATTAAACTTCAAAAGTGACTGACTTAGAATAATCTCCACAGACACTCAGACTTGCCTGTAACATACAGGATATATTAAATGCAGCCTTAAAATTTGGCCAAAATGAAGTATTTCAGAATGACACAAATTCACTTCCAAAAGATACAGTAGATAGCATAACTGTTATTTTAAACTGGCTGCATAATGGTGTAAAATTCATGCATTTGGATGCTGTCTTTCTGTTTTCGCCTGGTCTTGTTTACATTTCATCAGATGGTTAATCACAAAATTAGATTATGCTGGCTTAACTGAATTGAGTTGGCTTATTGAATGTGCAATAGTAATGTACGTCAAGTTTTACAAGTATATTAAAAAACTACTTGTAGATAATATTATATAAAAAAATAAAAATAAAAGCCCACTTAAGTGCACTTAAGAGTACATTTCAAGACTGTCTCTGAACACACTTAAAGGGTTACTCCACCGCAAAATGAAAATTTTGTCATTAATCACTTACTTCCATGTTGTTTTAAACCCATAAAAGCTTTGTTCGTCTTTGGAACACAATTTAAGATATTTTGGATGAAAACCGGTAGGCTTGAGACTGTCCCATAGACTGCCAAATAAATAACAGTGTCAAGGTCCAGGAAAGTATGAAAAGCATCGTCAGAATAGTCCATCTGCCATCAGTGATTCATCCGTAACGTTATGAAGCGACGAGAATACTTTTTGTACACAAAAAAACTAAAATAACGACTTTATGCAACAATTCCTCTCTTATGTGTCTCTACCAATCAGCATAGTGCCATTTGGCAAATCTGAGCAGTACGCAGGCGGCATATGCTCTTCTGTATCAGCCACTCCACAAAGGATACATTTTTTAAGTGTATTTACTAGTGGTGGGCCGTTATCAGCGTTAACATGCTGCGTTAACGTGAGACTCTTATTGGGCGATAAAAAAAATATCGCCGTTAATCTATTCTCATAGTTGGGTTGGGAGCTGGGTCTATACTACGCAAGCTATGATGACTTTCACCGTGATAGTTTAGCGCAGATGTATAACTAGACGAATTGCACTGTAGGAGGCGAGAACGAGTCTTCGAACCTGTGTGTATGCCTACTGTGAAATTACCAAGCTTCCCCAAAAAAACCTTGACAAGACTCACGCCTGTTTCACATATACTCCGTTTGCAGCACGGACTCATTGTGCTTTCACACAGGACGCGGTTGCAGTCCGCGACTGATCCGCGGCTGTTTTAGTCCACAAACACAACATTTGTTCATCATTCTATATTTCAAACCATGTTAAAAAAAAAATAAAAAATTGTGACTCTTATCACAGAACAGTAAAACAGTCTTTCATAATCATAGACATTAGTTTAAACAACACATATTATTCATGCATTTGACTTCTGTATAATAAGCTGCTCAAGCAAGGGGCAAAACATTTAAACACAACAGTTAGCCTACTTTTTCTTGTTGGGATATCACAAATATTTAAAATTAAAGCACCACTGACAGAAACAGTCGATTCTCCTGCCTTTTGGATTTAGATCTTTATTACAAGCAATCGCACGGTTCTTAATGAACTTTGTTTTTTCTGCTTCCATAAAAGTGCATAGGCCTATATCATGTTGCCTCGTTTATCTAAAGGTGCTCTTTTTTCTTGTTTTAAAACCTAGCCAAAAAACCCATGTGTTGCGTGTGAAACACAGTAGCTTTAATTAGTATACATTTATTGTGAAATAACTGCATTTCCCTGTCAATCCATGTTAATTTTTTACTGCGAACAATGCGCTGTCATGCGCTGCAGACGCACCGCTCCTGGAACGCACTGACGGGCCGCAACTGCGTGAACGCTGGAATCCGTTAACATGGGTGAGTAAAAAAAAAATGATACGCATACGCACTGCAGATGGAGTATGTGTGAAACAGGCGTAAGGTTGTTTGCAACTTGTGCAATTAGTTTACTGTAGGAGTTCTTCCAGTCTCAAGTACCACCTAAACGCAAAGCATCCCTGAGCTAATGCAGTAGATGCCGGGCCAAGAAATGTAGCGCAGGGGAAGAGTCGTCGTCAAACTACTATGTTTGAGTGCAGCACAGCTCTATCAGTACTAACAAGTACATCTTATTGAACATAATTTGAATGCCTTCGGCAGAATTCAAATGAGCCATTTTAATCTAGATTAATCTAGATTAATTCCAAGATTACAGTGAGATTAATCTAGATTAAAAAAATTAATCTATGCCCACCACTAGGATACATTTTTTAATTTGAAAGAAAACAGCACATAGGCGCAACGCGGCTGACACAGAAGAACGTACGCCATCTGCGTACTGCTCAGATTTGCCAAAATGGCACTACGCTGATTTGGAGAGACACAGAGGAGAGGAATTGTTGAATAAAGTTATTTTTGTTTTCTTTGTATATAAAAAATATTCTCGTCGCTTCATAACGTTACGGTTGAATCACTGCTGGCAGATGGACTATTCTGAAAACTACTTTCATACCTTTTATGGACCTTGACACTGTTATTTATTTGGCAGTCTATGGGACAGTCACAAGCCTACCGGTTTTCATCCAAAATATCTTAAACTGTATTCCGAAGACGAACAAAGCTTTGGGTTTGGGTTTGGGTTTGGAACGACATGGGGTAAGTGAATAATGACAAAAATTTCATTTTGGTATGGAGTATTCCTTTAAGTATTCTTTAACAAATGCAATTTTCTTTAACTGCCCGATTATAATTTTAACTGTAGTGTTATATTAGTATGTTGATTTTACATTTAAAGTCTTTTTAAATGTAATCAATTGCAATTTAATCATTACAAATGTGTAATAACAAACATACATAGTTAAGCATGCAGTTTTCAACAGAAATGACATGGAAGTACATTTTAGTTTAACATAAATGCTTGACAATACAATAAATGAAATATATTTATTTAAATGTTTATTTACTGGCATGTTTTAAAAAAATATTTTACAGTAATTCATACCAACTTACTTGTTACTGTTGCTACAGCACATGCAAAAAATATTCAGACCTCTTCCGTTTTGTTCAGATTGTATTATGCAGCCTTATATTTTGACTCACCTAAGATGTACTTAAGTGGGTCAAAAAACCTCACTCTAAAAGTCAGCTAAATTACATTTAATATGAATTTAAGTAATATCTTTTCATTCAATTTGGAATTAAGTGCCTGAAAACATTACATTCAGTTTGCACTGTAGTACATGCTTTAGCTATGCTAAAGTGTACTTCTTTTCCCCAAGGGTAGATTCATAGGCTTCGAATATCCTGAGTCAACCACACACCAGCAGTCCATGTAGTCAGTATCACTGGATCAGCCGGCAGCTTCAGTAGTCATGTACTGTGCTTCACTACATGCAGATCTGCTGATCAGATTACAGTACTTCACCACAGTCAAATCAATTAACTCTGTTATCTCATTCACTTGCTTTTATCCATCAGAAATTATATTTTTCTCCTACATATTTCTAACCCAAATCGTCCCAATTCAAAATACCTTAGGACAGAAATCTGTGATGTATCTCGGTATTTTTCAGCCTTCTGACAATATCTGGTAGATACCTTCATGAATTTGCTCAGAAATGGGTTTTCAGTCATACTATAACATACAGTATGAGAATAGCTGAGCTAAATTTCAAAAGTCACAGTGAAAAGTCATTTTGAGTATTATTAGCATAGCTCAAAATATAACCGCCTATGTTTGCAACATTAAGCTTAACAAAAAAGAAGGGGTCAAAGTACATTTTGAGTGTGCTATAGAAACAATAACAAATAAGCTAAGTATTGCTACTAAAACATTTTAATAAACATATAAATATAGGAAACTGAACAAATAGTGCCTGCCCCCCACAATGATTCAAAAGCAACAAAATCATTGCAAATACACTGTAAATATTTAATATATTGCCCAGCCATAGCTGACAGCTATGTTTCTGAATTATTAAAGTTGGTTTAAAGGACAAGATAGACTGATTTCAATCTGTCGTAACTTGATGGAATCATAGCTCATTGCTGATAGTCACAAATCAAACAGCAGGCTTCTAAACAGCGCTCTGTCTCTATGATCCAAAGCAACAAGACTTGCTCGAATTGATTTTTTAACGCACTTCTGAGCACATCAGTTTAGTAAACAACATTACTGAGGACAAACGACTGTCTTGTTTGAGAGAGTAACAGGATAAAGAGACTATGCTTATTGTCAGTGGATGAGATTGATTCCTCAAGCAAAGAATGCTGTGTTGTGTAGTTGTGTTTGTGTGTGCAGAATAACAAGGGTATGCTGTTGAAGCTGAATTAGATTCAGGCTTAAGATGGTTAAGTTTCTGTGAGACCTTGACCAGGTACCTGTTTGCATTTGATTCAGCAGTTTAGGGGTATGAAGCTCTTTTATTTTAAAATGCTCTTTATACTTGACAACCTGCAAAACAAAGAGATCAGTTTTCTTCTTTGGGAAAACAGATGCCTTTGGAGATAATAAAAAGTCTTTTATAAGCCTTTGTTTGATTTTTTTTTTTTTTCAAGTTTCAAACTTAAATAAAAATTTCTAAAGTTTAGGGATGGCAGCTGTTGACAAGAGTTGTCTGGACCCTTCAAATGTATCTCCAAAAACACAGCAGACACTTTTAGTCTCTCCAGGACTATTGTGTACTTCAGTAGACATAACTCATAGCCCATACTGTTGTGTTCAAGTCATATTTTCTGATATGGTATTAAGTCCATATGGTATTACTTGTCCATTGGCTGTCAGGTTTTCAAAAAAGGACTCCAAAAGAACTCCAAAACTCCAAAAGGAAACTCCAAAAGGACACCAAAGAATCAAATCATATGAGCCCATATAAGCACATATGAAAGAAAACATTTATGCTAAAAAAAATCAGAATTGTATAGTATGTGTAGAGTGCAACAGCAAAGAGCTTTTTTACATTTTAGAGAAGTCAAGTTGCGATACCGAACAGGACCACATGGAGATGCCAAAAAAACCCTAAACCAACCGCCTGTTGACTGCATATATCTACTAAAGTACACTGATTCATTCAGAATAACTAAACACAGCAACATACATATGACAAATCAAAACATTAATGTTAATGTGTGCGGAAACAACATGAATGTACGGAAATATCTGTGCCTGTGCATAGAAAACATTTGGTGCATCATAAAGTGGAAGATGCAACAAAGAAGACCTAAGACAGTTGAGCAACTAGAAGCCTGTATTAGACAAGAATGGGACAATGTTCCTATTCCTAAACTTGAGCTACTTGTCTCCTCAGTCCCCAGACGTTTGCAGACTGTTATAAAAAGAAGAGGGGATGCCACACAGTGGTAAACATGGCCTTGCCCCAACTTTTTTGAGATGTGTTGATGCCATGAAATTTTAACTTATTTTTCCCTTAAAATGATACATTTTCTCAGTTTAAACATTTGATATGTCATCTATGTTGTATTCTGAATAAAATATTGAAATTTGAAACTTCCACATTGTATTCTGCATTCTGTTTTTATTCACAATTTGTACAGTGTCCCAACTTTTTTTGGAATCGGGTTTGTATAAATACAACACATGCATGTATATATTTAAGAAAAATATGCTGTTTATTTAATATAAAATATAATAATATACATTTTTTAAATGTATATACATGTAAAAATATATACTGTATTTGTGTGTATTTATATATACATAATAAACACAGCACACATACATATAGTAAGTAAAAAAAACAACTTTTATTTTGGATGCGATTAATCACAATTAATCGTTTGAATTATATTATGTTTATGGTGTTTGTTTCCCCACTCAATGAGCAATAGCTGTACTGAAGTCAGATAACTTCTTATTGTTCTTTATTTCTGCATCTTTTTAGCTATTTTAAGTATTCAACAAACATAAAAAGTTAATAGCATAAAATAACCAAAAATAGTTCATATGACTTAAATTGAAAGGTAATTGATTGACAAATGTTAGGTAGAATTTACCAAATTTCTATAAATTTGTATCAAAAGTATGTCATAAGCTTTTAAATCTAGGTAGTCTTTACTTAACACATGGAATAAAATCAACCCCATCAAATTGAGTGTCCAAGTGTTCTAAGTCCAAGACCTTCTATGCATGCAGCTGAAAATTCAGAATACTCAACACATGAGAAGGAGGCGATGAATCTCCATTCAAACTTACTTAGGCTAGTTCTTCCATCTATCATGACACACCAGGGGCCCTATTTTAACGATCTAAGTGCATGGTCTAAAGCGCACGGCGCAGGTGCTCTCAGGGCGTGTCCGAATCCACATTTGCTAGTTTAAAAACGGGAAAACGTGATTGTTTTTTGGGCTTAACGTGCCATAAACCAATCAGAGTCTCATCTCCCATTCCCTTTAAAAACCAGTTGCCCTCGTGCCATGGCGGATTTGCTATTTACACAATGGAATTTGCAAGGGCAAAGACAGAACATGTCTCCAGAGATGAAACGGAGCTGCTCATGCGCAAGCAAATAAGTAGCCTAATTCTGATACATGCAATGGCTATCTATTATGACATGTAGGCATTTTTATATCCATGTAGCCTACACAATAGTAATATTTTACATTGCAGTCCTTTAATTTTTTATATTTGTCATGTTTGTGTGCTGCTGTGCGTCCATGTGTGTGTAATAAGCAGAGTGTACGCACGCTGTGGACCAGCCTATACTAACGTGCTCTTTAAATAACATAAAACGACTGCGCCATTGACTTAAAGGCACAATATGTAAGATTTTTTTATTAAAATATCCAAAAACCACTAGAATGGTGTTATATATTTTGCTGACTTTTGTACTTAAATTATCCCAAATGTTTCGAAGAATGTTTAAATCCAGAGAAATAAGCTATTTTAACTAGTGACACGGACCGTGTCCATAGTGTCATTGTGTTGCCATCATAACCCCTCGATTTCCGGTTTTGTTTTGTTTTGTAGATATGGTATGGGAAAAAGATGGTTTATTTTGTTTTTTGTTTTTTTTGATAGAACGGAGTGGGTTTATTTATGAAATTTCTTTTGTATGTATTTTGTATATGCAAACGAAGCACTTTCCCCCCCCACATACACACGACCAGAAGAAGCGGAAGCGGTTGACTGTGGCATTATAAAAGCTCTGCTGATTTCGAGCCGTGTGTAACGCTCTTTCAGCGGCCTTGTTTCGCTTTGACGGCTTACAGCCACACCCTGCATCATTCTACTACATTAATGAATCATGAGCTCAGCCATAAACATGATTTCTAGCCGAGTTCTGTCGGATTGCATCGGCTGTGGGGATGAAGATGACAACTTGGTTTATTTAGAATACGCGCCCTCTAGAGGCAAACAATTACATATTGTGCCTTTAAGACCAGGATTTTGTTGGTGAGTGGCGCAGTCTATTTTCCATTCCTCAAAACAGAACGTGCCAACAATGCGCCTGAACACACCTCTTTTTTAGACCAGCACGTCCATGGGCGCACAAATGGGCACAAATGCATTTAAATTGCGCCGGGTGTATAATAGGGCCCAAGGTATGAAAGGGCAGAAGATTTTCTAGGGACAATGACTTTTACATGACTTTAGAAGATTTGTTCATTCAAATTTCTGTCATGAAACTCTAGATGGCGCAGTTCTCACTCATAATCATATCATTATTCACAAGTCACAGCTGACTGGTTTCTTTGCGTTTTAGCAGCTAATGAGCTTACTGCTCAACATTCAAATACTTGGCTAGTACTTGCTGTAGCAGTTGCAACGTACTTCAGAAACCCTCCACCTTTCCCAGCTCCACCTATATAGATCTGCTACCGGATGATTTCATGTATGTTATATATGGGGGTTATTTCATATATGTGACCCGTCACGGAAACCAGTGACACAAGTCGGCAGCACAACTTTCGAGCAAAATGAGAAAGAAGCGTTTTTTTTTTAAATTGGTGATTTTCGTTTTTTTGCAGAATCTGTTAGTTGAGATCACGAAGAAGCCTTTCCGTGTTTGAGATAGCAGTATTGGTATATTTAAAAGCGTACATTTTGAGGTTGAAATCGGCTTGTTTTTCGGAGATTCTAGCACGCAGTAGGGGCGTGTCATTGTCTGAGTGTATTTCCATACTGGATAAGCCGGCTTTTGTTTCTTTTGTTATTGCCCCCGCCCTCCAAGGGAAGCATGGCTAATTATTATGCAGCGCTCTGGCCGGCGAAAATGTTTTGAAGTACTTCTTCGACAAGCCGGATGCTTATGAACAAGCGCTCACTGATTCTGAAGACGATCTGAGCGACGACGAAAGCGGCATAATAAGACTGAATACATTATGTACAACATACGGCTGGATTCTTTAGCTGCGGAAAAAGAGTGGCAGGACATGCGAATTATTGGACATTTAGAGGCAAACAGACGCACATTGCAAACTTCGGAGATGGTAACATCCACACAGAAGACCCCGACAAAGAGAAAGTGTGACCGAACGACTTATTCCATTGGAGGCAACGAGATCTGCAAGAATACTTTTCTGTTTCTTATGGGGTGAGTTTCCATAAACATCAAAGTTTGTCGTTTTGTGTTAAAAATTTAAAATGATGGCCAGATTTTAAAGGAGTGTTCTTGCAACGTTATCTACAATGCACAAGTTCAAATAGAGTTTTGACAAAAAAGGTTTTATAAAAAGATAAAACTCACACATTTCAGCCTCTAAATAATTTTTATAAAAGTCAAAAAAGATAAATTACTGACATTTTACAATGCACATTATCCTTTATTATTAATAGTATGCGGTCCGATTTTTCCCGTTGCGTCTGTCGTTGTTATGCAACCATGCAGCTTTACAGGGGGTATGGCTTATCTAAATGAGATGTAAATGAGCCCTATTGTCACTCCCAGCAGGTGAGAACAGGTGAGAACTGCACAATCTTAGAGGCCATTTTCTCCCTTTTGAGCTTTTTTTGAGTGCCTACCTTCAAATGGCCATAACTTCTCCAAATATGATCAGATTTCCATGTGTTACACATCGTTGAAAAGCTTGGAGACTACACTTTCAGAATATGTGAATGACTCAAAATGCCCCAGAACCGACTTGTGTCCCTACTTTCCGTGATTGGTCACATATGTTATATGTGCAGCAGCAGTATTTCTTATATGCTTACAGCAGCATGTCTGTGGATGCATTGGCAGTAGCAAGTCTCAGTACTTGCTCTGCAGCAGCAGCAGCAGCATAGAAGATCTATTCTGCCAAGACCAAACACATTCAGTTCCTCATGAAATCAATATTTACACTATTTGCATTGTTATCACACATTGCTAGTGTTGAGGTGAACAATTAATCCATGCAAGTTAATCCATTAAAAAAAAAAAAAAAAATGTTTGTCTTGGTAATCTTTATTCAAAATCTGAATTTACTTCCACTCTGAAATGGCATCCCATCTCTTTGATGGTTTTGGAGTTTTGATACAAGAAATCCATTATTCTCCATTATTACATCAAACGCAATAAATAATTACAAGTATAATAATAATAATAATGCTCCAGCAGCACATTTCCATACTTTTTAGTCTGAATGAGCCAGAAGTCCAGATGAACAGGATAGATCAATCTGGCTACAGTCTCTATTTAAGCACACATTGATTGTGTACAGCTGAAGTCTCTCTCTGTGTGTTGGACCTGGTCATTTGGACAGACCAATGACTCCTATTGATCTCAAATCTCACTCATGCACCTCCCCAGTAACGCTCCTGTGAGGGAAGACTGATTAAATTAATGAGGGCAGCTTGACATTTGTTTTCATTTGAGTCAAGACTATTCGGCTTGTGGTAGAAAACAATGGTTTCCATCTGGAGAGGAAAGGAAAGGAAAGGATGTGTCGTGTTGCCAAGTATGGTGTCCCATAAATGCTCTGTATTTAACCCATCCAAGTGCACACACAAACACACACCCAGAGCAGTGGGCAGCCAATGCTGCGGCACCCAGGGAGCAGTTGAGGATTCGGTGCCTTGCTCTAGGGTCTCACCTAATTTGTGCTATTGAAGGTTGAAAAAAGAGAGTGGTGGATAGTCACTCCCCCCCACAACAATTCCTGCCAGACCTGAGACGCAAACCCGTGATCTTTGGGTTACAAGTCCAACTCCTTATCCATTAGGCCAGTTGACTTTGCTGCAGCCTGGAATTGAACTGCTGGTTTCGTCTGGTCAGAGGAGAACTGGCCCCCGACCTGGTTTCTCCCAAGGTTTTTTTCTCCATTCTCTCACTGATGGAGTTTTGGTTCCTTGCCGCTGTCGCCTCTGGCTTGCTTAGTTGGGGAAACTTCATTTACAGCGATATCGTTGACTTAATTGCAAATGATTGCACAGATACAATTTAAACTGAACTGAGCTGCATGATGACATCACTGAATTCAATGATGAACTGCCTTTAACTGTTATTTTGCATTATTGACACACTGATTTCCTAATTAATGTTGTTCAGTTGCTTTGACACAATATATTTTGTATAAAGCTCTATATAAATAAAGGTGACTTGACATGACTTGACATAAAGTGCATAATATAAAATAGGCCTACAGGAAAACATTTTTTTCCATCCTACAGTCTTGTAAGTCCATTAACTGATCATCTTTTTCCCGTAATATTTGTATATTATTATTATTATTATCAGCCAATTATTATTGTTTAGATTTTTATATTCGTTTATATTCATTCATTCAAAGGGATATAAGCATATTTAACAATAAATATAAAAATATAGCCCTAATAAGTGAATGTAATGATAATAATAATAATAATAATAATAATAATATACAAATATTAAATGAAATGTTTAATGTTAATAAAAATGTTTTATCTATTTTTGATATTCCCGGGTTGCTATGGTCATGCAGGTTTGTTTACACATTAAAGCAGACCCGGTTTCAGAACCAAATCACTGAGGGTGCTTCTGAAAATTGTGAGGATGCTCACAAATAATATTAATCCTAATTTTCAATTGTATAAAAATAGTATCACCAATTAGGGCTTAATTTCAACTATGTGCAATCTAACATAATAGAGTATGTCCATCACTTTGCAAAAACCAAAAAAAAAAAATTTAAAAATGCCACACACACTGTGATAGGTTAGACTACTGTACGTGCATTTAGACTGCACGTTTTGCTGCTTGATAGCAAGATATGGGGGTAAAATCCCCCCCCCCCCCCCCCCCATATGATTTTTTTCTTTTTTATATACCATATAGTTTAGCAATATCACACAAAGAGTGCTTGTTTTCCCCCAAATATCAGCACGACTGCAAATGTAATGATTTTATACTGCGTTTGAATAAACAAGAAGATAATATTAAGTAACTTACAGACACAATAGGCTCTTTAAGCTAAATTGCCACTTAATTGGACAAAAATGCCCCTGTACAAACAAATTAAATCTATTACGTCTGTTGCTAACAAAGTGTAAATGAATAAAAAGTGTTCATTTTAGGCGCTTTTACAGTATTGTTACATTATAACCAATCCCACACGATTCTGTTGAGCTTAGGAATGTAATAGCCAATCAGAGGTGTTCAGATGAGTCTGAAAAGTGAAACTCATCAGCTTTGTTGAATGCGCGCGCGTTCTCTGACTGAATTCCGGATTTTATGTATTCATTAAAATGTAAGTGAAGATGTATATACAATGTAAGTAAAACGATAGTTTTGTTTTTTGAGAGTGCAATAGATCAAAGTTGATAATGTAATATATATATATATATATATATATATATATATATATATATATATATATATATATATTTTTTTTTTTTTTTTTTTTTTTTTGAATAACCGTGGGAAGGAAACGTTATCAATTTCTAATGTTTTAATTAAATGGTAAACACATTAAATACAAATTCAGTCCCATTAAACATATTTTACATGACATCCATGTCTGGTTCTTGCCTAAAAAGACAGGTTTATGATGTTTGTTTTTAATAGATTTGTCTGCTTTTAGCCTTACTCTGGAGTTGGTTCGCCCTCTGCCTGTGCATTATGGTTTTAGTATTATATTGTTTTTTTTTCTTTGATCGTGTTTATGCATTAATTTAGCAAATTTGTGTATGCAGCGTTTATTGATGGTGAAAATTAATACGCTATTAATAATTGTTTATTGATGGTGAAAATTAATACGCTATTAATAATTTTATCTGAGGGTGCTTTCACTTTTGTTTGGGGTGCTTAGCACCCTCAAGCACCCCCATAGAACCGGGCCTGCATTAAACTCATGGCCACGAGAAATGGATGTCGTTCCCTCAACATACTGTAGCATCTCGAGGCCACAACATATTATCATGTTCCCATGAGTTAATATGACGTTCCCTCAAAGTAAAATCTCTTGGCCATGACATATTATCACATTCCCACAAGTTAATTTGACATTCCTTTAAATTAATATCTCATGGCCACAACATATTATCACGTTCCCACGAGTTATTATGGTCATGACAAAACTAACCGAACATGTCACCTTATGGGCACCGTAGAAGACCACCTCGACCAGTAATGTGTCATCTACTTGTAACAGTGGGACTGAGAAAGACTTTCTTAAAATGTTTAATAGCTACAATTAAACAATCAAAATTAAATTAAGAGACCAATTAAACAGGACAGCTGTTAGTCCACAATCAAAATGGCAAAATTTTGGCACAAATCATCCCAAAGATAAGAACACGAATGCAGGGGTGCACATCCATCTTACTTAAGCCTGAGACACACTGCATGACTTTAGCAATCATATTAGATCATTACATCACACTGCACAACATAGCTCTAATAAATTTGGCTACGACATGTGTGTACGATGACGACACCTATTGACACGCTATGATGCAAGTTACTGTAGAAGAATAAAACATCAACAGCATGTGTTAGTGGTAAACAAAAAGAGCATGATAAATCACACTTTAGCAGTTGTAGTTTTTATGTGTGCTGAAAAAAAATGGAAGCGACGAAAGAGGAAGGGATTAGAGATTGAGGTAAGCAGTTTTATGTTTTAGAGCCTTGTTGCACTGATTTCATGTTGCAGTTTAATTGGTTGGTCAGTAACGTGGATCGTAGCAGCAAACAAACTGTAATAATCATGCTGATAACTTTAAATACAAACTAATATATTATATTATTGTCACAATTTTGTAAAAACGCTACAAAAAAAAAAGTGTTAATAGGTTAACAGTAAGTTCCTGTACTATATACAGGGAAAAACTGTAAAAGATCTAACCAGACATTTCATGTAATTTTACAGTAAAATGCTGTTAATTTTACAGTTTTTAGAAATAAAAAAAAAGAACAAATCAATGTATAATTTACAGTCAAAAACTGTAAACTGATATTCCCAGAATTCCCTGTGTGACGCTCCACATTTGAAAGTATTTTGTTTAAATAATCATGTTTTTTAATAGTTTTTTGTTATCAGTTGTACATTTGGGCTTTATGTTACATCTTCTGCTGTTTAATGAAAGTTTATTGAATTGTTTAAGTATCGTGTGTCACCATGATGGTGTTTTTGTGTTTGCATGAATGACTTTGTGCACCTTCTATATATTAATATAAACTTCTGCTTGTGGCGAAGCTACTTGTGATGAACTTCGATTCTTCATGTGGCTTTCTCTTTTACCACCTGCATTATTATGGTGGTTGTCAGTATGTTAAAGGTACAAAACAGATTTTAATAGCAGTGTGCGTTGTTGAATTTACTAGTTTACATTCAAATTTTCTTGTTTGTAAATAACAGTTTTATACTGTAAAATTTACAGTTTTTGGCCGTAATTGTGTTTACAGTTTTTCTGTATTTTTTACAAAAGTATTCTGGCAACCACAGCTGCCAAAATTATTTTGTAAAAACTATAGACTTTTTTTTTACAGTGTACTGTAAAATTTACAGTTTTTGGCCGTAATTGTGTTTACTGTTTTTCTGTATTTTTTACAAAAGTATTCTGGCAATCACAGCTGCCAAAATTATTTTGTAAAAACTACAGACTTTTTTTTACAGTGTGTGTTTACTGTTTTTCTGTATTTTTTACAACAGCCGTCTTTGAACCTCTCTCACTGTACGACACAGGACCACCAATTAGGAGCCACGATCACAGAAATCGCCATGATTGTTTCAAGATGCCAATCTTTCGTCTGTGACAGTCAAAAATCGTGCAGTGTGTTTAGGGCTTTATATGCAAACTCCACACAGAAAGGCCTCAGCCAAGACTCAAACTTGGGACTTTCTGTAATGTAATGCTAAGGAATCCAGTAATGCTATATATCACGATAATGAATATTCAAAATACAGAGAATTTTAGGAAACCATGTAAACAAAACAGCTGCGCTACTTTCTGAACAGAGTTGTATTTTTTAACAATAATTAATAACTTCTGTAGCAAGTGTAGGTATTGCTCATTGTGAATATTAATGCATTAACTAAGGTTAACTAATGAGATCTTATTGTAAAGTGATACCTATTGGTCTTTATAATTCTTTTGCACTTTAATCTGTGAAAAATGGTTAACTTTATACATTTTTGTGTATTACTTTATTGTATCTAAATGTTCAGTTATTTTTGCTATAAGAAAAATGTTATTAAACCTGTTATGCTATGTTATGACAACACTTTTTTGCAAGTAAATTTCAATATCGTGATAACAACGTATACTAGGGGTGTCTCGATATACCGGTGTTGACGATAACCGTGATATTCAAAGCAACAATTATCGATATTGTGTTAACTTAGTGTGTGACGATATACCGCATTATATATAAATAAATACTCCTTCGCCAGTACTTGGTTGAGCTCCTAGGTGGCAGTATTTCTGCTTTTAGCCTTACTCTGGAGTTGGTTCGCCAGATGCAGCGCTCGCAGCTACTCCGAGGAGAGCCGTGTTCATCAGAGTAAGTTGCTATTATTTTACTAGTCATAGATTGGGAAACGTTATAGTGTTATGTGTTCCTATATTTAAGTAAAGGGTTATTATTTTAATAAGTACTGCATTTTCTTTACTCGTCTTATTTTTGTATTTTCAATCAGTATGGCCTTCTTTGTTCAAATCTATTAACAGTTACACGATTAAAACTGATCTTGAAAAACTGAGCGGCCACATTGCTACATTAGATTCTGTCAAATGTTAAGTTGGTCGCAGTGCCATGCACTTAATGCCTCGTCTGCGGTCATTCTTCAATAAGGTTCATTAGTTAACATTAGTTAATTACATTAGTTAACATATATAAATAATAAATAATAATGAACAATATTTCCACAGCATTTATTCATCTTAGTTTGTGTTTATTTCAGCATTTACTTATGCATTATTAAAATCACAAGTTGTGTTTGTAAACATTAATGCACTGTGAACTAACAAGAACAATGAATGACTCTGTTTTTATTAACATTAACGAAGATTAATAAATTGTTTAATAAATGTATTGTTCATTGTTCATTCATGTTAGTTAATACATTCATGTTAACAAATGACATCTTATTGTAAAGTGTTATCATTAATATTTATTCATCATACTGTTGAACTTGACAGTATTTTCTCTCATGTTATTTCATAGGAGCTTCAAAGAAGACGGAGAAAGATTCTTGTGCCCTGCGTTTATCAGTATCCTTATGTTCATTGGGTGAAAAAGAAAAACTCAATAAACAAAGTAAAAAATAATTTGAAATATCTTTCCCCACCCAAGGATTCTATAGATATCACGATATATCGATACCATTAATTCTTATGGTCACAATAACCGTGATATGAAAAATCTAATATCATGACAGCCCTACCGTATACCGTGATATAAGCATTAGCAATTAAACGCAATATGAAAATTTGATACCGGCATAACCCTAGAGACGATACTGAGCCACCGTGGCGCCTCACGGCAGCACATTTAAAACAAAATCATAATTGTAACACTGTAGGCAAAAAAACGCCATTCTTCCATTATAACACTGGGTTATTACACCAGAGAGAAGAAGAAAGATGACATCTGCAGAATATAAATAATCATTCCTACATTTCACTCATTACTGTTTATTTGAAACGCAATGCAGAGACGAGAGGTTCAGGCCACCTGCGGACACATGAGGCACATTAAGGCTTTTCCATTTACTCTTTCCGGTGGCAGGCTGCATTCACCACATGAGGTGCATAGGAACCTCTCTCCATTTTCTGGGCGATTAAATCTCATCGAAGTGGCCGGGCGACTTCCTGCATGCTAACATACACAGAGCAGCCAGTAGATGAGTACAGGACAATGGCAGACAGGCCAGAAAGAGGGCAGCAGAAACGGTGAGCTGTGCTGTTAGAGAAAGTCTCATGGCTTGTCTCACTGAACTCTTACCCTCTGGCTGAACCCACCGCAGGGTCAAACAGGAAACTCTCACACCCATTCCAGACGATTCACTCAATGGGGGGAAAACAAACTGAAAACAGCACTGCTGATGCACACAGTCAACCCAGAGACAGGTCAATTAATAAAGACAATATCCAGTAGGATAAAATACTTCTGCAGGACATCAAAAGGAATTTAAAGAAATTTAAAACTACTATAGTTAAAGCAAGTTATGTTAATACTATCGGTAACACTTTATTTTAAGGAGTCCTTGTTACACGTTGCATGTACTTACAATCATAATAACAATTAATTATTACATGCAGGTAACCCTAAAACAAACCCTCATCCTAACTCTACCCATATCGAAAGTACATGTAGTTAATTAATATTACTCAGTACTTAAATGTATAATTACACTGTAACAAGTACACCTTAAAATAAAGTGTAACCATGCCATCTATTATATTTATATTTTATCTTTCAATACTATTTACTATCTTTTTTTTTAAATATTGTACTATTACTAATCTATTACTATTGTACTAGTATACATATACTAGTAATGTACTAGTACTATTATTTTAAGATTTATTAACTACCATTAAGAAGTGAAATGTCCAGATTAATTGATAAGTGTTATTTTTATTCTTATACTTTTATTAAATAATTTATTATTTTCAATTTGCATGTGTCAAGAAATTAGGCAGGGCTCAGGGTAAAAATACCACTGAAAGGAACATAGTAACGTATTAAAAAAAAAAAAAAAAACCTTTGCCAGACTTTCATCCCACATTAATCTGCTGAAAATGCATTAAAAATAGGAGATGAAACAATTAGCATCAAAGTGTAAATAAGCCTAGGAACAATCTCAGTGTTTGTTAGTACATCTTTCTGTATGTATTCTGAAATGTGCCTCTGTAATTATGCCTCTTTTGTTCTGTATACCAAACAAACAAAAGCAAATGTTTCCTTAGTAGTAACTCACCAGAGAACATGAGCTACTTAAAACTGAATGCAAAAAAATAAAAATAAACACAGTATAGCCACATATATATATATATATATATATATATATATATATATATATATATATAAATGGGTTGGGGCTAGGGAGAGAGAGAGAGAGAGAGAGAGAGAGAGAGAGATAGGGACAATGAGAGGAGCGACACACATTTCCTGGGAATGGTCCTAAAGTCTGAACTCTTTATACAGTTATGTGATCATAGCTTAAACAACGCAGCTATACTCCCAAATATATTTAGTAGTGTTTGTTCAATATTTGAACTAATTGAAAATAAAATACAGTTTTTGTTATCAGGTGTCTTGTGAGGGTGTGTTTTTATTTCTCTAAGCGATTAGACTTTTTATCTGGCGAACAATAAGAGCACAGATTGAACTGAAAGAAGGTCTAAGCTATATTTAGAGACCAGAATATCATAGAATTTATGGTGGACTCTGATGTCCTGGGCCATCAAGTAATGCTCTTAAAACTGCCCACACCAAAGCATTTTGTTTTGCATGTGCAAACAAAAAATGTAGTTTTTGTTTACATTCCTGTATATATTTAAGCTCTACTCTTGTACGTTTAATCACATACATACAAACACATACAATCAAAATATTTAACCCTGGGTCATTCTAAATCCAGGGTTATCTTGCTTCACATCTCATGCTGCTATTTACCCAGGGTTAACAATTAATCCTGATATTCATAAATTGGCGTTTCACACTGTAAATTCCTAAACCCTGGGTTAATGATCTTATTTGCATGTTTGTCAGTGTCATTAATTGGACAAATGCAGCATGCAACCTGTTTGTTGTTCTAGCACTGCGCATCCTCGTATAATAAAGGCTACTGCTGACTGTAATATAAATGGAGTTTTCATTGGACTACAAAGGTAAGAATGAAACAGGCTTTTCTTCACTCCTGACATGTTTCCTTCACCTTTTAACATGTTTCCACTGAAACAACTGTTGTACAACATACAGTGTTTCCGTGAAAGTCCACAGCATGGTGTGACACAAGTAACAACATGACACAAACTATGACACAAGGATGGATCCTGCTGGAAAACAAAGACCGTAAAACAAAAAGAAAGATGGAAAAATGGTGAATGATGCAAACAGAGAGATGTGGAAGGCTTAATTTTAATCCTTTAAAAGCTGTTTGAAACAATGTGCAGCTAAACTGCATAGAGCAGAGAAAGACAATATTGGCTTACTATCATTAAGACACAACAAAATGGTTCCACCTTGCAGGATTATTCTGCAAATAGGTAGTTGACATTTTCATAACTCTGGTATATGAATATTTGTATTTTTAAAAATAACTAACAACACAGAGTGAACTGCCTAAAAGCTAACATGTAATGTGATGTGAAAGTGTCAAAAATTGAATGTTGACTAGCACCTCAAATAAACACTTTTCCTTACACATACTTTCATTATAATACATTTAAATTGTATTAGTTTATTAGGTGAGTTTTGCACATTTCTTCAAGCAACACGAATCTTTGACCTCTTCAGTAGGTTGTGTGTGTGTGTGTGTGTGTGTGTGTGTGTGTGTGTGTGTATATATATATATATATATATATATATATATATATATATATATATATATATACACACACACACACACACACACACACACACACACACACACACACACACACACACAGTAAAACCAAAATATTCTTCAGACACCAGATACAATTTCTGATATTCTTTTACTAGTGGGTGCAGGACACTATAGTTAATTTTATGTAAGTGACATATAACTGTGACGTATTATACCCAAGAATTCTTCATACAGTGGACTAGCAGTAAAACTGATAAAAATCTGGGACCAAAATTTATTTAGACCATTTCACCTGACCATGTTTTGCCCAAACAGACTGAACAAAATTAAGCACTTCCACAATCACATACACATGCATTTCCTCTTTAAGCTAGATTCTTTGATGTACCGTGTCATGTCTGTAGCATAAATGGTGAGTTATATACCTAAGTTTAAAGGGGTTTGGTGTTTGTTCAGATCACTAACCCTCAGTATGAGCAATCGTAACAGCAAGGCCCTCCCATCATCTATAGATTACATGCAGCTTCATCCCATTTCAAAGATGTTTTAGAGCTTTTTTATTCCCGCCGTACAGGCGTCACATCACAGACGCACAAAATTAGCTTGCCGTGCACACTGTGCCAATGGCCTTTCAAGTCTGCCTGTGAAGTACTAAAGAGAGAGAAAGACAGAGAGCGAGCGAGCAGTGGTCATAATTAGCACATATCACACTAGCGTAATAGAGGGAGGTGTATAAATATCTTACTCTAATCTCTCCAAATGCCTCTTATGATGTTTTCACATGCTGAGGCTAAAGGGTTCAAACATAGCTAGCAGCTCTGATGACAGACTAGCGTTCTGGGAATACTGTCGTTTGGAGCCCAGCACAAACTTGTTGTTTTGAACTGCTTAAATTATATTGGATAGGTTTCCCAAATCTGGTTGACTTGAACATAGAAAATGATTTGGACTAGGTTATGACAAATAAACTGACAGCTGTGAAGTCCACATCTCAAAACTCACTACAGGAAAGATCCCTTTGGTGAAAGGGTTTTTTTTTTTTTCTTTTCTTAGAATAGTACTGTATATAGGAAGATGTATTTCTTTTATTAGTTATTTAGTTTTTTTTTCTTGTTGCACATGTACAGGTTGTGACAGATTTGTGATCCTATCACAAAAAAATGCACATAATGTAAAAAACAAAGTATTGCAGAAAATTCCCCAGAATTGCTCAATTCTAAGGGTGAAAAAAAAAAATCCAACACATTCCTTATTAAATGAAAAAAGTGGAAAGACATACTCTTCTTGCTTCTTGTGAAGCAAGATGCAGTTACAGATACTGTATGCTAAATATAGTGCAACATCGAATCTCAATTACAGGTTTTAAATAAATCGCAATAATAACCAGCAACAAAATATTGTTGTAATATTGAATCTGCAACTCCCCTTGTGAATTATGCACAAATGGATCATGCAGTTGTTTTAAAATATTTACAGATGTCATGTAAATTAAAAATGTTTTCAATTTCTGTACATATCAAATTGTATAGTTGTACATTATCAACCACTGAAAAATCCATATCAGTCGACCACTGCTAGTAACAGCTATGACATAAAACCACTGTTAACTAGGTAATGTATATATCACTACTCAGCACTTACAGAGACCAACTATTATATTCTATTTCTGATATCGGCAACATATGAGAGGCCAGCTGTTTTTATCCAACTCACATTTTTCATGTCCGTAATTAATATGGTAGAGGTTTTCATTATCCAAAATTAATTGAAATAACTTAGCTGACCCTGTTGAAATAAGACTAATAATTAAATGGAATTCAAAATATGAGATATTGTCATAAAAAAAAAAAAAAAATCATCCTCATTATCTTTGCACCAATTCATTCTTGTTCTCAATTCACTGCACCACAGATAAACAGAAGCAGAGCAGTTTACCAATACACACTAATGATGATCATTTTCTAACCCACTGAGATGCGAATAAACACATTTGGGTTGTGTGATTACTAAAGAATCTGTCGGACTATAGAAAATAATTTTATAACTCATAGCTGCAAATTCATAAGACATAATGATAAATGAAAATGCTGCCAGTTTCCATCGCATGATACCATTTGTGTTTCATTTAACGGAAGCTGGATTTTAACCTTAGTCTAGATCTGGGGAAAATTCAAGATAGAGCTCAAGAGGACTATATAATGCGAGTCATCCAGTAAATCAAATGTTATTCAGTCACACTGAGTGAAAGGACTGCGGTAATCTCCCCGGTACAGCGTGAACACGGGCATCTCAGGGAGCTTGAGTGAGCTGTTGACACTGTCAGACGGCTGCCGTCCGATAAGGGCCACTTTACTTTGATTTGTGTCCACTGAGCAAATATAGCCGGGGAAATGACAGTGTGCACTCAGTGCTATCTTCATGAGGGTCATTAGGGCGTAAAAATAAATAATGCTTTTGACGGTAAAGGACCAAACAGACATTTGGATGACTTGCGTGGAGGATATGCTTTCACAATAAATGAGTGCTCAAGCAAGCTCAGATTAAAAAAACAAAACAAACAAATGTAATGAAGTTAGTTGTGTTTAAAAAGTCGGTTTCAGGGGTGTTTTCTGTGTATATCTGTGTGCAGTTTGGGGCCGGTGGGTGTCAAAGTCATGAATGTTTACAGAGCACATTCCTAAAGCTGCTGCACCGACCATAAATCACAGAAAGGAAACAGATTCCACACAGTGCAGATTTGCAGTGTTCGGCTGCATCTAAAAAGCTGTGGACTGTGTTTTTGGACATCATGGACATCTTCAAAGTATATATATGTTACCCTGGAGCACAAAACCAGTCTCAAGATTATCGATTTGTCTTTTATGCCAAAAATAATTAGGATATTAAGTAAAGATCATGTTCCATCAAGATATTTTCCATGAAGATATTTTGTAAATTTCCTACCTTGTTACAGAACCTGAACTTGGAGAAAGCTTTATGATATGTACATGTTGAATTTAATAACATTCTTCTATAAATAATACCTAATTTAATTCTTCATAAGCCCTTCACTGATCAGACATTAACTAATCACTAAAATGTTTGGTAAGACTTCACTAAACATGCTAAAACTGTACGGTAACACTTTTTTTAAGGTGTCCTTGGTACACGTTACATGTATTTACTATTATAATAACAATAAAATATGCATAATTACATGCAAGTAACCACAAGCCAAACCCGTATCCTAGCACTAACCATATAGTAAGTACATGTAGTTAATTAATATTACTCAGTACTTAAATGTATAATTACAATGTAACAAGGACTCCTTAAAATAAAGTGTAGTCATAATTACTATAGTAAAAAAACAATAACATGTAACATGTAATTACAAGCAGTTGCAACACCTACAGTAATGCAAAGGATGGCCTCAAAAAGTACTGTAGAAGTTTAACTTCAATACCATGGCATTTTTATAAATACAGTACTTTTGACCACATTAATGTACCATGTACCTCAAATAATTTCATTTTACTACTTTTTACATTTTGCATTGTCATTTATCATTGTATCATAATTTGTATAACTGAAATTTGTCAGGTGTGTGTTTGTTTATAGAGCAAAACCTGACAAAAAGTATTACCATGGTATATTGATGGCAATATCATGGTAAATGCTGATATTGTATATACTGTATTTACTGAACGATTAGCCTACCATATTTTAAAGAATTCCATATGATAAGTCTAAAACATAGCATCACCATGGTAAGTGATCATCAAAACATACTATACTACTACAATAGAACAGTGATTGTATCAGATACCATGGTACTCTAGCATAATACCATTGAACTGGTAGAAGATTACCATGGCACTTTTTGGAACTGTTATTTAATATGAATCCTTTATTAGAATTACTAATTGCAAATGGGAAATAAATGCTGATTTATCATGAAAGAAGCGTTATGCCCATGCATCACTGTAAGAAGGGAATAAAAGTATAGACCTACAGTGTTTGGTGCGTCGGTGTTGCCAGCTGAAGCACGCTTTGAGCGCTTTCTCCTGCAACATACATGACGAGGAACTGGACGAGTAAAACTCCAGCATGTGTCCCGATAACACATCCATACAGTCAAACATCGTGCACTTTATTTCACTGAAGAATAAAATAATTAAATATCGGTCTGGTTGTCCTTCATTTGTTCACAGAAACTCCATCAACTCTTGGCAGGCGCAGATCTCTCTCCGTTTCCACACAGTCTCCAGACATCATGCGATCCATCCCGATCCTCACTTGCGATTTTCAGAGTAAAAACGATCGCTAAACGGATATAAATACGGTTCCGCTCGGTCTTGTGCCCCGTTCCGGTTAGCGGCAGCGGTTTTCTATAATGATGAATGATTTTGAAAATATATCGCGTTTAAACTCGCAATGACGGATTTAGTCTCCTGCCTGCGTGCAGCTCATTTCCTACTAGTTCATTCCGACACAATGAAAGATTGAGTTGCCTAATATATGCGAGTGAACTTTCTGTGAACCCTTCCGAGGCTGCTAACCTTCAAATGACCCACACCTTTGTGGGATGATAAGCTTTAAATGACACACACACACACACACACACACACACACACACACACACACACAGCTCCGCAACGCAGGAGAGGCTGAGAGCAGAAACACAGCTCAAGACAGATTTTCCTTCGAAAGAATATTCCCTACACATTAATATTTTCCTGAGTTACAACTTCACTGCAGTTGGGCTAAGAGAGCAGTACTTAAAATGAGTAAAAAGTAGTAACTTCCACTTTAGCTTATACATAAAAAGACTTATTACAGAAATAATAGAATTTAAAAGAACATTAAAAAAAGCAAGCCTGCTTATAATGGAAATACAGTATTAAAAGAGTAAGTGCATTCTGAATGTAATGCATCCAGACATTCAACTGCATGTTAATTACAATTACGTGGAATTGTATTATAGTTTAAATGTATATTTTTATTTAATTTAAATATGTGCATTAACCTTATATTTATTTGCTACCACCCTTCATCCTAGTCCATCCCTACACCTTATTCTATTCAATTCCTATTCTATTCTATCTATAGCACACCCACACATACAATTCATTTTATTTTATTTTTTTAGACTATATGCATATGTTTATTTTTATTCTCATCTTATTTATTCTTTATTTTTTTATCTGTGTGTTATTGTCTCTGTGTACTGGAAGACTGTGACACTAAAACAAATCCCCTGTATGTGCAAATATACTTGGCAATAAAGCTCTTTCTGACTTCTGATAAAATATTATTTATATATTAATATATATTATTGCATTTTGACTCGCTTGTTAGCACCTGAATCCATCTTTATATGTAACCTTATATGTAAAGTACTGCTATTGTCTTTGAAATATATAGTGTAATGTCAAATGCACTGATAGGTATTTATATTAAACTAAAATATGTGTTAATGTCATTTCTTTGAGAGTACACAAGTGGCCTTTTATTTAATTAATATGATATTATCTGCAAGTAAACTTAAATGCGTAGAGGATTTAAAGTACACTGCAAGTGCAGATAGGTACAGTTAAGCACACTTCTTGTTCAGTGGTATATAGAACAGTACCACGAAAAAGAAGAAAACAGACCAACAGAAAGAGAAAGATGAAAGAGCAAAGAAAAGAAAAAGAGTAAATTAAGATGAAGAGCAGAGTACACCAATGAAGAATATAATGGAACAAAAATCAGTCAGGTATACAGTAGAGTAAAACAGAGAAAGAAAAGAGATTAAAGAAGAGTAGAACAGATATAAAGAAGGAAAGAAAAAGTAAACTAGCCCGCAAAGGCAAAATGCAGTGAACAGTGTTTCAACATTTTTTATACAGCAAAATTTAATTGATTTGATATTTGTTTTGACAAGGCATTTTCTCAGACCCCAGGCATAGTTGAGCTGAACTTTTCTACGGAAATGCTGATTATAATAACTCAATGTAAAAAGGAGCCTTGAATTTGCTTGAATTGCAAGGAGCACACTGTTTTTTTTAATTTTTTATTATTATTGTTATTATTATTATTTGCACTAGATTTTAACTATAAGGTAGTCAGAACTTAAATGTATAATACTGTAACAAAGACACCTTAAAGTCCATAATTACTTTAGTTAACCAGTACTTTAGTTTATTTGCATTTACATTGTCCTTTTTAACCTAAATTTACAAAACAAAAGGTAAAGGATAAGGTCACAACCTGATTGGACAGCTTACTGAACATACAAAACATTGCTGTGTGCTGGGCTAAATGCGCTTGTTGCATGTCTGTGTACAAATGGTGGTATTTTTTACCAGCTGAGAACTCACAAAGAGTTTATACTGTAAGCTGTAATTTCAGTTCAGAGCTGTTTAGAAGTGAGCTGAGATCATCTGAAAACTTAAGTCTTGGTCCTCTTATTTGGTGCAGATGACGCTTTTTCAAATACAATATACAGTACATCATTTATTTGGTAACACTTTATTTTGATAGTCCACTTTAGACATTCTACTAACAGTAAGTAACTTTGCAACTACATTTCAACTAGAGTATTAGTAGACTGTCTGCTTAATATCTTCTGACACTTTATTTTGATGGGTCCACAACATACAACATACTGACTTTGTCAACGTATTCTACAAACCTAACCTAACAGTCTATTCTGAGAGTTAGTAGACATGTAGTCGCAAAGTTACTTATAGTTAGTATGTCTAAATTGGACTATCAAAATAAAGTGTAACTGTTTTTTAACACAGTTTAAAATAACCAAATTTGACCAAAGTGCTGCACAAAGAAAACAGATAAACAAGATTCTAAACAATAAAATACAAACCTTAAAATGAGTGAGGTTCATCAAAACAGAAAATCTAAAGAAATGCACTGACAGTGCAAATGGACAAGAGTTCGTTTTAATCGAACCAAACCTGCCAAGTGTCAACACACCCTTAGATATTACCACATGAAGCACTTTTAAAAAAAATTTTTTTTAGTTTAGTTCCCCCACAAAATATTACATAACAGTGCTCAGGATATTTATTTCACATTAGGCACATTAAGTAACAAGTGCAAATTCGTTTTTTTCAGCCAGGTACTGCATGTGTGTGTGTCATTTTTCAGCCGTCTCTGCATGTGTGTGTGTGTGAGTTTGAGAAGTGAATAGCACAGAGGGAGTTACACAGCCTCCATGACTATCCAAACATCTTCATGCTCCATGGTTCCTCCATCAAACATAACTATATATGTCCTATACTATAATCACTGACAATAAACTATAAATCACTGACTGTACAGTAGTAACTCAAGAAAACAGTCAAACATGGTGGTGCATTGGTTTAGACATCCAGCTGGAGGATAGGTGGGAAAACAGAATGCGTGGACAAACAAATAATGGACACTTGAACCTGCTTTTTCACATGACACAAGACTACTAGAAGTTTACCCCACTAATCCCCATATGACAAGAAAGTATGACATTTATTGCCTGTATATTTCTATGCCGTATATGTTATCTTTAAGGCAAGGTTTATGTTAGCTAATGTAAAAACAAGATTTCTGCCTTCTGTGGTGTGCGCTGCATTTCCACAGATTTTCATTGGATAAATGTGTGGTGCTGTAGAGCTCAGGAGTAGAGGTACCTGTCCCAAACAGCACACTTCACGGCCCTGTGGATTTACAATGGCCGCTGTATGTACTTGTCTGTTAAGTCCACGAGACCGTAATGTGTTCCATTCAGAATTTTAGCTTTCAGAAGGTCACGAGTGTCCTCTATACACACTGAGCTGAAAGCACACAGTCAAAGCAGCATTACATCATGTAATGTGAACTCGAGGTTTTAGGGTGCGATTTGGGACAAGGCCTCAGTAAGATCATTACACAGTCTATACCTGCTGAAGCCATATGCTAAATTTGAATATATCTGAAACTAAAACCATAAACATATTTTTTGATACATGGAATAGAATAAATGTTAACTGAAATAATAAAATAAAATATTACAAAAACTCTTAAACTTATTTTACTTATTTTATTCAGACAGTTGCCAAGGACACATTTGTCACTGTCATTTAGTTAACTTGTACTAAAATAACTAAAATAAATATAAACATGAATTTATTATATATTGTATAATATACAGACACATATAAACTAATAAAAATGACAAAAACAATTACTAAAACCTTACTGACAATAATTTTAATAAAAACAAAATAATTCAAACTATTATTAAAAACTATATAACAGCATCTCATTGATGAAATAACACTGTCTTTCCAAGTAACCAAATGAATAATCTACAAATGATTCTTGGCATCACTGCTCATGGTTTTTGACACCCGACAGAAATACCAATGAGGTAAGAAAAAATAATCTTAATTCAAAGGCAAAACAATGTTATTTTTCTTAGCCTGCTGGCAGATATTTTTCTTGTTTAAGCAAAAACTAACAAAAAAGTCATTTTGCTTCTCAAGTAAATGTATCTTGAAGACCCCCACCCCCCCCCCCCCCCCAGGTCAGTCAGAGAACTTACATTAATGTATAGCTGCAGGCCTCACTGTGTGTGTGTTATCTTATATAAGTTAACATTCCAAATGGAACTTACTTGAACTTATATGAAACTGATTGTTGTGCACCTTTTATTATTTATGTGAATGTGAAAAAAGTACTGTATACTTTGACTAGGTAAGAACTGTAACCATACAGTGATGTGTCGGATGGCAATACCATAATACTTTCATATACCCTGGCAACAATTTACTATTCAAAGACCCAAATATTTACACACAGTAGGACTAAAATAACTGCAGATAATACCATGGTTCTACTGTGCTACATGTGAAAAGCCAAAGTATTGCCCTGGTATTGTTTCTGTTAGTGTAGATGGAAGTTTCTGAGGGTGTGTTGGTAGTCATAGATCCTCTTGAGCTTTATGAATAATACAGCGAGTCAGTACACTTCCCATAAACCAATACCCCACCCGCACCTGTCCTCAGGTCCCCGGCCCCCTCACGGTAACACTAACCCACGACACAGGTAATCAATCCGCCTGGACATGCACCTGTAATTAGAAGGTGATAATGAATGCATCCATCAAGATAAAGCATATTCTGGCATTGTTGCCCAGCTCCAGCCTGTGTGCTCTGCCAAGAGTTTCTGGAATGGAACAGATGTGTTGCTAGATTGTGTTTCTGTATTCCTCAGCCTGTTTGAATAGTTGGAATTAGTTGGAATTTGCATAAACTCTAATGAGATTAAAAATGGAGTTTTAAAATCTCAATTTTGAGAATCAATTTAAATGTCAATTGTTCCTTGCACAAAGCTATCTTATGGTTTCAGAACTCTTGAAATATGCACAGAAGTCATACTTTAACGATACTTTCATGAGACTCTTCTGGAGCTTGTCAGCTCCTGGAACAATAGGCTTTTATTGTATAACAGAATGAACATTCCTCATTTTAAGAAATAAAAAATAGCATGCTTTAAGAATATTTTGCTTAAAACATGCCCTTTTTGTCTAACTAATTTCAAAATAACTGTTACTGAGGAATATGTAATTCCCCAAACCAGTTAGTTGAGGTCACTAGAAACTTTTAGGCAAGTGTGTTGGAGCTGGTTGAAGCTAAAAGCTGCAGGACATCAGCCCTCCAGGAGCACTGGACGCCCAATCACACATGACAGGGCTTCTCTTACAGCAACTGTATACAGCCTTTATAAATTTTTCTGTGTATTTTTTTTGTTCTTTTCTTTTTTTTCCTCTAAATTATGTACTTGTGTTAGGGTCAATGATCTTCTTGTGTCTGTAAATAGACTTTGATGGTAATTGAACTGATAATGTGTGACCACAGCTGGTGAGATTTCTCTCATCAGAGAGATGTGCTCTTGTGGCTTTGTACAGATTACTATCTTCTCAACAGAAACACAAGCATTAAAAATGGTTTTGTCTCACTTTCATTATGTGGAAAGAGCTCAGCCATTTCTTTGGCTATAGCTGTATTTAAAGGAAAAGTATATACAATTCATAGAAAGTTCATATAGAATAGAATAGAATAGAATAGAATAGAATATACTGTATATGATGATTAAAACAAGAGATCATCATAAGGTAAGACAAGGCTATTGTTATTGTTTGTTGTTCATTCATATAGTGGGTGATGAATATGCGTTCCTTCCTGATAGAGAGTGAAAAAATGAGAAATGTATAGAAACATATGATGCTAAGGACATAATCAGCAATGCCATAACAAAATGACGTTTTTCACAAGACTGTCTTGAATCAAGTCTTAAGTCTGTTGTTCACAAGTCCAAGTTGAGTCACAAGTCATTTTTTGACAACTTAGGTGCGACTCAAATCCAAGTCGCAGACTCTGCCTTCCAACTCTGATTTACACCTATTTCTGTTTCTATTTATTTATTTATTTTTATTTTATTTTTAATATAAGTATAGTGTGTTTGGAGATCATTCTAATTAAATGCTAACTAACATTCATCATATGTTCTTTTTTTCATAGAGGATAAGCTTTTCAAGAACTAATGTAAAAAGCATCTAATCGTGATCAATTTGATTCAAAGGACATACTGATGGGAGCATATTTCTACACTATACATATTTATGGGAGCTAATTTTTACATTATTTCTCTTTGTGTCCATTCCAAATACAGTTGCGCTCATAAGAATATGCAAATATGTTAATTATTGTAACTAAATAAGAGGGATCGTGAAAATTGCATTTTAATTTTATTTAGTACTCTCCTGAATAAGCTATTTCCCATAACAGATGTTTAAATATACTACACAAGACAAAATAATAACTGAATTCATAAAAAAATGACCCCGTTCAAAAGTTTACATACTCTAGAGTCTTAATAATCTGTGTTGTTTGGTGGATGATCCACAACTGTTTTTATATTTTGTGATAGTTGTTCATGAGTCCCTTGTTGGTCCTGAGCAGATCAACTGCCTGCTGTTCTTCAGAAAAATCCCCCATCTCCTGCAGATTATTTGGCTTTCCAGCATCTTCTGCATATTTAAACTCTTTCCAACAGTGACTCTATGATTTTATTCCAACTCATGCACAGCTATTACAAAAGGTGAATAAATTTACTGATGCTCAAGAGGGCAACACAATGCATTAAGAGCCAGAGGGTGTAAACTTTTGAACAGGATGATGATTTGTACATTTTTCTTATTTTGTTTAAAGATCATATATATGGTACTGCACTTACTGTAAGAAGCTACATAAATATAAAATGTTTCACAGAAGACAAAATAAGTACTATTTTCACTGATCATCAAATTCTAAAAGTTTACACCCCCCTCTTAATGTATTATGTTGTCATATATATGTGTGTGTATGTATGTTTTCTATGTATATGATGGTTATGTATGAGTCCCCCAATTGCCCTCAGAGTGAAAAGATGGATCTCAAAATCATACAGTCACTGTTGGAAAGGGTTCAAATTTTCAGAAAATGTTGGAAAATCAAAGAATGTGCAGGAGGATTTTTCTGAAGAACAGCAGGCAGTTGAACTGCTCAACTATCACAAAACAGAAAGACAGTAGTGGATCATCCAGGAAACGACACACAGTATTAAGATTCAAAGGTATGTAAACTTTTATAAATAGTCATTTTTATAAATTTATTTGAGGGATTCTGCGCCACCAGAGAACATATAAACTGCCGGATGTGCGGTAGCCGGTTTAGGACAGCACCCGTAAACACAATAACCAACATGCAATTTTCGTGATCCCTCTTATTTTGTTTAAATTATTAGGATTCTGCAATGGGCCGTGTAAATTTATGCCGCCACAACTCGTGTAATTAACCGAAAATGGGGACTGCAATGGGTGTGTAAATTTATGAGCACAACTGTGTAATTAAAAAAATGAGGTCCACTCTGATCTGATACGACAAAGCGTTATTGGCTTTTTAAACTGTCACATGCAATGAACATTTGT
The DNA here is from genome assembly GCF_018340385.1 of Cyprinus carpio. Taxonomy (NCBI): domain Eukaryota; kingdom Metazoa; phylum Chordata; class Actinopteri; order Cypriniformes; family Cyprinidae; genus Cyprinus; species Cyprinus carpio. The sequence continues at coordinate 1,564,820 of NC_056615.1, forward strand.
TTTGAGTTTTTCAGATGGGCTGCATCAGAATTTCTTCACAAGTCACAAAAGAATGTCAGTTCAGCCAAATGCTTCATTCCTTCCTTCCTTCTAATACACAGCCCATCAGACCTGCAGTGTTCATGATCAGATCATTCTTCTGAACAGGATTTTTAATGACATGCCATCACTCTACTGTAAGATGAATGTAAAACTCTCTAAACAATGCAAACCATTAAAATGTATCTGACAACATAATCTGTACTGTACTGAGAACGGTCACGTTCACAACATCATGAATTAGCTGAGCAGAAGTTGCCAGGTGTTCAGAAGGAGCCCAATTACAGACTAGCAGGCAGTAAACGGTACTCATTTGCTGCAAGAAGCTTTAAGCACCTCGTGTGATGGAGGTCGTGTTCTCACTCGAGATGTAGATGTTGTTGTTGTAATTAAGTTTAAGTGTATTGTATTAGTCGTGTGTGTTTGTGTGCAATAAACAGACGGCCAAACGCACAAGTAAGGTGCAATTTATCCTTGCTATGTACAAACCTGATGGTCTACAGTAAATATATTCACCCATTTGAAAATGTTATCTATGTATTGCTTTATATTAAAAATGATACATGCATTGAACAAAGGTGAGTTTTTCAGATCATCATCAGAATTTCTTCCCTGGATATACGAATGTAGTTCAGTAAAATGCTTAATATCCTTCCTTCCTTCTCATCACCCATAAAAAAATCCTGTATCTCTGTAAACATGTCTTAAACCCGTTTTAAGACATATTTGTTTGATAAGGCCTGTGCTACTTTGTAAGGACCATTAGATTGGATTAGATGCATTTGTGGTGCTTGTGTGTTATAGTTTTTTTTCTTCTTTTTTTTAATCTCCTTCTCTAACATAGTCTATTAGCTGAGTGAAGTGCCAGGTGTGTGAAGGGTGCCCAATGTGTGTGACTAGCGTGTGTGTTTTATTGTATTCTATGCTGCAAAATTATTATGAACTTGTGACAGCTCCCGCACGAGATGTAGCATGATGCATCTCAGTATAAATACATTTAGAAAGTTTGTACATGTAATGTTGAAATGTTATGTGGACTACAGTGTCACCAAGTGTCATTGCTTGCTATGTGAATAATGAGCATTAGCATTAGTAAATACATGTAATGTTGAAATGTTATGTGGACTACAGTGTCACCAAGTGTCGCAGAGATTAAACAAGGGTGACAGTTATCATCATCCACATCATAACATGGCGCCAGTTTATCCTCCTATCATAACATAATTTCTTAACATAACTACTATAGGTAGTTTTTTTTTTTTGAGTGTTTCTTTTTTAAAGAAGAGCTCATAAAAAGAGTCTGTTCTCTCTCCGTCTCTCTTTAATGGACAAATGTAGCAGTCTAATTCAATCAGCCACCCACAGGCAGTCAGTGCTGGATAACTTCATCAGAGTTAAGGATCTTGATTTTATCAGAATTATAGAAAATGACAAGTGAACTTAACATGAACCACAGAGTCCGGGTGGAATCCCAGTATTGGCATTTCTTCATCTACCCGGGTTGGTACAGGAAAATCAATAGATTTCTGCACCAGCTCGCACTCCATCACTGCTGCTGTTCCCTCTCATGCGGCCCATCTCTCCGATCCCAGAATGAAAGAGATGATGCTAAAATATAATGAAAAGATGACTACTGTGCAGCTCCCTTAATGACATACCTTAATTCTGCAATAAGTGAAGACAACACAACATGTTCGCAAACCTTTTTTTTTCTCAAATATAATTTCTTTAGTTCCTGGACCACAAAACCAGTCATACCTTTTTTTTTCTCAATATATATATATATATATATGTATATATATATATATATATATATATATATATAACTATATATATATATATATATATATATACATACACACACACTGTATACAGTATATATATATATATATTTTTTTTTTTTATTGAGATTTATACATCATGTGAAAGGCAGATAAGTAAGCCTTCCATTGATGTATGGTTTGTTAGGACAGAATAACATCGAGATACAACTATTTGAATATCTGGAATATGATGGTGCAAAAAACTCAAGATATTGAGAAAATGGCCTTTAAAGTTTTCCAAATTAAGTCTTTAGCAATGCATATTGCTAATCAGAAATGAAGTTTTGATATATTTATGGTAGGAAATTTACAAAATATCTTCATGGAACATGATCTTTGCTTAATATCCTAATGATTTTTGGCATAAAAGAAAAATCTGTAGTTGTTGGCTATTGATACAAATATATCTGTGCTACCTATGACTGCTTTTGTGTTCCAGGGTCACAATTGTCTTTTATGTTGGATTTTGTCCTCTCCTCTTCTGTTCTGTGTTTCCCTTCTCCTCTCTCCTCACTGTTTTAAATGAATATTCAGTGACTCCAACTATTTCATATTTTCATCTGTCTCAAAATTTTCTTTCATTTTTCAAAGACACCCCATCAGAGCTCCATATCACCTCCAAATGCCTCTCTTTCTCTCTCCCAACCCCCACATTTGTTTCATTTCTTGTATACTCCCCCACCCCCAACAGCAGTGATTTTGTATCTCACATCACAAAATATAAACAAAGAAATATTCACCCACTCAATACAACACAAACACTCAAGCATTGTAAAACATCACTGCAAGTAAGTGCAGTGCTCTCTGTTCTTGTCTTGACTCTTGTAGGTCACAGCAGCAACCCGGCAAATCTGTTGTTAGTGCCACATGGACTGGTGTGGGTCAGACCTGTATGTGTGTGTGTGTGGGTGTGTGTGTCAACATGGGATGGTGATGTTATGTGACAACAGGAATGGATCTATAGCATGTAAGTTAATGTTCAGAATCTGACAGATGTGGTAAGGGAGATTTTCACTGAAAATTTCAAGTGCCCTTCACTGGGCATTTCAAGTAAGAATAAAATTATTATATTTAATTTCTTTTTTAATCATTTAATTTATTGATCTGAATTAAACATTATCTGATTCTTAACTTATAACCCCAATTCTAAATATGTATGATTATGACCTGTTCTCACTGCCAAGGCAACAAAAACTGTCTCACTATTAAAACCATGAAGCTATCTCTTGGACTCACTATATTAACTAGGAACTCATTGCTTTCAAATGTGTCTAACCAATTCTCAACAACAAAAAAACACATAACAGGTAGATTAAGTGAAAACTGCAAAAACGGACCAAAAACACTTTAAATCCATTACAAACAATTTGTGGTGCATTCCATATCTCCGACAGCTGTACAAAATCTGTATATAAAGAAGAGACTGATTCTATTTGTATTTGCTTCTTATTACTGTCACCTGTCCCCTCTGTGGGATGCCTACGTTTACTTCACTATACTACAATTAAATCCTTATCTAATCATGACAAACAATATATATCGTTGGAAAGGTCTAAGACTCCTAAATAGATATTTTATCAATGTTTTTTGTTAAAAATTATGTAGGAAAATTAATAAAATAATTTATGACAAGAGTGCACCCTCAAAAATCTACATCATAATAACAGGAGTTATTATGTCTACTTCTTTGCCTTTTTCTCTATCACACTTTAGAAATCATCAGAAATTATATATCAACTGAAAACTTAAAATCTCAAAATTCATCCTTTAAAAACCATTTTAAAATCAGACATTGCATTACCATGAAAATGGTACGTACAAAATAAAATAAAATGTTTTTGTTCATGAATTATAAAAGTTTAAGTTTGGATCATGCACTTTCAAGTCTATGTTAAAAAATGTTAAGGGGTTAATGCTGAGAAATGGTTAGGTTTAGGGTTAGAGGTAGGGCAGAGACGGAGGCTACATTTTCATTAATCCAGATGCATTTGAAAACTGAGTTTTCATTTTAAAATGCTCTTAGTGTTTTCTAAACGTTTCTCATTCGGAATATGGAAGAAGATGTTAAAATCGCCCTACTGTGCATGTGTAAAACCTCATAAAAGTTCACTGAGATGAAACAGAGAGAACAGACATAAGTTTTCACACAATTTTTCTGGCAGGATCTTCTTCGTCTTTTTTTTTTAATATGAAGCGTGTAAAAAGTAGCATATCTTTAACAACAAGGTAATAGCACATAACAGGCACAATACTGGTATAAACATAGATGTCAGTTGGTACAATATGATTCACATGGCTATAAAAATGCATCATCGTTTTTAAAAGCCTCCACACTACAATGTGAAAACTACATTTTCAAATTTATCCACTTTAAAGAGCATTTTCAAAAAGCTCCATTTTGCTTGCAAAAATACCATCTCAATGTGGATGGAAGGCCAAAATGGAGAGAAAAAGATGGGTTTTCAAACAAAAAGGTATTAGTGTGGAAAAGGCCTGAGGAGAAGAGGCAAACGCCGATTCAGACTCGCTGATGGGCCTCTGGCGTTAGCTCATGGTGGGCATGGGCTCTGGGTCTGCGGTGGGCTCTGGCTTGAAATACGTGGTTGGTGTACCTGATGGTTGGCTGGGCTCCAAGCCCGGAATGGGTCTGGTGTTTTTCCTCTGCTGGGTACACATGAATAGGGCTTCACAGCTCACAAGCATCCACTACTGTGTGAAGCTCACTCAAAAACTTTTCTAGCCCAGGAACAGTGTGGGGCACGCTTGATCTGATCCTCGAGGGAACGATCTCCCTGTTTCTGACAGAGCAGATGGACAGTTTGTAAGTACACTGTAGTGAATGTTCTTTTGGTTCAGTGTTCTGTTACAGTTGTAGTCCAATGCAAAATATTTAATAAGTCTTTAAATAACCAGGGGAGCATGCGGCAACTTCAACTTCAATTCAATATTGACTCAACAGAACTCAAACAGGAAAACTGGAAAAACCAAACCAAACTGATTGAAACACAATGAGATAATCACAATTAGGTAAACTTGATAAATCAAACACTAATATTCAACAAAACCAAATCATTTAAGCAGTCTTGTTGCGTAGACTCAACTTAGGATTTAGAGTGTTCAGGAACAAAATTTCTTTTTAAACTATTTCTATCACTGGCGCAATAATAGTTCGAGTTATGTCGAACGACATATGGGGTCTCAATTGGGAGGCCAATCATCTCTGAGTTTAAGAGAAAATGGCAATGAAAATTGGCTAGTGGATTTTACATACCTGAGCCACTCCCCGGGCCTACGGGTATAAATAGGGGACATGTGCATCCACTCTTCAGATTTTTGCTTCGGAGCCGAGTGGTTGTATGAAAAGCTGTTATACTCCACAAAGCCATTCATCTGCTGTGAGTCAGGAAGCTGTTCTGGTTGGCGGTACGGCGCGAACAGCTGTGTCCCTTTCAGCCATTTCCCTGGGGGCTCCAACTGAAAGAGCAGATTTCCTAAAAGAGCAAATCATGGACGATTCGTGTCTTTTTAAAGACGCCGTTTCGTCCGTGTCCTTCTGGATGCAGTTGTTTCCTGTCCTCTGACAATGGCCACGAGCATTGTCTTCTGTGTCTGGGCATTCAGCACGCTGAAGATGCATTCGTGAATGGTTCATGCCCGCACTGCGTGTGTGACCATGGCAACGCTGTGATCATGTCTCTTCTTTCTTAAAGGGATAGGAGCAGACCCCTCAGTCACTACCCATCCCGGCCTCTCTGCCATGAGCAGAGGACCGCCGGCTAGTGCTCTGGGAGATTTGAGGGTGACAGTGAGAGCTCCTCCGTCGGGACACGCCCCATAGACCTCTCACCCCTTCCGCAGTGCTTGTCCTCTGCGGCTGCTGGGTGATTCTGCTGGGCTGTCTTACGGCAGTCCCAGCATGTCATTTGGTTTGCCGCAGGGGGATCAGATGTCGATTGCAGCATCGGGGGATGGGCTGTTGACCTGTGGATGAAGATTCGGCGGGGCTGCCCCCCTCGGGTGTTGTCGTCACTGCCGAATCGGACCCAGAGTTGACAGCCGTGCTTGCCCGGGCATCTGTGAGCATCAGGATGGAGGTGAATACACCGCCCAGCCCTGAGTGCCCACGGCTGTTCAATTGATTTTTGGTGTAGAGCGCGGCTCACAACCACATTTTGCTCTGGTTCCTTTCTTCCCGGATGTGCATGGGAAAGTGACGTAGTCATGGATGGCCCCCTTTTACGGCCAGAAGCCGCTCGTTTCCTTCCTCTGTCCTCACTACCCTCGATGATGGGGCAGCTAGGGGGTGCGTCGACATTCCCCAGCAGGAGAGTGCGATTGCGGTGCACTTGTGTCCGCAAAACACCGCCACTGGGAGGAAAAGTCTGTGTCTCCCATCCAAGGCCTGTAAGCTGTCGGCCACTCTCGCTGCCAAGGCTTACAGTGCTGTGGGTCAAGCTCTCTCTGCCCTGCATGCCATGGCTATCCTGCAAATTCACCAAGTCAAGGCTTTAACAAATGCACGAGGGTAGAACCAACCCGAGGTTGATGCAGGAGCTGCACACGGTGACAATCTCCCGGGAGCATTGCTCGAGAGCTATACGGTCGAGCAGGCCCGGAATGTGAACAGCATGAAGAGAACCTTCTGACTCCCGAGGAGGAGGTGGCGGGTGGTTTGTTGCGTGATGCGGGAGGGGAGCAGAACATTTTGTGATGTTGTGTGTGGAGGTCTCTGTGTTGTCCGTTCGGACCAGCATGTGCTTGCCTCGTGAGCACCCTTTAAGACGGTTCAAGGCAAGGCACACTTCTAACAACTCTAGGCAATTGATGTGCCAATGCAGCTGTGGGCCCGTCCAAACCCTTGAGACTGCATACCCGTTGCATGTGGCCCCCCAGCCGGTGGTGGAGGCATCCGTGTAAACCACAGCATGCCTGAAGATCTGCTCTAGGGGCACCCCTGCCCGAAGGAATGCAAGGTCTGACCACAGGGTGAAGGTTTGGTGACAGGCCGGTGTAACTTGGACCCGGTGAGTGCCACGCTTCCACGCCAACCTCTGGACTCCATAAAGCCAGTGTTGGATCGGTCTCATATGTAACAGGCTGAGCGGTGTAAGTGCCGCTGTGGCCGCCATATGCCCCAGGAGCCTCTGAAAAAGTTTCAGTGGGACCTCTGTCCTGCCCTTGAACGTATTCAAGCAGGCTAGTACCGACTGCACACGTTCCTCTGTGAGGCATGCTGTCTGTCCAACTCCATACCGAGAAAAGAGATCCTCTGTGTCAGGGAGAGTTTGCTCTTTTCCCAGTTGACCTGAAGGCCCAACAGGCTCAGGTGCCGGAACACCAGGTCCCTGTGCTCGCACAACTGATCCCGAGCTCAGGTGCCGGAACACCAGGTCCCTGTGCTCGCACAACTGATCCCGAGACTAAAATATATAAAATATATGGCTAATATACCCTATCCCTCTCGAGGGCTGACGCGGCCCGGGAAAGCATAGCTGTCATCTCCGGATCCGATTCAGGCTTTGCCACCGTCCCGGAGGGCGGCAGTGGGGCTGAATCTTTATCGGAAAGGTCTCCCTCCGATGCTGAGATCAACATCTGGTTGGGGGGAAGCCCACTGGATATCGCTGGTACGCTCTTTGAAGACAGCCCAGCGTGTTCCGTGGGTTGCTCCACAGATCGGAGGTGCAAGAGGAGTGATGGTCCCCAGAGTTTTGGTTCCCTGCAGGGTTTGCCACCATTGTAATCCTCAAACTGCCTATGCTACTGCTGGAAGTGGTTTTCATCTGTCAGCTGCCAGAACGAGTCCAAGATCGTGGCAGCGACAATGGGACTCCGCCCCCCTGAAGGTAGCGGAGCCTGGTTTGCAGCTCCGAGATGGTCATCTTCCCACAGTAGGAATATGACTCATCCATGAAGGTCACCTCAGCGTGCTTGATGCCCTGACACGTGAGGGAGCGATTGTGACCATCACCCATTGCCAGGTAATGACTGTACCCAGAAACGCACGGGTAAAATGGCATCCTTATAAGGACGATCCATTGACTTTACAAAGACGCACCCGTGAAGCTCTTTTAGAGAAATTTGCTCTTTAAAAAATGCTCTTTTAGTGCTGAGGTGCACAGAGGAATTGGCCACTTGCAACACAACAGGGGGTAGTGCAGCCAGAAGCGCCGTCTCGCCAACACACAAAGCTTCCTAGAGCGTGCTGAACTCGTAGTTCACAGCTAGACACAGTTTGAGCAGAACGATACTAACGCTCGCCTCAGAAGCGAAAAGCTGGTATGCATTGCACCTGCTGCCTTATTATACTCACACTGTGATCAGCGGCAGCTGGATGCAATAACTGCATGTCAATGTGCATTGGCTCGTTTAGTTTACACTATAAGTAGATTGGTCTATCGAAGCGATATCCCAAATAGTCGGTCACCGACGTGACGTCGAGAGTGACCGACTGAAAGGGAACTGGCAATATTGTGTCAAAAATTTAAGTTACTTAAGCCCCTTTCCCACTGCGATTCCGGCAAATACACGGGTAATGTGTCCCGGCATTTGTACCCGGGTTAACCTCGCTAGACATTAAATTTGCACTTTCACACTGCCTTGTGATTACCCGGAACAATGTGCGTTGCGTTCACACACAACCCGTTAGTAAGGTCCCATAAAGACTGATGTGATATCAGGGTGTGATGTCTGTGTAATGTACACTACAGCAAAAGACTCAAAAAACTTAAAACCTAGGCACGTTAAATTTTCACTTAAGCTGGTGAACGAGCTCAGCTTCAGCGTGGAAAGTAAGGAACTAGCTGACCTCTGCTTCGTTACATTTCGTACATATTTGTTTCGTCGTGAACGTTGATCTGCCTTCAGAACATGCTAAAAGAGTCGCGCGATAACGAGCAAATCAAAACTACATGGCCCTCTGTGAAAAAGTGTTTGCCCCCTAAACCTAATAACTGGTGTGGCCACCCTTAGCAGCAACAACTGCAATCAAGCGTTTGCGATAACTTTCAATGAGTCTGGAATTTTGGTCCACTCATCTATGCAGAATTGTTGTAATTCAGCCACATTGGAGGGTTTTCGAGCATGAATCGCCTTTTTAAGGTCATGCCTCAGCATCTCAGTAGGATTCAGGTCAGGACTTTGACTAGGCCACTACAAAGTCTTCATTTTGAATTTCTTCAGCCATTCAGAGGTGTACTTGCTGGTGTGTCCTGCTGCAGAACCCAAGTTCTCCTTCAGGATTTTTTGGTTAACAGCAGAATTCATGGTTCCATTTATCACAGCAAGTCTTCCAGGTCCTGAAGCAGCAAAACAGCCCCAGACCATCACACTACTACCATCATATTTTACTTTTGGTATGATGGTCTTTTTTTTTTAAATGCGGTGTTACTTTTATGCCAGACGTAATGGGACACACACCTTCCAAAAAATACAGATTATTTTCCCAAAAGTCATCAAGATGTTTTCTGGCAAAACTGAGAAGAGCCTTTATGTTATTTTTGCTCAGCAGCGGTTTTTGTCTTGGAACTCTGCCATGCAGACCATTTTTGCCCAGTCTCTTTCTTATGGTGGAGTCATGAAAACTGACCTTAACTGAGGCAAGTGAGGCCTGCAGTTCTTTGGATGTTGTTGTGGGGTCTTTTGTGACCTCTTGGATGAGTCGTCGCTGTGCTCTTGGGGTAATTTTGGTCGGGCGGCCACTCCTGGGAAGGTTCTCCACTGTTCCATGCTTTTGCCATTTGTAATTAATGACTCTCACTGTGGTTCACTGGAATCCCAAAGCTTTAGAAATGGCTTTATAACCTTTTCCAGACTGATAGAGCTCAATTACTTTCTTTCTCATTTGTTTCTGAAATTTCTTTGCTCGGAATGATGTCTAGCTTTTGAGGATCTTTTGGTCTTCTTTCACTTTGTCAGGCAAGGCTATTTGAAGAGATTTCTTGATTGCGAACAGTGGTGTCAGTATAATAAGGCCTGGGTGTGGCTAAAAAAATTTAACTCAGGTGTGATAAACCACAGTTTTAACAGGGGGGCAAACACTTCTTCACGCAGGGCCATGTAGTTTTGGATTTTGTTTTCCCTTAACCCTCTGGGGTCGACTAAAGCAAATATGCGTTTTGAGGCATTTTGTATACACATAATAACAACAAAACTTTGTGCATTTATAAAATAAAGAAAACAAACAGGGTGCGATGTAGTTTCGCTTGTCTGCAGCCTGCGCCTTGCGGTGATCTTCATTTAGAAACGCGTCATTAAAATGAACTGTAACTCAACAAATACTCAACACAGAGACAGGAGAGTGATATCTATAGAAAGCTTGACATGTCTACTTTTAAACTAAGCAAGTGCTATTCTGTGATAACGTAATCCATATGAAACCAACGCGATGTCCAGTCTTTCACATCTTCCTTCATTATATCTAATGTGACCACGCCCACGCGCCGAGCACGCTATTGGCATTATAATCATCCATGTGAAGCTTGCAGCGGGTAAACGCCCCATAACAACAAACAAAGCAGCGAGTTTTTTACATTTTACTTTGCACTTTGCGCTGAGAGGAATGAGACTGAATTCACCACAGAAAAGACTCGCTGTGACAAATAAGAAAGAATTCACCTCAAGAAGCTTTGGATTATTGATGCAGTGGCTTGATCAAGCAGAGATTCTAAACATGAGTAAGTCTTTTTTTTATTATCCTACTTGTATTAGTTTTTACATAACCTGTACACATTCTACTAGTTAGACTTTTTTCAAACTATAATTCCTGACTAAATGTATAATCAAGTGAAACATTATAAAGTTTCATTCACAGCATCTAAATGTCTCACCATGCCAGGATGTTTTTTTTTCTTTTTTTTTATGTTATATAACATAAACAGCAATACGATATAAAAAAAATATATATTGTTGCTAGCCTAATGTCAGTAAGAATGGTTAGACAAAACTTTACTGAGATAGGCTGTTCTCTGTTCACGAATATAGCCACATTTGTTTATAACTATATATACTGTAGGCCTACATACAAAGCATGCTTGTGTTTATGAATGTAACTAAGCTTCTGTTCATAAATATCTACTCTGGTGTAAGTATTTTGAATGTGTTATACCCGGGATCCTCTGAGGTGTAAATGTATCAAGTAAGCTGTAAATATCACTGATAATATGTGTGCTATGTGGTAATTGTGTTCTTTTTTTCTGTAAATTAGTACTAGTATCAGTGACCATCACAATAATGTTAATAATGTAGTTTTAAAAGAGTCTTTCTTGTAACTCTTCTCTCTCAGTCACACACCTGGCTGAAAGGCTCATTATGCAGCTCATTATGCGGGCCTTTGTCTTCTCAGGTGTGAATCACAGCATTATGCATAATAGTTGACGTCTTCTTGCATATACCTTTCCTACACAAAAAGTGTCTTAAAAAATGTAAATCAATATATTGTTTTCTGTGAGCGAGTAATCAAGATGATTTTCACATCATTTTGAAGCAAAAACTCTAGGCTTCAAAATCTGTTCTCAAAAGTCTTGTGAAAAAATGTTCTCTAGGTGTTTTATTGTCTTTTTTCAGTGACTTTAAAAATTTAGTTTTTCAATAACCACGCATAAACGTCACTTTCTCTAAAACACAATCATGTACATACATGCTGTTCACATATTATTGTAGCCCAGTTTGTGCTGATTACAGTGTTATTAGACTTTATCAATTTATGTGTTTATAAGCAACTGAAAAAAACACAAATATCAGGGCATGTCAAAACTTCTCTAGCCCCCCTAAACACCCTCAGGTTAGTAATAAAAACCTTCATTTAAAAACTGCATGTTGTGTTTACTTGTGTTATCTTTGACTAATATTTACATTTTTTTGATGATCTGAAACATTAAAGTGTGACAAACATGCAAATAAAACAAAAAAAAGAGAAATCAGGAAGGGGCCAAAACTTTTTCACACCACTGTGTATATATATATATATATATATATATATATATATATATATATATATATATATATATATATATATATAGATATATATATATATATATATATATATATATAATATATACACACACACACACACACACACACACACACACACCAGGACTTGGGCAAAACAAAGATGGGTTGGGTAACACATCCCTTTTTTGTGTGTTTGTGTGTGTTGTGTGTATGTGTTTTGCTTCAAATATTCCCCTTGACCTCAGCATTGCTCTTCTTCATCATCATCATCATTCACAGAGTTTCAGACCGTGTTCCTGTAAAACTCAGCCATTTATCAGTGTGTACAGGCCCTCATGTTACAGCAGCTCTCTAAATAGCATTAAGATGTTTTTGTGAAGAGCTTCTCTTATCACCAACCTATTTTCCGTGCTGTCTTTTCAGAGACATACCAAATCCAGGAAAACAGACTTCAGAGACACTCTAACCAAATAATAGCCTTTTATATCCCACAGAAACAAGCATACAGCGTACAAGTGCCCTTAGAGAGATGCTTGCGTCAGCGTTGTAGAAATTAAATGCATTATGTTTTTCCCATATTCTGCCAGCCTTATCTGCTGTGCTGAATATATATTTTTAAATACCATTCATGGTCAAACATTTGAATCCACAATCAAAAAAAGTACAATTAATCAACCTTGCAACATGCACACTTGCAAACAAGCACTAACAGTGAGCAAAACATTGTTAAACAATAAAGAATATTGGCCTTGTGTGACATTTGCTATTTTTGTACAACACTAAATAATAATCAACTGAGTCAATAACATTGTGGGACACTACACTTCACAAATTCAGTGCTAAGCACTATTGAACATCTTTAAGTGATACTGTGTTTTGCATCGTTTTTTTTCTAAACTACACTGCAGAAATCATACCAACTCTGCAAACATAGACAGTAAAGTTACAGCTTCAGGTGTGCTCACTAAAACCATGTCTGATTCATTATTCATCATTTGAAATAAAAATGGACAATTTCTATTTTTACATTTACATTTATGCATTTCGTAGATGCTTTTATCCAAAGCAACTTACAATGCAAGGCACACATTTTGTCAGTCCTTGCTTTCCCTGGGAGTTGAACCCATAACCTTGACATTGCAAGCATCATGCTCTACATTACGAGTGTTTTGCAGCATTTATTATAAATAATTTATCCCTGCACATAATATATATATATATATATTATATATATATATATATATATATATATATATATATATATATATATATATATATATACATATTTGTGCCCTGGTAATTGTAAAAAGCATCTAACATTTGCATGAGCTCTCTGAAAGTGTCATTCATTAGCATGAGCAAAGCTGTTCTCAGTTTACACTGCAGCACAGGCCCTTTCCAGTAACAACTGCTGTGAAAACTGTCTCAGCTTTAAGTAGTAATAAATTAGTGCTGTGACAGCCAGACAAAGTGCTACAGCACAAGAATAAGAACAGCACTGCTGAAAGAGTCTAGCTTTCAATCAAAGTCCATTCACAGAAAAGCTGCGCTTTGTATGGACGCATGTTGTGCCTATTAATGAACGGACAAAGACGGCAGTTTTCTTGATTTATTTGTGGCTACCATGGAGAGAGTGAGGCGGCGATGGTCAGGAATGCTATGCAGAGATGAGCTGGTGACAAATTATAAGCCTGTGCTGTCTGTGACATAACAGAACAAGTTACACAAACACAGATTTATTAAAGCCATGAATAAAAAAATAATAAAATAATAATATAGAAATGGTGGTTTGATAGCAAACCAACTGCTTTTTTAACAAATTCAACAAATAACAAATTTAAATTAAAAATACAGTATCTTATGAATTCTATTCAGCAAACCAGAAAAACAGCTTGTTCAGACTTTGGTGCTGGTTTAACAAAAGTTTGCCAGGCGGTGAGAGCTGTCTGTGGAGTGAGACTGAATCCCTCATTAGTGGGAGCAGATGTGATCCAGATGTTGTACAGAAAAGGCCAGGGAGAGTGTGAGATATCTCAAGGGTTTAGAACTTTCTGTCAAAATAAACCTGAAATCAGATATATGGATATTTTTTTATCATTGTAGATGGGTTTTTTTTTTGTTGGTTTTTTTTGCAAACTGAGAGCACAGTCGGCAACTGTAAACAGCCTTACACTGAGAAAAAAAAAGATTCATTTAATTTACTAAAGTTTTTAAGTTAAGTGTTTGCAATCAATTTATTTTATCTACATTTAAATAAAGAAATTTAGTTGACTAACTTAAGCTAAAATAAATTGTTTGCAACCACTTACCTTAAATAAATAAATAAATAAATAAATAAATAAAAAATAGTATCACTTTTTTTAGTGCACAATAAAAGTGTGCCCCATTCAGACTCCACAGAGTGTTTCACAATCTTAAGTGAGAGTCCAGTCTGAAGGAAGTGTGCATATTCAGCATGAAGCAAAGTCCTTTTAAGGCAAGTCATTTCACTCTGCTGCCTTCTTTAAAATGCCTTTCGGGTGGCTATGCAAGTACAGCTCATATCTCTTTGAATAGGAGATCATACAATTCTCCAAAGCTGTGTACCCAACTAATGATTAAATTCCCTGTTTGAAATCACCGATCAAATCTGACAACAACTGTCTCGTAAATTTTGTTTCCTATTCTCAAATAGTGTTAAAAGAGCTTATTTTTCAGGCTAGAATGTGCAGTGCGTGTATGAGGATACTGACTGCTTCTATGGCTCTTTTATTGAGAAGGCTCTTTTATTGACTAACTAATTCTGTCATATTGCACGTTACAATTTCTCCTATTCATAAGGAATGTGAGTGCATGTCTTTGAACACCTGAAGTCTTTGGTTCCAAGAATGAACACATTTTATCAAGTGGCGTGAACCTCAATGAATATCCCATGCTCAAGCAATAGGTAGGAGTGAACACTGTCATAGGGACACTGTCAATTGGACCACAGCTTTAGACTTTTATTAACTGCAATTATATCATGCATCACTAAAACTTCACTCACTCCAAAAACCCTTAGACAACAAACCACAAACATAAGCGAGAGAGAATGCAGCCACCCATGCAATGAGGATGCAAAAAGTAAATTGGGATCATGTTGACATTTTATTTGCAAAAACCACAACAATCTGCTGAATATTAAATGACACAATCACACATCCTGTGCTCTCTCTCTCTCTCTCTCTCTCTCTCTCTTTCTCAAACACACACACACACACACACACTACAATTCAAAGGATGTGTCCAAAATGAGAACCTACAGAGAGTGTTTGACAGCGGATGAAAGTGGGATAAGATACTGCAAGGTCATTGAGGGGTGAGACTGACAGGTACACCTCAACTCTTCCAGACAGCCTGATGCAGGTAAGAAAATAACAAGTACTCAGCTCCAGCCCACAGGAAACTGTTTCGACAGCCTGACAGCATCTGCAGAAGACTGCAGGATACATGTCAGTGGTGAGGAATCGCTCTGTCTGCCATCATTCACTGGACACTAGAACTGAAATCACAAAGCACCAGTGAAAAAGCAGAGAGTAACTTGTTTCATTCATTTACATTATTTAAGCAATTATGGGCTGATAATGTCATGTTTTGTGTTAAAGTTATTTTGATTGGAAGAAAATGGATACATTAAAAAGTATTTTTCTCTTTTACATCGACTCACAAAGGCAGGCAGGGTTTTTTTTTGTGCTAGTACAACAAAATAAAGGATCTGATATTTTATCTGCTTTTAGTTATTTTTCAACAGCACTACACAAAAATAGTTTTACATAAGCATATGTCAGCAGGTTATGTTGGTATACATTCAGCTCTAAAACCTAGTAAATTATGCTGCCTTTTAAGATACCCTGTTAGCAAAATACCTGGTCACACTTTATTTTAACGTCCAATTATTAGCAAACCATTAACTACAACTTTTGCCTCAATAAACTACTTATTTACTGCTTATTAATAGTTAGTAAGGTAGTTGTTAAATTTATGTATTGGGATTAGGGATGTAGAGAATATTGTCATGCAGAATATGTGCTTTATAAATACTAATTCACAGCCAATATGTTATTAATAGGAATGCTAATGAACAACTAGTTTATAGTGAGAATTGGTCCCTATACTAAAGTCTTAAAAAATTCCTGTGTTTGCAAAAACACTGTTTCCACACAGACACATCCTTTGCAGACTATGCTAAAAGTACTGTATGAAAACTAATGCTCCAAATCCCTTTCCCTGTTATTGGAGGTAGTACAAGCATGTGCAGTACATCAGAAATACAATACTGCATATGAATAGAGGCAACTCAGTGCATCTGGTGTAGACCACATATATGCTGAATGTAACTTTTGAATAAAGTGACCTCCCTACTGTATAGGTGGTGTTCAAATAATTTTTGCGGTGCTGAATTGCTTCCTTTATAGACGAGAGAAAACAAAGTAACTCACTAGATTTTGGAAGCTAAAGTGTCATCTTTATGCATTTGACTTCACTTACTTCATTAAAACAGTGTGAATGTAATGTGTATGTGTGATTGATCAGAACTGCAAGAGGGCAGCTCCAGAGCACAGCTTCGATCAATATAATGAAGACTGCAAAGAGAGATCAGCTTCTGATACATGCAAAGCCATTCAGTTCTTTCCTCAGAATTTATTTTCCTTTTATTCTGTTATTCTGACTCATTTGATAATGCTGCTACACTCAAAAATAAATAAATAAATAAATAAATAAATAAATAAATAGCTTGTTGGTCTAACTTAATAAAATTATGACGCATATTTACACGCATTTAAACTGATTTATTTGAACTTAAATTAAGTTAAATGTAATTTAATGAGATCACACCAATTTCATTTGACATATTCTGTGAATGTTCCCTGAACATAGTTCACTCTTGTTGATCCAACCAGTGTTGTTGCTGTTCAGACTGGTGCCTTTGTGCATAGTTGCGCTAAGGTTGTCAATAGCTGTCATACACACATGTAAAATGTTCTATGATCGTTTGATTGTAAAAGGTAGAAATGCTGACACCATAGACTGTGTAAATCACGCGCTGGCCTTTAAACTGATTTCTTTTATTTATTCTTATGAGAATGTAACAGCCAACAGAACACTTGTTCACATGCTAAGTACAATTCTTCCAGCATGTAAGTAATGATCAAGTAAAAATGTTCTCATGACATTAGCACAGTTACAGCTCATGTAGCCTATAGCCTAACCACAAAGTCTATACTTCACCATAATGTTAACCTCAAAAATCAACATAAACATAAACTCTTTTAAATGTCAAAAATAACTAAACAACAAACTTTAATATGTATTTCCCTTTACCAAAAACACATTAAACAGCACTTAATTTCAACATTTATTCTCCTGGGGTGCGTTTCCCAAAACCATAGTTGCTAACCTGGGAAATTGCATTGTTACCAACAAAGTTGCTAACTTATTTAGCAACTATGGTTTTGGGAAACGCACCCCTGGTCTATCCCTATGTAAAACATGCTGGGAACTAGAAATCCACTGCCCAGTTTCAGTCAATGGAACATAAATGATTCATGTAGGCCCAACTTAACTTCAATGGTTTAAATTAACATTTTACAAATGTAATTTAATTTAATATAATAAAATTGAGTACAAATGACAACTGAATAAAAAAATACAGATTGCCTGCATTTCTAACTGTGTATTCTTTCCCCTAGAGATGTCTAAGAAAAAGCCACATTCATGCATGATTGTTTATATATTCATAATCATATCCTAACAGCTGTTGTATCAAACACACAGTGCATTCAGAAAGTATTCAGACCCTTTCTTGTTTTTCCAAAATGTTTATGTTGCAGCCTTTTCCCACATCAATCTACACTCCTCACCCCATAAACAAAACAAAAACCATTTGCAGATGTCTAAATTAACTGAAATATCACACTGAATAAGTATTCAGACCCTTACCTAAGTTCCCCTGCAGGTTCTCATTAATTATATCTCTGTATTTGTTACATTCAGCCTTCCTAGATCCCCAGTCCCTGCCACTAAAATCACCCCTAACAGCATGATGCCAGCACCACGATGCTTCAGTGTTAGAATTGTATTGTACAGGTGATGAGCTGTGCTTGGTTTCCTCATGCATGATGCTTGGAATTGAGGTTCATCTTTTAAAGAATCTGAGAGTCCTTTAGGTGTTTTTTTCCTTCCAAGCAAGTTTCAAGTTTCAACAGTCTGGATAACAATTGGCTAACACTGCTGTCAATGAAACTCATCAAGAATTATGCAAAAACACTGCAAAAACATTTGAGATGTTATAATAGTTCTCTAGTTGTAATAGATCAAACAATAATTATTTAACAAATTTTATATGCATATAATAAACTGGGGGTGGGGGGCCTTTCATCACCGTCAGGGCCTCCGCTGCCTACGCCCCTGTTTATGGAGACCACTCTGCTCTTAAGAAGTTTAAATGCAGCAGATAACCCCCCCCCACCACCACCACCACCCAGATCTGTGCCTTGACACAATCATGTTTCTGAGATCTGCAGGGTTTTCTTTTGGCCCTGTGGCTTGATTTTTGCTCTGATGTGCATTTATATCTCTTACAGGGGTTTATGTCTTTTCAAATCATGTCTAATAAATTGAATTTGCCAGATTTATTTTCAATCAATCCATAGGAAACTTCTCAAATATGATCCAGAGAAAGAGGATGAAGTTGAGCTAAATTCAAATGTCATAGCAAAGGGTCGACATCTGATCAAACAGATAAAACCTTGGAAGCGCAAAGTCAAAGCACGTATCTCATAGGCTTTTAAGTATAGCATTCGTAACCCAATGCAACAATCTTTGCTTTGCAGCAATGCCAATGAAGCCAACAAATAACTGATCAGTATTGTATCATGTTCTTAAAGTTTAAAAGGCATGGTCACATTTATCATTGTTCAGTGGATTTTCACAGCTTTTCACAGGATTTTCACAAGTTCAATTATCTCAATGCAATTTGCAAATCAAATGACAGAGGAAAGAGAAAAAGTGAAAGGAAAGAGGAAGCCAGGTTAGGTCCAAAACAAAGGACTCACTGACAGGAATTCTCCAATTGTCTTAAACCAAGACATAAGAAAGTGTCTCCCCAAAGAGATGCTTATAACACGAACAGGCTCAGCAGCAATAACCGGGACATACACTTTAAGTGAGCCCAACAGAAAAATGCTCTTGTAGAAAATCCAACATTGAACCTACAGTACAGGTCAGTGAACTGGATTCACACCATGCTGCACAAAGACATAAAGAAATGCCACTTCAAAGCATGGAGACACCTTGAAGGGGGGCTTTTCTCTAGTGAGACGGTCAGAACAGGGCAACCGAGAGAAGATGGACCTTGTCCTTCTGAACTCTTCATGAATCGAGACACGTCCCCTGTGTTCTGTAAACCAAATATGTGGAACACGAGCAAGACAAAGCGTGTGCAATGGATCTGTTACTGCTTAAACACACAGTGCAGCAGAACTCCATGAACAGAATCCGGAGACCAGCATATACTCTTCTTCAGAGGTTTTCAGTGCATTTCTATGGGGGGCCTGACCTCCATTTCTGGGCCAACACATCAGAAATGGCCCTCAGCAGGACCCGGGCTGAGAAGCCTTAGCTGTCAACTTTAGGTCAGTGTGCATGGGAGGGCACATATAGCGAATTTGCAGGCCCCATTTCATAGAAGAAAGCACTAAGGTTGCTGCATCACTCTTCTGTTCCTCTAAGGCATGGCACAGAGAGGAAGAACAAAAATGGTTCACAGAGGGAATAAGCTGAAACTCATCAATGACAGCAGACACCATGTCCACAAAAATTCCAGACTGTGATATTGGAGCATTTTTTATTCTTATTTTAAATTCAGCAAATATGACCCTAGTGCAAAATAGATATACTAAAATGTATCTGAAATCCATTTATGTAATACTATGTACTGTATACTACAAATACATTTACATATTCATGTACTCAATAAAAACACATCTCAAAACTCACACAACTCAAAACTGGTATACTTAAAAAAAACCTATATCAGTAAGTCTTGAGCGATATGTCAGCAAATGTGTTAATCGATTTGATCTGTACTTAGTATGAAATAAATGTATTTAAAATATATTACTTTTTTACCAGAGGAATACTCAGTCACAACCAAACCCACCATCAAATGACTGATTGTGAGAGCCATTTGTTGGCTTGAAGCACATCAGTTCAAACCATCACCCTCATCACCCACTCTTTTCAACAAGCATGTCTTTTTTGCGGCATTGGTGATGGAATGCCTCGGTGGCTGGTGCTAGCGGCATCTTTCAATTAACTGCATGATTCTGTATGGGTTTTAGACAATCGTCACACACTTGTCGGTTTATTCAACAGTAAATGTCAACCACATTTAAAAGACAACAAACAATCATGAAATCATATACAGTAAAAAGATGCACTTTAAAAGTACTATATTTAGTTTAAAAAGCTCTAGTTCAGCCAATTGCATTTAATATAGATTTAAACTATAACACATTTCCATTTAATTGCAATAAAACAATTGAAAACATTAATTTAACATATAGTACTGCCGTTAAAACTACTCTAAAAGTATACTAAAGTGTATTTTTCACAAGGCAACTTTTCTCAGCATATGCCAATATCCGTGTGAAAATCCTCTGCTGTGTCTGGATCCGAATTATTTAGAAAAAAAACCCCAACATATTTATAATGAGAACATCTCATATGTACTTTAGCTTGATCTCTTTTTCTCTGTATATCCGTGTTACACTCCACACTACACATCTTAATTAGATTCTTTTGCATACATGCTGTGATAACTAGTTCTCACTAATTTAGAGAATAAAATACCCAATGCAAAACATCCCAATACACTATTGAGCTGAATGTCAAGCAGCGACAGTAATCATTTCACAATCACTGGTGAATACAGCACTGGTTAAGCCTCCAAACGGCCACATTAGATCCCTAACTGTAATTATGAGTTAGATCTCTAAAAGCAGTAAATTCCACTTCTAGATTGAGTGACTTTATCAATAATTGATCTGTCCTTCACTGCAGCAATGCCTCATTGAGAGAGAAATGGAGTGCCATAAAATTAAGTATGTCAGTCTTAGTGGTTTTTTAACTGTCACACTTGAGTTGTATTCATGATTTCTTTTCCTCACTCTCTTGTTCCTTCTTTATTTCACATCAGGGTGATTATCTAGAAATGATGCCATTTGTTCCCAGTTTGTGTACACAAATCACATCTTTTGACAGAATTAACTTTGTTTAGTTTGAATTGCTGTGTCTAAAATGTTTGAAATTCAAATTTGAGAGAAATGTGAGAGTGACCACTTTTACTGAACACTGAAATAGGAGCGTCCCTCTATGGCAGTCCTCCCATGTCTATGGACCCTTGTATCATAGTCCTGGCATTTGGGTCTGATGGTGGGAAAGCAGTAACCCTAATGGCAAATTTCCAAACACATGGGACATGCAATCATTTCTTTTTATTCATTTAAATACAGGAGAGGATCCCCTAAATTATCGTTTTGTGTGTATGGAAGAGAAATCACTCTTGAATTTTGATGACTGACACCATTGTAACTACACTAGCAATGTTTTGCCATCTCATGTGTTTGGTATCTGCTGTTTTTGATGAAAGTAACATTACAGCCATCCAAGGCTTGTTCAGTGATTTTAACTAAAACAACTGTCAACAGAGCCATCTTGTTTCGTTTATGTTTGGAAGGCTGCCTCACAGAGCAAGCTCTTGAAGGGTTGCCATGTCCACTTATTAAAATGACACACATATTTATCATCTTTGGACTTGTTTATGCTCAGCTCATAAAGGCATCCATTTTAAGGATATAATAAACTAGGCAGGTTGCAGGTTGCATGATGCAATATTTGTTATATTGCTTATTTCCAAGATAACGATTCCAAGATTTAAAGGGATAGTTCGCCCCAAAAATGAATATTCTGTCAGTAATTACTCACCCTCATGTTGTTCTAAACCTGTAAGACCTTTGTTCTTCAGAACATAAATTTATATAAAAATATATTTTTTGATGAAATCCGAGAGCTTTCTGACCCTCTACAGAAAGCAATGTAACTGAAATGTTCCCAGGCCCAGAAACATAGTAAGAACAAAATAATGACTTTATTAATAATTTTTTTCTCCTCCAAGACACATCTTCAGACATTATCAAGATAATTACTCGATAGTAGCGGAATACTGTAAGTCACTTGGAGGAGAATAATTGTTGAAAAAAGTTGTTATATTTTTATAGCTTCTTAAAATCATAGTTGGACTGATGCCACAAAAAATATTTTACAGATGTCCTTACCACATTTCTGGGCCTGGGAACATTTCAGTTGCATTATTGCCTATGCAGGATTAGAAGGCTCTCAGATTTCATCAAAAATATCTTTATCTGTGTTCTGAAGATGAACGGAGGTCTTATGAGTTTGAAACAATGTGAGGGTGAGTAATTAATGACAGAAATTTTGGAAAAACTATCCCTTTAAGTTTATCATAGGCTTGTTCTTATTTGCTTTTTTATAACAAGGATCTGGCAACACCAATGAGTCAAGATGAACTTCCCACAACTCTGATATGCATTTAAAAACATCATTAACAACTAGCTGTTGAATTCGGTTCCCTACACACTGCATAGAATTTCTGCAAATGCAGTTGTCACTACCTGATTTTTTGGGCGTCAGTTTGGTTGTAGAATACGGTTGTCACTCCTGTAAATTACTGTACTGTGTGTGTACAGAACAGGATTAAACACTAAAAAGTGAACTGACAACCAAATTTAGTGGAAGTGTGTGCATGGCCTGTGTGTCTTGTGGTCCTGCAGTCTAAACTGTACACATCAGAGAGGCAGGAGGTTCTCCGAAGCCTCCAGACATTCAGGCACTAATCCAAGATGAGACGATCACCATACGCTGCACACACTAATAATGCACAAGGCTAAGACAGTTACAATGCTAATGATTTGTAATATGAGAGTAAAGAGACATCGAGCAGCCAGTCAGTCCTGTAATACAGAACCTTCCTTTCCTTGAAGGACTCTTACAAGAACGTTCAGGTGCTTGCACACATGCAGATTTAGATGTTTGTGAATGATGGTAGAGCATGCACTGAACGAATGTGGCCGGTCTTACCCACAGGAGATGGGATTCCTCCACTGCTGGAGGTGTTTCGAGTCTGCGTTGGGGAGGGCAGGTTCAGGGAGCTGATGACTGATGGGAACAGGAAGGGATAAACTCCTGCTCTGTAGCGCCTCATCTGGACGAGCGTGGAACTGCAGCTGGAAGCCAGGGTTCGGCTCACCGTCTTCATTCCTCGAGGAGGATGAAGGTTAAATAGAGGTGAGAGAAAGGATCAGGGTTCATTCTCTTCAAGGCAGATGCGACATATTTCCTCATCTCCATCAGAGAAAACCTCCAGAAGGCTCTTAGCGTGCCAGGGGGCAGAACGGCATGATATTCTCCTCCCAAGTACACCAATCACAGCACATGACTGGGCCTGCTGTCACACAGTGGCATTGCTTCTAGTAGTACATTAATCTGAAACACATCAAGATTTCTGGTCAGTATTTGAGGGTAATGTTTGAATGACATTTTAAGTGAAGTGAGTCATTTCTGCGGCACTAAACAGAATATTCACACACCCCTTCAGTCCCATCCACTGTCTGTCATTGTTCAGAAAATCAGGCCACTCTCCTGCTAGACAACCAAAATTAAAATAAAACAGATAACCATAAAAATTAATGACCATAATACACACTGAAAAAACGGGTTATATTTAAGAGAAGTAATATATATAATTTATATTATATATATATATAAATTTTAATTAAGATTAATTATATAAGACCATTCAAAAATAAATAAATAAAATAAATACAAAGTAGGTTGGGTTTGCACGATTTATTCAGACATTCGCTTCAGTAAATTAATCATTTACATGAGTAAATTGTGGAGAGAACATTTAGTAGCTCTGCTCCAAAGCTATCGAACAATCTTTCCCAATCACTTTGTGAAACTTCAGACTTTTCAGACCAAACTCAGCTGAAAACTAACCTTTTCTCACTATGTTACTGTAATGTTTCTTTCCTTTAATTGTATAATTGTATAATCTTTATATTTTTCTTTTTTTGTTTTGTCCTGTCTTTGCTTTAGTTCTGGTGTCTGACATTGCAATGTTATTTCTACTGTATACTAGCTGTTTTTTGCTGTATGATTGTTTACTGTTTCTTGTAAAGTGACCTTGAGGTCTAGAAAGGTGCTATATGAACCTTGTATTTAGGCCAGCTTGTTTTTAAAACTAGCAAAATAAACCTGATAAATTATCCCTTGGTCTTGGCAAAAGCAATACTACTTGTAATGTGTCAGAAATAGCATCTGTGACCAATGGAAATGAAACAAAATGAAAGCCTATGCAGGAAATATGTCCACTCACTAATGTAAATGTTCTCCAATCCCTCATTCATCTGAAATGTTACTCACAACTGTAAATTGATTTTGAGATCAATGTTCCAGCATGCATGTGCTTCATTTAATGTTCGCTTACGCTTGAAAGATTGATCATCTGGATTTCATCATGCACTGGTGTACAAATGAGAAATCTGGGATAGCATGAAACAAGTTAACATCAGACAAGAAAGAGCGAGTTACTTGTTATTTAGCAGATCCAATGCAACATGCGCTACAGTAATCTGTGCTCACTGTAATTACAGTACTAGACTGCTCTGCTTTTGGGTGCAAAGTTGTTTCAGAAGATCTACATATTCTACATTTATTCTACATGTTGTACAAGTTCTCTCAGACTTCTTCACATTTACCTCTTTCTGGGATTGAATTATTTTCATATATAGAGTGATTGGTACAGTATATGGCAATGATTCCCCTCTCTATATTTGCACAGACCATTTCATTTCCTAATTTTCATCCTACTTTCCAAACCAATTCCTACTCATCTAAGATAATAAAGGAATGCAAAACAACATGAACCTAAACTCTGGCTATCATCAGCATCAGTGGCATGCTGTCCGTTACTCATCTTCAGGTCATCCAAGATATAGGTGACTTTTTTCTTCCGTAGAACGGTAAAGAAGATTTTTAGATGATCCTTGGTGATTCATAAAATTAATCAGCAGATGAGACAGCAGATGCCCATTTTTGAGAACAACAACAACAAAAAAGCATATCAAAGAACACAAAATTTAAATTGTGTTTCTTGTCATTACATTGAGGTCTTGTGAAGTGAAACAATCAGTCTGTGCAAGAAACTGAACATTTGAACGAACTGGTTCAATACACTAGTTTGTTTATGTAATTACACAAGAACATAACAATGCTATACAATCCTATTATTAAAGCACCAAATAATGATGTAAAATCTGGATGTTTTACATGTCTAAAGCAGTCAATAAGTTTATCTTAATCAACTCAATTAACATTTTTACATAAAAATGAGAAACCAAAAAAACTTTAATTTTGCCCATTCAGGTTCATGCATACGCATAACACTGGTTCATCTGTCTTTAGTCTGAGTCTGAACTTGTTTCTCAGTTCACTGACTGAGTTCAAAAAAGGCGCAGCAGAATAAGAAAAAATATTTTAAAGGGCAAGGTATATGCAATTTCCTTAAATGTGGACTAACAAATGTGCAAAAATGTTTATGCACAATGTGTCCTGCAGCCTAGGGTGTCTGTGAGAACATTAACATCAAATGAGGACAAATATAATGGAAAAACTATATGAGTTATTAATGGAAAACTATGTGAGTGGTGCTCTGTGACAGTAGCTGGGCATTGCTGAGTGCAATGTGTGTTCTAATTATTAATATAAACACTAAAGTAAGGGTAACAGTTTAGATGTTTGGTACAAGAAATCATTTTCCTCCAGGACTTTTTTTTTACCCCACTGTTGAACCACTGAAGGGTTTTTTATGAATTGGGCCCTGGTTCCTCTTTCACAGGGGATGTCTTCTCCTCCAGCAAAGAGACACGACAAATGAAAAGGGAGGAGAGGTAACTGACGCTGGCTCGGCCCTGATACTAAATCCTGTTTAACAGAGTTATAAACTGTGTCAGGATAATAGCAGCCATAATGCAGTAATCTGCAGTCAGGGTGCAGTTAAAGTGATGTGTAACCACACTTCATAATTAACAGCCCCTAGATAATACCCCAGTCTAACCGCGCAGAGACAGCGAGACAGGCTTTGCTCTTCAGTATTCAATGCATGTCCCCTGTGCACCACTTCTGTAATAATGTTTCTGCCCTTGGTTAAACAAATCACAACCATATTACAAAGAATATTTCTAAACCAAACCAAACCCTTTTAACCAGAGGTTAATATAGTTTTCTAATTGTATTTAATTTTAATAGTATTTTAGTTTAATTTAGTTAATATCAGCATAAGTATTGTTGGTAACACTTTACTTAAAGACTTAATGTACAATGCACCATAAAGGGTAATTAAAGGGTATAATGCATGATAATTCTTCATAATGTGCATTGTAATGCATTATATCTTGTCGGGTTACACTTTAATTGAAGGTGTCCTTGTTACAGTGTAATTACACTTTTAAGCACTGAGTAATATTTATTAACTACATGTACTTACTATATGGTTAGGGTTAGGATTAGGGTTTGGTTCAGGGTTACTTTCATGTAATTATGCATAATTTATTGTTATTATAAGAGTAAGTACATGCAACGTGTAACAAGGACACCTTAAAATAAAGTGTTACCTCTTATCATAAATAATTATAAAATAATTCAAAATGTAATAATGAATTGATAAGTGTTATAATTTATTAACTGTGGTTACAGTTATTCATAATAATAATAATAGTAATACATTTTATTTATAACACACTTTATATTCACACAGAATCCCAAAGTGCTACAGATTACAAGAAGAAATGTTAAAAATCATTTAAAGGCTTTGCTAAAAAGGTAGGTTGTGAGTAAATGCGACCTCTCATCATTCATATTCATGAGATTGTACAATCCATTATAAGGTGTATTACAAGGCATAAAACTATTTGTACAATCATTATACATAAAGGGTTTAAGTAAAGTGTTACAGTATGTTTTCCATTTATATTAGTAATTATAGCTAACAATTTCTTGTTACCTATAACTATATCATAGGAATCAACTGGATATTGAATCTCAGACATTGTGGACAAAAAACAAACAAACAAGGTAAACACTAACTGCCATGCCAACAACACAGAACCAAATCAGAGCCTATGGAGAGAGTATGGTTTAATTTTGACCTTAGTTTTAGTTTTATTATATGATGATAACTGTTTTTCAAAAACAGAATAGTGAATACAATATCCATAAATGACAGCAATTTACACCTCCATCTCCCCTGCATGTTTATGGGTGACTGTGTGTAACTGCATGTGAAATACGTGTGTAGTTGTCATTTGAACCTTGAGGAGTTGATAAGAGACGCTCGACTCAGTGAAGTAATTCCCAGCGGGCGACTGGGAGAGTGAATGAGTTAAGTGAGTGGAACAGGGTTTGATTTCTCTCTCAGACGCTGCAGACATGGACATTTTCATATTTGCTATATCCAATCACCTCACGTGAAGCGTTGAGAGCTGCTCTGTGAGGGGAATGCATGATACAAGAAATGCCTTAAAGAAAGAGAGAGAGAGAGAGAGAGAGAGAGAGAGAGAGAGAGAGAGAGCACTCTCTTCTTTGACATGGTTGTGTTATCCAGTACTGATAAGAGAACAGCTATAAGCTCATGCCTACTATCTGAGTGTCTGCCAAATACTCTAAATCAAGAGAGGAGGGACAGAGGGGTTTAGTGTGAGGTGAAATTGAGTTTAAGTGTGAATAAATAAACCCCTTTAGCTCCACAACAAGCTGTCATATTTCACAGTGCTGACACTTATTTACCAATGTTTCTTTAACGATTCCCCAAATAAACTCAAATTTCACGACCAGTTTAAATGGTTTTAAACTGCAAACTAATGATATCTGCCTTTCAGACGTGAGCAGTGTGTAACTTTAGAAAAACATATATATAAGTAGACACAAATAATACAACTACTGACTGAAGGTAAGAGACATTGTTGAGATCTCTTCTGAATTTCAGGAGGAGGTACTCATGAGGTTGCTGGGGTCTTCTGCTCAGAGGAGACTTTTGCAAAAGTGCTCTCCATTGAATCTAATATGGGTGAATATAAGACATGAATTCAGGGCAGAGAGCTCCGAAATACAGTTCACTAATCACACTGAAGAATGCAATTAGATTTTGAGAATGCAATTGGGTTTTGGCATTGTTGGGAAAACTTTCTGAATCTGGTTTGCAATTGCAGCACAAGCCATTAGCTAAGAGTTAGAGCTGTTTAGGGGATGAGGAGGAAGATGGGTGAAAGACATTAACTGGTAAATGTGTAATTATGGCCCAGGCCTCCTCTGCTGTCATTTCTCTAAGGGGCTCTTCACACGAGTGCAACAGGTATGTTTACTGCCCTCTCCCATGCCTTAATTGAGCAGGCATAGTCGCTTTATAGCTCTGAAGTCCCTCAAAGACGTCTCTCTCCTATATGTTTCACAAACAAACCAATTACAGGAAGAAAACTACCACACCAAAATTTGGCTAATGCATCCAGCGAGTGCTCTGGGAACATACTGTAAAACAGCTCATGCTATCTTTGGAGGATGCATCTTGAGTGACTATTTCTTAATTTGTTTATATTTATCACTATTTAATGCTTCACTGTAGGGTAGGGGTGGATACTTTTTCCTCCCCCACAAAAATAGTGAAATAAGTTCAAATCTTTTGTTTTGGAAATAACAAAGATATCACTAACCCTAAACGGCAACTTCCCACTGAAGTGGAAAAACAAGTACAAAGGCACTTAAAATAAGTGGATCTGACAACATGACACCAGTGCCCTAATTCACAACTGTCTCTCAGGCCCCGTTCACTTCGCCGCTTGCAGCAACATGAATCGTTCTCCATCATTTTCAAACCACACTCACTATACAATCTCGGCAATCGGTCTAAACTGAATTTTACATGGAGACACTCATAGGAGTTTTAAATGGCTAATTAGTCATTCAGGGAACTTTACATTTTATTTTTTAATATGACTTCAAACCTCAAAGCTGGCTACTGCCATGTTTGGGACATCAAGTGATGGCCTATAAACCAACTATAAGTGCACCATTTACATGCATTACTGAAATGGGTCTAGAAGTACGGACCCCCTGAAGGCACATGGTGGTGGAAAAAAATCGGGCTGTGGGGAAAAAATTCAAGGTGGGAGGAAAACTTTTGCATTCACTCGAGAAACTTTGTGTTCCCTCGCAAAACTCTTGCAAAGATATTTGCGTTCCCTTGCAAACTTTTACGTTCTCTCACAAAGATATTTGCATTTTCTTGTACTTTGCAAAAATTTGAGAGGACACAAAAAAAATATACATTTATTTTTCCTCCCACGCTGAATGTTTTCCTCTCACCCCGATTTTTTTTTCACCACCATGTCCCTTTAGGGGCTCCATTTAGAAGTGAGATGTCTGAGCTTATGTTTAATCTAAGACTGTCAGTTAATTAAACATTGTAATTGAACTGAGTGATATGCCAGTGATATTAATGTACACTTAAACCTTACAACATAGCAGCAAAGTCATTGTTTATAATAAAATTTAAATTTTTCAGTGTCTTGTGTCACACATTTAGACACATTAGCTTCACAACTCTGCAATGCTGCAATGCAAGCATTCTAATCAACAGCCTTATAATATAGCATTACAAATTTTGCCCTTCATCTTTACATAAAAATCACACAGAAATGGTTAGACCATGGTTTTAATAGGTCTTATGTACTATTGACTATGTTGGTATGCAAGTTAGAAACATTACAGAGTCTGTGCCTGAAAACAGCCAGTTAAACCACCTGACGTTAAATTTATTGACAAATCATCAGTTAAAGCCAGGACTAGGACATCAGGTTGACTAAGATTAATTGCAATGAGACAAACAGCAGGGAAGATTATGAAATAGTAAACAACCATTATATGTGAAAAATAGGATATCAGCAGTACTATCAAAGACTGTGGTGTCTGTGGTGCCCCAGCAGTATGTTATGGATATCTAAGCATGAATATAGTGTTTTCTCAGGGCAGGGAGCATAATTACAGTAGAACAGAACAGAACATCATATCCTGCTATTGTTATCTGCACTGACTGTAGTGAGAAATCGGATCATTATCACACTACGAGTGACAAACCACTGTCCCATATAAGGCTCCTCAAACAGCAGACATGTCCTAACAGCTCCATCAGCTCCAACATCTGAATAACGGTCCAGAAGCATCAGCATAAGCTACATCTGAGGCACTAAAATAATGAGAAGAGATGAAAAGAGTTTCAGTCGAGTTCAGAGTTGCGCTCTGGATCTGTTCAGGAGTATGAAATGGGAAACAGATTTCCCTTGTGAACACTGATGATTAGATCAAGACAAATGTGGGGAGGTTTAATGCAGGCAGGGAGAATTGTTCAGGGGAGATTGGGGACTGTTATAATAACAAGAGAGATTGCAGTTATTTTAAGATCCTGGGAGGTAGCTGCCTTCTTATGGAGGCAAGAAAAAAAGACAGAAACAGAGAGGGTGATTTTAAACACATAATTAACCTCACTTGTTAAGAAAACAGAAAGGGAAAGCATACAACGATAAGACACTAACAAATTTAGTACAAGATACTTTATTATAATAAATACAGATTCTTGATTCTGTCAACTAAAACTGGGGCATGCAAAAAAAGAAAAAAATAGAAGTATATAATTACTGTTTTATTCTGCTTTCTAATCAAGAGCTTAATTAAATTTTTTTTTTCAACAGTAAAAAAAGCAAATCTATACAGTGACCGTGATGGGACATGCTTGGTTCACTTAATTTTGTTGTGGCCACGACATGTTAACTCGTGGGAACATGATAATATGTTGTGGTCATTTTGTCGAGGTAACGGCATCCTTATGTCATGGCCACGATTTATGTTGAGGGAACAACATACTTTTCACTTGGCCGCGAGTTTAATATGTAAACAAACCTGTGTGACCATAGCAACCCAGGACTATATGGATAAAACATTTTTATCATAAACATTTAACTTATTATATTATTATTATTGTTGTTGTTGTTGAGGTTGTTGTTGTTGTTGTTGTTATTATAATAACGTTTTTATATTTATTGGTATATATGCTTATTTTCCTTTTCAGTTTGTGTATCGGTTTACCTAATTATTGTTTTGTATAATTAGTCTATGCTATTATTTGCTACCATATATTTTGCAAATACTGTAAACGCCTGACAATTATGCCAGTAATGTTTTGACTTCATGATTGTATTTATGCCCGTGTGTGATGATAAATGAGTGTGTTGTGTTTTCATTTACAAATTAAACTACATGAATGATTCTATCCTTAACGAAGCACTATAGTATTTATAAATATCAGAGGTGGGACTTTCAAGTCACAAGCAAGTCTCAAGTCAAATCCCAACTCCTCAAAGAGTTCAAGTTAATGAGATAATTAAGTGACTAATTAAATGATGATTGTGCAATGATGAACACCTGCTGTTATTGAGAATTACAGAGGATCAGACATTGATGTTTTATTGGATAAAATGATGCCAACATCATGGAGATCAGTGTTTGCTTTAGTTGGGCTCTTGACCCTTGACTTCTTGTGTTAGATCTCTCTAGCAATGAATGTGGTGTTGTAATGTAGAGAGATTAGTGCTCTCCAGCGAGGAGATATTAGCTGTTTTATATGATGAGATAGCTATCATGATGAGCCGGCCTGATTGCAATCAAAATAACTTTTTTACACACACACACACCACACACACACACACACACACACACACACAGATACAGATGTCAGCCACACCACAATGATACATTTTCTGCATGTATTTATTATTATTATTATTATTATTCCTTTATTTAACCAGGAGAAATCATATTGAGACGATAGTCTCTTTTTCAAATGGTCCCTGGCCAAGAAAGGCAGCACTTAAAAATGTAAAAAAGAAGAAGAAGAAAATAAAATAAAATGCTTTGATTTGAAAGAAAACAGTGCATCAGTGCAGCGCGGCTGACACAGAAGAGTGTACGCCACCTGCGTCCAGCTCATATTCTCCAAAATGGTGCTACGGTAATGTGGGGAGAAACATTTTGTTTTCTTCTCATATAAAAACTATTCTCGTCGCTTCATAACATCACAGTTGAACCACTGATGGCAGATGGAGTATTCTGACAATACTTTCATACTTTCCTGGACCTTGACAGTGTTACTTACTTGGCAGTCTATGGGACAGTCTCAAGCCTCCCGGTTTTCATCCAAAATATCTACAATTGTGTTCCGAAGATAAACAAAGCTTTTATGGGTTTGGAATCACATTGGGGTAAATGATTAATGTCAAAATTTTCATTTTGGGGTGGAGTATCCCTATAAGTCACACTACACTTTGATCATGCGAAATTCATTCGGACACTGCAATGATTGTGGTATGACATCATGCTCTGCAGCGTCTTTTAAATTTTTTTAATTTAATGCATAAACAATAATAATACACCTAAAAACAAAAATACACCTAAAAACATACAATATACTCTACTTTCCTGCAGCACTGCAGTTTTAGATTTATATTCTTTTAATTCAGATAGGAGATCATGCTGTGATGTATCAATCTGCTATTGGTCACATGATGTCACATGATGCAAACTCACAGGCCATTGTTCAGCACGTTTGAACGTTTTAATGCAGTGACATGAAAAATGTCTCGGTTACGTATGGTAACCCTCGCTCCCTGAAGGAGGGAATGGAGACGCCATGTCGGTGACCCATGAAAATGGGATATCACTTCGATAGACCAATCTACTTCGAGTGTAAACGAGCCAATGCACATTGGCATGCAATTATTGCATCCAGCTGCCGCTGATCACAGCATGAGTATAAGAAGGCAGCAGGTGCAATGCATACCAGGTTTTCGCTGAGGAGCCGAGCCGGAGACCTGGCAGCTCAGCTGCGGTACAGCAACCATGCGACGGGATGTGGTGTCTCCATTCCCTCCTTCAGGGAACAAGGGTTACCATACTTAACCGAGACGTTCCCTTTCATTCGGTCACTCTCGACGCCACATCGGTGACTGACGAAAATGGGATCCCTACCAAAGCGCTATGGGTGCTGCCTCTTCCATTCCCCTTTGCGAGCCGCCTGCACCCCTGTTAGGTGTAGGCCGGGGCTCAGAACAATTAGTTCCACTCACCATTGTCAAAGCACTACCTCACTGGGTGAGATTGGATAACACTGGGAAAACGTACCCGTTCTGCTTGGAATAGGGACGCTGCGGAAGCCCCATCCTTCCCGAAGGAGGTCTCGGGAGCAAATACACATATTTGCGGTGATTAAAACCCTCTTGGGAAGGCAGAAGTCTGCCGGGGAAACACGGGCTCTAAGGCTATACCGGGGACTATACACATACGAGTACCGCTTAAGTCTCAATATGGAACCCAGCCTTCCATGGTTCTCATGGATTCATCATGAAGGCCTGGCGCCGGATGTTCCGCCGCGTCCAGCTGCCTAGGGTGATGGAGGATCTCAACAGGGTCTACAGTACGGACGCTCTGGAGCAGTTTTAGCAACTCGACACTTAACCGGGGCCTCTTGGTGCCACTACCCGTTTGAGGTGAGAACACAGGAGGATACTGGCTCTACATGAAGGCTATAGAACCTAGCGAACGTGTTAGGGGTCGCCTAGCCCGCAGCTCTACAAATATCTGTCAGCGAGGCGCCACGAGCCAGCGCCCAGAAGGATGCAACACTTCTAGTTGAGTGAGCTCGCAACCTGAATGGGCAGGGCACGTCCTGTGCCTGATAAGCCAGGGCTATGGCATCCACAATCCAGTGGGCCATCCTATGCTTAGAGATGGCATTCCCCTTCTGCCGGCCTCCGTAACAGACAAAGAGCTGGTCTGAGGTCCTGAAGCTTTGTGTCCGGTCTACATAACATCTCAATGCTTGGAGGGGACAGAGCAAAGCCAGGGCTGGGTCTGCCTCCTCCAGGGGCAGCGCTTGCAGGTTCACCACTTGGTCTCTGAAGGGTGTAGTGGGAACCTTGGGCACGTAACCAGGCCGGGACCTCAGGATTACCTGGGAGTCAGCCGGCCCAAACTCTAGGCACGAATCGTCGACCGAAAATGCATGCAGGTCCCCTACCCTCTTGATGGAGGCCAGTGCAAGCAGGAGCAGAGTTTTCAATGAAAGAAACTTTGGCTCGACTGAATGCAAAGGCTCGAATGGGCCCTGATGTAGTGATTTCAGCACCAGAGTCAGGTCCCAAGAGGGTATGGAGGGGGGCCGGGTAGGATTTAACCTCCTGGCCCCTCTAAGGAACCTGATGATGAGGTCATGCTGCCCTGAGAAATGCAAGATCTGACCATGGGGTGAGGGTTTGGCGACAGGCCGGTGTAAATTGGACCCGATGAGTGCCGCACTTCCACGCCCACCTTGGGACTCGGCCATAAAGCCAGTGCTGGAGCGGTCTCATATGTAACAGGCCGAGCAGTGTAAGTGCCGCTGCAGCCGCCATATGCCCCAGGAGCCTCTGAAAAAGTTTCGGGGAGACAGGGACAGCCCGAAGGGCAGGACCTTGTACTGATATGCCCGTCCTTTGAACGCAAACCGCAGAAAAGGTCTGTGGCGTGGAAGGATCGACACATGAAAGTACGCGTCCTTCAGGTCGATCGCTGCAAACCAATCTCGGGGACGGACGCACCCGAAGATGCGTTTCTGCATCAACATCTTGAACGGTAGCCGATGAAGGGCCCGGTTCAAAACTCGCAGATCCAAGATCGGTCGTAACCCACCGCCTTTCTTAGGTACAATGAAGTAAGGGCTGTAAAACCCCATCCTCATATCGGCTGGAGGGACCGGCTCTATCACGTCCTTCGCCAGTAGGACTGTGATCTCTTCCCGCAGAACAGGGGCATCGGACGCTTTCACTGTAGATCGACATCCGGTCGGGGGTAGGACCTCTGGATACCGCTGGTACGCTCCTTGAAGAGGGCCCAGTGCGTTCCGTGGGTTGCTCCACTGGATCAGAGGTGCAAGAGGAGTGGTGGTCCCCAGAGGGTTGGTTCCCTGCGGGGTGCTTGACGCACACCACTGTGACCCTTAAACCACCCGCACTATTGCCGGAAGTGGTTCTCATCTGTCCGCCAGAACTAGCCCCAGGTCGTGGCAGAGGCAGCGGGACTCCGCCCCCTGAAGGTAGCGGAGCCTGGTTCGCAGCTCTGAGATGGTCATCTTCCCACAGTGAGAACATGACGCATCCATGAAAGCCACCTCAGCGTGCTTGACGCCCAGACACGTGAGGCAGCGATCGTGACCATCAGCCGGTGCCAGGTAACAGAAACGGCATCCTTATTGAGCTCTTTTAGAGGAAATTTGCTCTTAGGAAATGCTCTTTTAGTGCTGAGGCGCACAGGGGACATGGCCGCTTGCAATACGACAGGGGGTAGTGCAGCCTGAAGTGTGCAATCCACTCAACACTGGAACGACCGCCGCTGAAACGCCGTCTCGCCAACACAGAAAGCTTCCCAGAGCGTGCTGAACTCGCAGTTCACCGTTGACAGTTGAGGTAAGCAGAACAATACTCTCACTCAGCTTCGAAGCAAAAAGCTGGTATGCATTGCACCTGCTGCCTGCTTATACTCACGCTGTGATCAGCGGCAGCTGGATGCAATAATTGCATGCCAATGTGCATTGGCTCATTTAGTCTACACTCGAAGTAGATTTTTTATTGAAGTGATATCCCATTTTCGTCGGTCACCGACGTGGCGTCGAGAGTGACCGACTGAAAGGGAACTTTTACACAGGCTTGCATTTCTGGTCTGACACATTTGCATGCATATGAATGGAACAAAAAGTGTAGCATGACCACAGTTTTAGTAAAAAGGGTCAAGAGACCAACTAAAGCAAACCTGGACCACAATTATGGTGACATTGTGTTTTTTTTTTCTTTTCTTTTTTTTTTAGTTGATTTCATCCAAGGCTGTCTGAAGTCAGTTGTAATTCTTGTGTTTTCTTTTCTTCAATGATGTTGAATGTTAACAGCAGGTGTTCATCAATAATGCACCATCATTATTTAATTAGTTACTTAATTATCTTATTAACTTTAACTCTTTAAGGACTTGGGATTTGACTTGAGATTTGCTTGTCACTTTAAAGTCCCACCACTGATAAATATAGTCTTTCAATTAGTCGAAATAAAATGAAATAAGTTACATTTAAACTGATTTCCAGTAAAAATTCCAGTCAGCATAATCAAAGCTTTATTGGCATGTCGAGCATTTACAGTAGGCTGTTATTTACAAAACTATTAATTTCAAACTATTCATCAAATGTGCCTACAGTGTATATGCATTTGGTGATGATATTGCTGTTTTTGTCTACTTATTGAAAATTATAACACTATTACATTGATTGTAATATTTCCCTATTCTTTATTTAGATGTGGATAGATCTGTGGTGGGATATAAATAATCCAAATTTGGGATGAGATCTACTAAACAGGACAAAGCAATCCCATAAAAGCACAGATGGGAGTGAAAAGTTGTGTGGGTGCTCTATATACAATACTGACACGGTGCATCCTCCACCAACAGTCAATATATTATAACCAAATTGTGTCTATATTCATAATAAACATTGCAACAGACACTAAGTTTAGTACTTTTAAATGTGACAATTTATATTTTTAATAAATATATTCAGTGTGATATGTTTTGCTTAAAATAAGTACAGTATCTACTAAAAACATGTACATTGTTATCAAAAAAAACATGTACATTGTTATCAAAAAGCTCTCGCCATGAGCAAAAAGTGCATGTTTACCATATTTATACATATTTATGTAAAAAAAACAAACAAAAAAAAACATAATGTAATGTAGTATCACTTTGGGGAGATTATACAACATTAAGTGAATTCCCATATCTAGTCTTACAAAGTAGGTGTAGGTGTTTTGTCTCAGCAGAATTCTGAATGGCTAAACACGGTTACTGTGATATGTCAGGACTGTTTATTCCAGTTGTAAAATCATATAATAGACCTCTAGCTGTGCAGAGAGCTTGTGCTTTATACTGGGCCATGGACTTGAGCCAAACACAGTTTGACTTTATTTCTCTCTGCTGTTTAGTTGGGTATCTCTCCCTATATCTCTCTTTTCTGACACTTAAGCCCACTGTTCTCACTGATCCTACATTCATCTAATGTGGCCTACCTCAGTGCTCAAACCATTTAAGGTTTATGTTTATGTGTAGTCGGCGATGTTTGAGCATGTTGAACTGAATGTGTGATGTGTTTGTGTGGTAGGAGGTTGATTTTTACCCTGGTGCAATTTTGTTTTACAAAAAACAAAAACAGATGAAAAAAAACAACTGAACAAACCCTTATGAAAAGTTTTACAAAAGCATTAGCATTTACCTCTTTGCATAATAGTGTGTGTTTATGCATGAAAAGCCACTGTCTGAATCCAATGCTTCAATTTCGTTATTTTCAATAAAGAATTCAAAACTGACTAATGACGATGAAGGTGATTTTTCCTCTGCTTTCTCAAGAATTCCAGTTCTTTATGAATTAACAAGTCCTAAATACAAGATACTTCCTAGACATAACTTTAAAAAAAGTTTCCACAATTATTAACTTTGAAATCCATTATATGCAAAATTGATCGATAATTGATGAAAACTTTAAATTAGTAGTCGACAACTTCCAGATAACAGAACAAGCCTGACAAAAAGGAAAACTAATCACATTTACTGTGACTTCAAACAAACAAACACATAAATAAATAAATAAATAAATAAATACACTAAACAGATATTTTATCCTTAAATTCTAAAGGAAAATTAAAAGTACATACACTCTAAAAAATCTTGGGTTATTTTTTTAACCCAAATGCTGGGTTGAGCCTTTTGGGTCATTTTTTGGGGTTATTTTTTCTGTGTTTGGGTAGTTTTTGTGTTACCCAGCTCCTGGGTCAAACGAAACAACCCAGTGTCGGTAAAATACAGGTTTGTATACATTTTATTTTATCTATAAAATCGTTACTGTGCTGTATAGCTTTCAATTTTATGCAGAGCAACATGGCGCGCGGTATGTATCAGCTTTAACAAGGGTCACGGTCTTTTCGCGTGATGGAAAAGCCTGATGCTTTGCATAAAATAAACGATTTTATTCGTAAAGATACAGAATACAAATACTTTGGATGTTAAAATATTTCCTCAGAGCTGTTTACTGTTTGTTTTTGGGCAGGTTATAAAGACAGTCGCAGTATATTTCGGCTATGAGTGAAACGCAGGGCGGCGGTCTCAGGCGTGAGCATTTCCCCCCCGAACACGACTCCAGCTCGTGCTGGGATAATGGCGCGTTTGGGCGCAGTTGTTGTGGAAACAGAATAACATAGACTGGTTGATAACACGTAAATTACTTCTGTTTAATGTTTAATTTTTACTTTTAATGTTTGTTAAACAAGGTTAAATTTGGGTAATATGTATAGCCTATTAAAAACGATATAAGCAATGCTGTAAATGATAAATAAAGGAGAATAAAGGAAGTTATCATGCAAACCTGTGGTTGTGTGGATTATTTTAGAAAAGTTTAGAGGATTTAAGTTAATCTGTAAACATTATTTAATGTATAAAGTAAAAAATGAGCTAGTAGTATAGTAAAAATGAATAAACCATATCTGGGTTAAATCAACCCATTATGCTGGGTTAAATAAACAACCCAATTTGCTGGGTGAAATTAACCCAAGATGGGTTCTGTCCTATATTTACCCAGCCCTTGGGTTAATAACAACCCAAATTGGGTTGTTTTTAACCCAGTGTTTTTTAGAGTGTACCCTCATAATTCCCCATGTTTTGACCACAAACACAAACAAAAATGTGTATTATTTGAGCTGTACAAAGGATAACTGTCCTTTTGAGGTCGGGCAACTTTTCTTAGTTAACTTCTGGTTATGCATTACAATTCCTATGGATGGAGCTCCATTAAATAGTGCTTTATTGATAATTCCATAACATGCCTACTTCAAGTGAGTGAGTGACGAGTGACGTGACATTCAGCCAAGTATGGTGACCCATACTCAGAATTCGTGCTCTGCATTTAACCCATCCGAAGTGCACACACACAGAGCAGTGAACACACACACACACACACACACACACTGTGAACACACACCCGGAGCAGTGGGCAGCCATTTTATGCTGCGGCGCCCGGGGAGCAGTTGGGGGTTCAATGGGGGTTCAATGCCTTGCTCAAGGGCACCTCAGTCGTGGTGTAGGTGGAGAGAGAACTGTACATGCACTCCCCCCACCCACAATTCCTGCCGGCCCGAGACTCGAACTCACAACCCTTCGATTGGGAGTCCGACTCTCTAACCATTAGGCCACGACTTCCCACAACTTGATATACTCGCATGGATATCATGTGCAAAGGATTAGTGTACTGTATGCAATGGGCATTCTGTAAAACATGAAGGACAACTTGAAAATGAATTTATTGCCATTAACAATTTAGTCTACAATTTAGTCAAGCGATTGAGTTGCTTTAGTGAGCCCACTGCAAAAAGCTGTTCAACAATGCAAATGAACCCCACATATTCTCCAGCAATGACTGCAGGTTAAAACCATCACACAAAGTTGTTCTTTTTCTCTCCAAAACCTTCTTTCCCCTTCCATACTTCCATACAGAGTCGCAACACTATCTGTACCCCCACCCTCAAACACATGCACATACTGGGACAGCACAAAACTAGACCTTTCATCCACAATGTAGTCATATTGTTTTCAAACAGGATTTGGACCGTGTAGAAAAGAGTGCTATTTATCTGCCTCTACCAGCTATGACTGTCTGGCAATCTGCCAAGAAAAAGTGTCTCCCAACCATTAGATCACTGCTGGCATTAAAAAACATGCTAATGACTTGGACTGCTGCACAAAAGTGCACACTTGAATCCAAAAAAAAATTCACTCCCTTATTAGGTAAGACATACTTTTGGTTAATGCTGCAAAAACAGAGATATTTCCTTGGATGAGCATGTAGAATTTGAATTAATATATCTAATGTGTAAGAGAGAAGAAAATCATTGATCTCTAAATCCTTCATGACTCTAAAAACTCCACACATCAAATCTTTGATATAGCTCTCTCATCAGAAACAGTGTAAACCTTCATCCTTACTTTCATTAAATCTCATTCTTCTGAGCAGAGGCTGCTGGGCACAATGTGGCATCCAAAGAGGTGGAAAATTTGGGTTTAGCCACTGAACAAGACACAATTTTAGATTCTGGTCTCTTGACTGAGGTTTTCCCATGGCCATTCCAGTGGGTGGAGCAGTCCATTTGTCCACTTAAGTCAGGATTTACTGGGGCATGAGTTACAGTGTTGGCCAGGTTGACCAAAGTAAAAACACAATGGATCTTGTAATTGAACATTCACTGAGTGAAACCTTGGTTTGTCCAATCTGCATCACTTTAACTGGCTCAACATAAGTAAAACTACTGAAACCTATAACCTAGTCTAGTCTAGTGATTAGTTTGGTTCCAGTGTTGAGATCCTGACATCCAGGGACTTTTTGTCCGTCTTATTTCCCATTAGAGCACATGATTTTCATTAGTGATAGTTTGCCATGTCTTGTCAATGTCATATTTGGTGAGAGCACATAGCTTTTGTCATGTTTGTTTCTATGTGCTATGTGATCGCCTATCTAATAAAGCACCTGCTAATAAGGCACTTGTAAAACTCTACATTTGAGTCCTCACTTCTCTCCCTGCATTGCACCTGACACTATGGCCCAATCCTAATTCTATTTTATACCCCTTTCCCTATGCCTGCCGCTTCCCCTTGTCCCTGAAACAGTGTCAAGGGGTAGGGGTGAAAATATTCCTCTAAAAAATGGGACACCACTAATAGACCATTACACGTCATAATACTTAATCTAGCTCACTTTGTCATAATACTTCATCTAGTCTGAATACTGGTGTGCATTAGAGCCATTTAATATAATGACACACACTCACAAATTATTGGGGGGACTAGCCCCCCTCACTGTCTATGTTGGTTACATGAAACATGAAATGAAACATTAAATATGTTGTATTGTGCAGTCAGTTAATGGTTTAACGTTAGCAACTTTTTTGCAAAAGTTTCTTTGAATAACATGACCGTAAATATGAAGACAAGATTGAATGTAACAAAACAAATGATTACTATTCTTTAAAATCTTTTTTAATGCCAAAAAAATGCTTACATTAATGTTGTTCGCTCGGGCAGCCATGTTGCTGCTGTAGCCGGTGCTGAGATAATTCTCATACTCCTTCGTTTGAAGTGTGGTCCTGAAAAATCTTCATTTGAAGGGCTATCTGGCCCTCTCCCCTAGCCCTAGCCCTCAAACCAAAAGAGAATCCAGACATCCCTTCACATGAATGTGCAAAACAGAGGAGTAGGGATAAGGGGTAGAAATGGGATTGGTGTCAAGATATCTAGGGATTCTCAGCCTCAATGTCTGCCCAAACTTGAAAAAGGCTTCAATCAACAGTGAAGGGCGCATGGCATAACTCAAAACATCTGGTTCTTGATTACTGATGCAATTTGTTGAAGATCCTTCAAACAATAACTTGATCTTCTTTGCATAAATTCAGTGCTTCATTCAGATCTGTTTAGCTTAATAACCTATACAGGAAATACAAACCATATATAAATATAATTATGTATGAGCAAAGACAAACACAGCAGTCAAATAATCAAGTACATTTAAGGATATTGACTACAAACTTGCTAGTGTACTCACAAATTACTTATCAAAGAACATATAAACATAGCAATTCAAAAGCAACGCTAAATCAAATTCTGTTACTGCACATGGTTAATTAGATGCTAAACCGCTTACAATCCACACAGCTGACCATATAATTAGACAGTGCAGCTATCGTACACAAAGTTCTCAGCATTGTGACTACTTTTGTGTTTTTCAGAGTTTGACTGAACAGTAATGGTTTGGATTGAGCTGTAATTACCTTTGGTACATCAATAAAATCAGTGGAAATTGCATCGCTGAATCACAGCCATTGCAAATCACTTTGTGTCGTATTCGTTGGGTTAATTAATCTGATCTGAAAGCCTGTGCAATCAGACGGACATTGGATAGGTCAATGTGTTTTCCTTAGCAAGACTAGCCCTGCTCGATTGTGCTTATCACTGTCAATATGTGTGCCTTTGCCATTGTTTGTGTGTGGGTAATTCAGTTATTTTTGTAGAAAATTCTAAAATGCTCTTCAGGGCCAATGGGCAGTTTTCAGCAGAAACATGCTCCTGAAAACTGGGCCAATACCTTCAAAAGAGATACGCTCACAAATGCTGTAACCATGTGAATACTAAAATGGAAAACGCCTCCATTCCATCTGATTCCATTAGAAGCAGAAAAGAACATTAAGTGATGCAGCGAGGTGAATCTGTTATGATCAAACGATGGGGCAATGCGCTTTGGAAACATCTGCGTGCACAAGCATGAATGAGAAATGCAAAGACAGAGTCTTAATAACTGTTGTGCATTGGGTCACAGAAACTTCTCTGCATGCCATCCCATTTTATGTGCTGCTTTTTTTCTCGCTGTCTCACTCTTTTTTGGAAAATGCCATGAACACACAATATAAGCTCCGGCCCGCAGGAATAGAGAGTCAGCTCGATGCCAAAGCAAACAGAAAACAGCAGGGAGGAGATTATCATAATGCAGGAAGAGAGGAGCTCCATTCATCAAATAAACAGTAGCTACTGGAGAATAGCTGACACTCACCATGCAGCAATGCCTTGTCATGTACAATACAGCAGGAGGAATCAAGTTACAAGGCCCTTGTAGATAAAATCAAATGTAGAAGAAAAAAAGATTAAAAATCATGGGAAAGAACTACTTCCTATCCTTGAACTAATCTTTATGAATATGCGTGTGGAGAGTATCTCTGTCACAAGATGCTGGAAGAACACCAAGATGCAACATTACAGCCAAATGCATTCAGACAGCACATTTACGTACACTAACACACACACACACACACACACACACAAAAAAGAAGCCCTTTTCCAGGTGGCCCTTTTACAGTGTAATCTAAAGGGGTCATATGATGCGATTAAAATTTTTCCTTTCTCTTTGGATTGTTACAAGCTGTTTGTGAATAGATAAGATCCCTAAAATTACAAAGACTAAAGTCTCAAACCCAAAGAGATATTCTTTATAAAAGTTAAGACTCGTCCACACCCTCCTAAAACTCCTCGTTTAAACATGCCCCCACATGTCTACATCACTGTGTGGGAAGATTTGCATAACGCCGCCCAAATGTTCACGCAATGAAAGAAGGTGTAACTTTGATTCTCACTGAAGTATTGTTTCTGCCGCCGCTGCCATTTTGTGGAGATGCTGTGTTTCGTTGTGAAAGCGAACATACTTTGTATGGCCTTTCAAAAGAGGATACAACTAGAAATCAATGGCTAAGATGTATTTACAACACTGTTCTAGAACAGTTCCACCCAAATATTTAGATGTGTGCAGCACATTTTATTGAGGAGAGTATCCTACAATGCCTGTGTTTTGACTCACAGCCTGTAAGTATGTTGTATCTTTTTGAGCAGCGCTTGTTGTTTGTTGTTTTTCCGATCACAAATGCAGACATGGGTTTATGTTTACGCGGCACGATGCAATGCGTAAACATAAAAAGGCAGTATAAGTCATTATAATCAGTTATTATGTCCCCACTGGATGCAACAAATGCCTTTTAACAAATGTTTTATTGTTTTTTTCTCATCGCGCCGGGACACACAGCAACACAATATGGTAAGGAGTGTAACATTTCATTCATACGCTTGAGGTATTTGACCAACCACAATGCACTGGATTGTGAAAAAAAAAAAGTACTATCAAAACAATAAGATGTAGATGAACACCTTCACAGTTGTAAGTCTTTCAGCTTTATTATAAAGGAGTCAATTTAGGAATCATTTTGTACTGCAGTGTTAACATCAACCATGTAACATACTGCAGTGAAGTCTAAACTGAGAGCTGTCATTTTTGTTTTGTAATTTTAAAATAGAAAACACTGCATAATGCCAGCTGTTGTTAGTGCTCTATAGCACTAAAGGTTAGTAGGTTAAAAAAGCACTCTGAAGTTCATTCTAAATGCTAATTGCAATTAACATAAATCTAAACTATTTTATGATTAATTAAATTGCGATGACATCTAAGGGAACATTTGCTGATGTTTTACTGTTTAAAGTTTCAAGTCTACATACAAAATATCATAATCTCTGATTGATGCACTAATGAATTTTCAATAAACAATCTATTTGACTGGCCATCTAAATGACATGCAATTAATCAGCTATCACGGAAAATATCCCCTCCAGCCAAATAATGGAGCAGAGCAGAGGTCACATTTGGTGACTGAGTGGTTAATCTG
Organism: Cyprinus carpio; assembly: GCF_018340385.1. Taxonomy (NCBI): domain Eukaryota; kingdom Metazoa; phylum Chordata; class Actinopteri; order Cypriniformes; family Cyprinidae; genus Cyprinus; species Cyprinus carpio. The sequence goes on from NC_056615.1 coordinate 1,609,206, forward strand.
ACTTCCTTATAATCAAGCGTCTGAAGATTAGAGGAAAAAGAAAAGCCAAAGCTCAGTGGCATGAGGTACTCATTTAGAAGCATGAAAATGAGCATGACAGCAGAGCCATTGAAACATAATCTGAGAGAGACTGACAGAAAGAAAGCCAGACGAAGAGAATCACAGACAGAAAAATAGATAGACAGGGAGAGAAAGGAGGAGCATCCATATTTGCAGTATGTAAATCAGAGAAGCTGATCAAAGCTCTCCTGTCCTGCTTGAGCGTCTTATTCATCTCTCCAAGGTCGAGCAGGCTGCCAAGCACAGCGCTGCTTAATACAGATGTTTCAGCACTCATGCTCACCATGTGCCGTCATTAACATTTCACACACTCTCTCCCTCCACGGTTAATCTTTCTCTCTCTCTGTCTCTCTCTCTCTCTCTAGCACACATAGGCTGAAGGGCTCTATTTCACACTTGTTTTGTTTCGGCACCCACTGTCTCCCACACAGAACCCATGTGTTTCTCTGCGGCCTGACACAGTGTGACGCTGGACACTTAAAATAAAACATTTCCTTTACGCATTAGTAGCATTTGCTCATTATCATGAAAGATATGTCTCATTGGAAAGGGAACAAATACCTTTGGGGTCACTGTATATTTGGAATAGGCAGGTAGAATGGGACCCAGTGTGACTGGTTAAATGGAGGTCAGTGCATTATGGAAGATGTGACTGAGAAAATAGCTGAGGTTAATAATGCTCAGAGACACCAGTTTTCCATTGATGTATGGTTTGTTGGGACAATATGTGACGCTGGAGCACAAAACCAGTCTTAAGTCGCTGGGGTATATTTGTAGCAATAGCCAAAAATACATTGTATGGGTCAAAATGATTGATTTTTCTTTTATGCCAAAAATCATTAGGATATTAAGTAAAGATCATGTTCCATGAAGATATTTTGTAAGTTTCTTACTCTTGATATATTAAAACTTAATTTTTGATTAGTAATATGCATTGCTTAGAACTTCATTTGGACAACTTTAAAGGCGATTTTCTCAGTATTTAGATTTTTTTGCACTCTTAGATTCCAGATTTTTAAATAGCTGTATCTCGGCCAAATATTGTCCTATCCCAACAAACCATGCATCAATGGAAAGCTTATTTATTCAACTTTCAGACTGTGTATAAATCTCAATTTCAAAAAATTGACCCTTATGACTGGTTTTGTGGTCCAAGGTCACATATTTGGTTGAGATACAACTATTTGACAATATCTGGAGTTTTAGGGTGCAAAAAAATCTAAATATTGAGAAAACTGTCTTAAAAGTTGTCCAAATGAAGTTCTTAGCAATGCTTATTACTAATCAATAATTAAGTTTTGACATACTAACCAGACGCTGCATTGCCACAACACGATAAAAGGTATCTTTTCCATTTTTTAGTTTTTCTCTTAACCAGCTGCTACAGTGATACACAATGAACCACAGCAGATATGATAATTTCAAGTACTGATTATATGCTTCATTTAATGTTAAAAGGGTTTCATATAACTTTGAGATCATTTTGCATGCCCTGTATATCCAATGGATATTGTTTTCCTCACTTGAAAACTTCTAAAATCTTGCAAATACACTAAAATAAACAAGGACTTTCGGTTTGACTTTATTTTGATGGTCCCTTTAACACATTCTGTTGACTAAAAGTAATGTTGCAACTACATGTCTACTAACTCTAGTAGAGTATTCATAGTGTTAGGTTTAGAATAAGATGACATGTACTTGCAGAGTTACTTGTAGTCAGTAGAATATCTTTTGGGAGACCATCACTACAAAGAGTCAGCAGATATTAAGCAGACAGTCTACTAACCCTCTAATGACAGTTAGTTGACATATAGGTGCCATGCTACTAATTTTGTCAACAGATTGTTCAAAGGGGACCATAAAAATAAAGTGTTAGCGAACATTCAAACTGTGCATGCTATGTGAGCAAATAAATGTATTCTATGACAAAGATTATATTATTCACTCAATATCTATTTTTAATAATGTCAAAATAGTTTAATGTTTTCATTTTAATATTTAATTTGATTATGTACTTATGTGTTTCATTGCAAAGTGCAGTGTGCTTGCAATGAGAGCCTGGTCACACGCTTTCCTGATTGGCTGTGATTTTTGATTGATTTTGTTGTTTCGTAGCTCTGTTGCATCTGGTGTGGACAGACAATTTGTGGGTATTTTTTTTCCCCTTTCTCAAAACATTGAGTTGAATTCTGAGTGTCAAATCAGCCGTTAATGTTTTCACAAATGATCACTGTGTGTGGATAATCAGTAAATTATTGTGGCATTTTAAACAGCAGTGTTTTCCAAATAAAACACAAGCGGTTTGTTTTCAGTGATGCATCTAATGTAGAGGAATATGGTTAGCATTTTACAATTGCGAGTATAAAGCAAATAATATGCTTTCAGTTTGTGTAAAAACAATCCTGCTGTTTTGTTAAGTTGTAAAGTCTGTATTGATTAAGTATTTTATATTTGTGTTGACATACCGATATGCATATACCATGTATAAAGCAAGAATATGCACACTTTGTGAAGAAATCGTGTGATTTCCTCTTTTTTTATTGTATATTATGCAGTTCACTGAAAGGCTTGTAAAATGAATGATTGTAATTTTTTATCACTTAGTAACTGCAAGATGTGAATTGCTTTACCGTCATATTATTCACAGGATTGGATTTGTTGTTGGATGGCTACATCTGTTGCCTCTTCCTCACTATATTGAGACGTAAATTGTTAATGTCCAGTATGCCTGCACACACACAATCAAGAACTTTGTTTTGTTTTCATTTTATTGTTTTATTCAAAGAAATACACACAGGTGCCATCTGGGAAAATAATTTATACCATCTAACAAGTCTATAAAATCAAACCTGTTCAATTGGAAATCTCATCCAGTCATCGTTAACACATTAGAACACATTAGACTTAAGATGAATTCAGGGTAGCAAAATTTCTTCTCTGTATTGGATTTCACTTTCAACATGAGAGTTAACTTTGAGGCACTACTCGTTGCAGTCTGTCCAAAGATTAGATGTTTCTGAGCCATTTTCAACAAATAATGTTTATCTCATGTCTGTTCTTTACCGACTTGTGAATTAAAACTAAAACTCTGACTTCAATGATATCAGGACAGAACTGAACTCTATCTCTACCTCTATCTCTATGAAAATAGACTTTACATGAGAGAGTCAACTGACTGCCTAGTCTTCAGTGACAGAAACATGGAATAAAATGTATAAGCTCCAGAATATTGTCCTGTCTGTAAGCGCAGAGCACTATTTTTGTTTCCTTCTCCCACCTACTGTCACACAGCACCACTAGACAACAAACCCACATCACCGGGGAGAGAGAGAGAGAGAGAGAGAGAGAACGAGAGGAAGGGAGGGAGAGAGAGAGAGAGAGAGAGAGAAAGAGAGAGAGAGAGAGAGAGAGAGAGAGAGGAAAATGATGCATGCATGTCACTGTGAAATTTGTGTTTTCTGCCAAAACTCTGTTCGTTCATGACACACTCCATTTATTCCCCTTGCCGAAATGGAGTTAGAATGGGTTTTTTTATTTATTTTTTTATACCAGTTCCTATGCTGACAGATGGCATAGTGGTGCACTGAATGGCAGCGGGTGGGTGTGCTCAGGAGGAAACATGAAGAATGAGGATGAAAGAACAAAAGGAAGTGTGGTTTTGGAGTATGAGATGATTTAGAGGTGAAATCAAACGTATAAAAAAAAGGCAGGACAATTGACAAGGTCACAGATGACTGAAGACACATGCTCAATGACTGCTGCCACAAATAACAAGAAACCATTGAATCAAACAGAAAATGTCAGTGTGAGAGCCAAGAACATTTTAGTGCTGATTTATAACCAGATAAATGAAATATAGGTTGTTTTAAAGTCAACATGAAATGACACTTTCAGACTAATGTTGTAGGCAATGCATGCTTTCTAAAATCTTGCCAACTGTCAATGGATTAAGGTAATTCTGAATCTAAATTAAATGTAAGGGATGTTAATCACAAAACTGAATATTACACATTTTTGAGAAAAAAAAAAAATCAAATGTTAACACTTAACACTGGCACAGGTTTTGAATGTTTCATGTTGACTTTACGAAAAGCTAATTTGCAGCTTTGAAAGCATGTGCAATTTGTAACTGTAGCAAGTCTTCCACAGCAACACAGAACATCCTTAGACATCCAAATCAGCTGTTCTCAACCGTTCTCTAGAAGTTTCTAGTTGGTCATTGGCATTCACGATATGTTGTTTCATAAATAAATTCAAGTGACTGCAGTGTGCCACAGACAGCACACCAGTTGCTTTGGCATTATAGCAAACTACAAAAACATTTCTTACTTCTGCATATGGGCTACAGATAGCATGCCCGAGTACAACAGTCTATCTGATACATATCAAACACAGTAAACACAATAAACGCTTGTCTGAAATTCAAATAATTTAACTTCGGAGAACTGAGGTGCACCAATTTATAATAGCCCAGCACAGAACAGAACACGTTTGCATTCTGGTCCATAACTCTGTAATCTTAAGGTCTAAAATAATTTTCTTTAAATAATTTGTTTCCCCATTCTGAGTCCTTCATTCATAATCTACAAAATGTATATCTCTGATTTCCATTTGTGTCATGAAAATGCTTATGCTATTCCCAGTTTTCTATTATCCTCTTTTAAAGTCTCGATTTGGTTTTTGAGTGTACTAGAAAAGGTTTTCATGCTTGACTGTTCCAAAAACACATTATTTTCCCCATATTTTACATTATTGCAGCACCTCTCTTCCCAGTCTGTCTCAAACGAGCTGTTTAGTCCCTGTTGCCATTACACTCCTCCTTTCGAAATATGAAATATGCTTTGATTGGTTAGCTGGCCCAATGTGTTGTGATTGACAAACCGCTTAGAGTGTGTTCTGAAATTACACGCCCCTTACCATAAGGCGCATGTCGTTTCGGAAAGTTTCATCTGTGCGGCTGTATACAGTATATTAATGTTTAACTTTGCCATAACCAACCTGAGTCCAATTCAGACCCTGAGAACAGTGGCAGCGTTCACAAAACTATAGGGTGTGACATGGTGGTGGGGTTGATAAATAAGAAAAACCCATGGCACACTGAAGCACTGAAATATAGGGGGGAAAAGATAGAAAGGCAAAAAAAAATAGATTGATGGAGATGGAGTTGTCAAGGGTACAGAAAACAGAGAACACGGAGACGTGAGTTCAGCAAGTTTTTTGAAGCTGGATCTGTATGGGTGAACAGGCAAGTTCAGAAATCACCATAACATCATAACTTAATGACTGAACAAGGAGAGTAAACGGTCTCTTATCCACAGGTAACTTCAACTGAAATAGGCTTAGCAGACATCAGGCAAAACTCAGGTAAACAGAAAGTTTTTAGGTAAGATCACTGGACATCTCATAATAACTCTTCTTTATCTTTTCCAGGTTGAGGGTTCTGGGAGTGTACTGATGGAGGATTCACAGGTAGGTACAGGTCAGGACATGATGATGCTGGTGAGGAGTGATGGGAGTGTATCCCATAACATGTAGGGTGCCAACAACGAGACCAGACGATAATGGAGTAAAGGACGACTGCTTTTATATGGTAGGCGATGAGGTGAAGGGTGGCAGGTGTGTTGATTGGGGATCAGGTACAGGGGCGAAGCAGGTGGAATGCTGGGAATTGGAGTCCTTAATATGGTAAGGTGACTGGGCTGGTGAACTTGTGACAGGAGTGTTTTGTCTGTCATTAGAACGTCTGTATGTATCTAAGGCAGTAAGTGCATCATCACGTTACGCTTTTATCAACTTATAGGTTGTAACGTTTATTGTTGTTTGATAAATAAATAATGAAGTGCTACATTACAGTTTTACGTACTGTAAAATAAAGTGCAACCGAAAATGTTGTAACGTTACTTATTCAAACATCAGTTATTTATTTACCCTTGCATTGCAAACAAGTGGAGATCTGTCTCTATGCTGTGCATGGTGCTTCATTCTGAATGGAGGCGGGGTGAAGTTACGAGGTTTCACTGACAGTTTGATGATCCTGTACAGTTACGAAGTTCTACTGACAAGCTCTTTTGAATGCTTTTCATTGGTTAAATATTTGTAAAACCCTCAAAAAGACACAAGGAAGACCAATAGCACTGATTTAAAATAATAACAACAAAATATAATATAAAATATAATTTTCCACAGCACACCTGACTAGGCTAGGGTATGGCGACTGTCATACTCTGCCATACGGAAATGCTCCCTCTGCCTGAGAACGTATATGTACAAAAGCACAAAAGTGTTTTTTGTTAAAGAGAATATGTGATTTTAGACTGGACTCTGATGTGTGTGTGTGTATGTGTGTGTGTGTGTGTGTGTGTGTGTGTGTGTATTTTCACAGCTGCTGCATGTTATTGACAAAAGATAAATGACTTTATTCAATGGCATTTGAATTTTACTGTATGTGATCTACAACGACATGGAATAGGCCTATGATAGCCTACTAATTTTTAGCCTACTCATTTTATTCTATGCCCATTTAAGAAAAACCTCACAGGTAATATGTTTTCATTTGCTATTACAAACAATAGCAATTGAAGCTATATTTTTTAGAGCGCAACATGTAGGCTACTTATGGAGCGAATTTTGTGCCAATATTCATCAAACAAATCCAGCATTTTGCAAATAAACACAATTTGCTTTGCAAAGAAAAACTCGACTTTCAAACAAATGCAAAGTGATTTGCAAATACAAAACTCTATTTGAGAGAAAATGCAGAGGTATGGACAAATATATGTATTGTGTTACAACTCTGAGACTCATTTGCCTTTTTATGAGGAAACTTTTTGGTTTGATTTTCTTACAAATGCTTGCAGGCAGATTTTCTCACATGCGTCAAGTTGGATTTTCTGACAAATGCAACTGAGCAAGTTTATTTTCCAAAAAAACAGATGGTGCTGTTGGTCAATTTACGCTAGTCTCCTGAGATCCGAAACATCTGTTTACCTTTTCAGACCAATATGAGAAGATATCCTCGCTGTCCAGAGTGTGTCTTCACCCCGTGTAGCGCACCAACATCCAATGGGCAGAAAAAGAAAGTAGGCTAAATTCTATGATGAAGCTTGACGTTTTGATGGCATTTTTCGGGGGCATCTACATGCTTACCTGGCTGACCTCAGATCATTAACATGTGAACAGAGCGCTAGCGATAATGAGGTGAAACAGGAGAATCTTTACCTCTCCTTACTTTTATACGGATTATATAATCTGAGAATATTTGTTTTCAATTTGAATTGGTTTTAAAATTAGACATTTTAGGCTTTCTACACATAGATGTACCATGTATGTGAGGCACATATTTACTGAGATTCAGGTTGTTTGATTCAAGAAAGTTCCCAGAGACTGAGACGGCAGAGAGCGCGCCCTGTTTGTTTTCTTTATTTTACAAAAGTAAATTGTTTTGTTGACTATACACAAATAAACGCAGACCATTTGCAGTTTCAAACGATGCCATTCTCGTATCTGTAATTTAAATTATTTTTGTGGTCATCAACAAAACAGGACAAAACGCACTGGCACGGTCTTCGACCCCAAAGATTAGTTTCTAATCTATGGTGGGATTTTTGTGTGAATATTCTTTAAAGGAATCATGAGTGTTGTAAGTTATATAAATGTTCTTTGCAAGTAAAAACTCGACTTTCAAACAAACACAAAGTGATTTGCAAATGCAAAACTCTATTTGAGAGAAAATGTAGAGGTATGGACAAATATATGTAGTGTGCGTTACAACTGTGAGACACATTTGTGAGGAAACTTGGCTTGATTTTTTTAATACATGAGATAGTTGAATACAGAAAAGATAGTTGCTCAATTGCATTTGTGAGAAAATCTGCTTTAATACATGCAGATTTTCTCACAAATGCAATTGAGCAACTATCTTTTCCAAAAACAGCAGATGGCGCTGTCCGTCAATTTATGCTAGTCCCCTGAGACCTGAAACACCTGTTTACCTTTTCAGGGAATACAGCAGACCAACATGAGTTGGGAACAGGTGAGTTTCTGTCTTACTATATAATTAACCATTTAGATGTTTTCACAAAGCGACCCTACTATTGTCAGTGAAATTCACAATAAGGGCTGTAAAGTTGGTAACATGATTGATTAGTTCAAAAGTCAGTCGTGACATGGTTAAACATTTAACTAGGCGGTCTTTCCCTATAAAAACTGATCCATTCTCCATACCTCTTATCCTCTGTAGGATCACGGGATATAGAATATATACGTTGATAAAATTGTTCAATGTATAACAAAAATATTGTGTACCAAAAAAGAATGCTTAGACAATTTAATTTAGTATCAGATATATCACCCAAGAGGTCATTAATTATTAAAAACATTTTTAAAGCAAATCACATTATTTAGTACAATATATAAAACTTTTTAAATGTTTTAACATTGTGCAATCATTTGTGTCTAAAATAATTATGTATTTTTTTAGATAAGCAACATGATGAATATTTATCTTCTGGTGTCACTCTTGTCCTGTGAATTTGGGAGAAAGATCAAGTCCACGATGATATAATACTAAATTCAGCATTTTAATAAATAGTGGTTTACCAGTATTTCAGAAGGATAATGTAATGATTAGAAACTAATCTTTGGGGTCGAAGACCGTGCCAGTGCGTTTTGTCCTGTTTTGTTGATGCCCACAAAAATAATTTAAATTACAGTTACGAGAATGGCATCGTTTGAAACTGCAAAGGGTCTGCGTTTATTTGTGTATTGTCAACAAAACAATGTACTTTTGTAAAATAAAGAAAACAAACAGGGCGCGCTCTCTGCCGTCTCAGTCTCTGGGAACTTTCTTGAATCAAACAACCTGAATCTCAGTAAATATGTGCCTCACATACATGGTACATCTATGTGTAGAAAGCCTAAAATGTCTAATTTTAAAACCAATTCAAATTGAAAACAAATATTCTCAGATTATATAATCCGTATAAAAGTAAGGAGAGGTAAAGATTCTCCTGTTTCACCTCATTATCGCTAGCGCTCTGTTCACATGTTAATGATCTGAGGTCAGCCAGGTAAGCATGTAGATGCCCCCGAAAAATGCCATCAAAACGTCAAGCCCTAAACGTCAAGCATAGAATTTAGCCTACTTTCTTTTTCTGCCCATTGGATGTTGGTGCGCTACATGGGTGAAGACACACTCTGGACAGCGAGGATATCTTCTCATATTGGTCTGAAAAGGGTAAACAGATGTTTCGGATCTCAGGAGACTAGCGTAAATTGACCAACAGCACCATCTGTTGTTTTTGGAAAATAAACTTGCTCAGTTGCATTTGTCAGAAAATCCAACTTGACGCATGTGAGAAAATCTGCCTGCATGCATTTGTAAGAAAATCAAACCAAGATTCCTCATAAAAATGCAAATGAGGTCTCACAGTTGTAACACACTATAAATATATTTGTCCATACCTCTGCATTTTCTCTCAAATAGAATTTTGTATTTGCAAATCACTTTGCGTTTGTTTGAAAGTCGAGTTTTTCTTTGCAAAGCAAATTGTGTTTATTTGCAAAATGCTGGATTTGTTTGATGAATATTGGCACAAAATTCGCTCCATACTAATCATTACATTATCCTTCTGAAATACTGGTAAACCACTATTTATTAAAATGCTGAATTTAGTATTATATCAGTGTGGACTTGATCTTTCTCCCAAATTCACAGGACAAGAGTGACACCAGAAGATAAATATTCATCATGTTGCTTATCTAAAAAAATACATAATATTTTAGACACAAATGATTGCACAATGTTAAAACATTTAAAAAGTTTTTATATATTGTACTAAATAATGTGATTTGCTTTAAAAATGTTTTTAATAATTAATGACCTCTTGGGTGATATATCTGATACTAAATTAAATTGTCTAAGCATTCTTTTTTGGTACACAATATTTTGTTATACATTGAACAATTTTATCAACGTATATATTCTATATCCCGTGATCCTACAGAGGATAAGAGGTATGGAGAATGGATCAGTTTTTATAGGGAAAGACCGCCTAGTTAAATGTTTAACCATGTCACGACTGACTTTTGAACTAATCAATCATGTTACCAACTTTACAGCCCTTATTGTGAATTTCACTGACAATAGTAGGGTCGCTTTGTGAAAAAACATCTAAATGGTTAATTATATAGTAAGACAGAAACTCACCTGTTCCCAACTCATGTTGGTCTGCTGTATTCCCTGAAAAGGTAAACAGGTGTTTCAGGTCTCAGGGGACTAGCATAAATTGACGGACAGCGCCATCTGCTGTTTTTGTGGAAAAGATAGTTGCTCAATTGCATTTGTAAGAAAATCTGCATGTATTAAAGCAGATTTTCTCACAAATGCAATTGAGCAACTATCTTTTCTGTATTCAACTATCTCATGTATTAAAAAATCAAGCCAAGTTTCCTCACAAATGTGTCTCACAGTTGTAACGCACACTACATATATTTGTCCATACCTCTACATTTTCTCTCAAATAGAGTTTTGCATTTGCAAATCACTTTGCGTTTGTTTGAAAGTCGAGTTTTTACTTGCAAAGCAGATTTAGTTTATTTACAATATGCTGGATTTGTTTGATGAATATTGGCACAAAATTCGCTCCATAGCTACTGCACTTCTGCAATCCCTATCTGCACACGCCATCCCAATAACAGCGGAAAGAGCTTCAGTTCCATCAGATTTAGTCATAAGACACCCTCAAGAACAACAAAACGTTACAAAACTCTTGTTGTAAAATAAAGAAACCTAACAGGGTGTGCTTTCTGCCATCTCGGTCTGTCTCCCTGAACTTCTTTCTAAAATGCATCAGAAATTAACTAGGCTCATGCTTCACAGACATAGAACCATGTCTATAGAAAGCTCGACATGTCTATTTTTAAAAGAAACAATTTAAATCGAAAAAAATAATTTTATGTTTATGTAATTCATATGAAACCAACAAGAGGTTTCCTCTCTGAACTCATTATCTGTAATGTGGTCACACCCACACTATATATGGTCATCATCCACAGAATTCGTGAATTCAGTTCATAATTCCAAAGTATAGCCTATAATTTGAAAACTTAAGCAAAGATGTATTATTTATAAATAAATACTAAAGTAATTTATTATAAATATCATTATAAATATATTTATGTGGGGTTGGGATTTTCCCATGAAACTGTGTTATTATGTAAAAAAAAATAATAAATGGATAAATAAATAAATTCTGCTGTTGTTTGTAATGAAAAAATGTTACCTGTTTCTCTAATAGGCCTAGAATAAAATGAGTAGGCTAAAAATTAGTAGTATCATATTATATTCCATGTTGTTGTAGATCACATAGGCTAAAGTAAAATTCAAATGCTGTTTTATTGGTTATGAATAAGTCATTTCTGTTTTGTCAATAGCATGCAGCAGCCGTGAAAAAATAAATAAATAAATAAAACATGAAAATATGAAAAATCCAGCTAAATTTTCGTTTTCTGTTTCTAAAACAAAACAAAAAAATCAAACAATTTCTCATTTTTCTTTATTTCTTTTTAAGTAGAAAATCAAATGACCAAAAGATACACGGACCAAAAAAGTGTCAACAATTTTGATTTGTTTTATCATTTGTGGAGATACAGACTGATATGTTTGTAGGTTAGCCCATAATGACTAATTGGCCTATTCCTTGTGAATGCAATATCTCCATGACTTGGTACACATGGAAAATAGTACATTCTGAGGAATTGTCACTTTTCTTTGTTTCTCACCCCTAAGTATTCACCTCTCATCAACCGTGTGAAGCCATCAGTGAGGACCAGACTCTTTCCTTCAGGACAGGTTTCAATACACGGACTGGAGTATGTTTGCTTGTCAGGCTGCCTGTGGCTCTCACACGGACATTGATATCTACAGTATACCTCCTCTGTACTGGATTACATCAACACCACCATTGACAGTGTTACAACAGAGAAACAAATCACAACGTACCATTATCAGAAGCCATGGATGAACAAGGAGGTGCGACTCCTGCTGAAAGCTTGCAACGCTGCCTTCAGATCAGATGATGCTCAGGCCTACAGCAAATCCAGGGCTAACCCGAGGAGGGGATTTAAAAAGGCCAAGTATTGCTACAAGCTAAAGGTAGAGGACCACTTTTCCAACTCTGACCCCCGACGCATGTGGCAGGGCATCCAGGTCATCAGTGACTACAAGCCAAGCAACTCCACTCCAACGGTCACAGACGTCTCTTTCCTTAACGAACTGAATGACTTTTATGCTCGCTTCGACAGTGACAACAAGGAGATGGCCACCAAGATCACACTCTCAGCAGACCACCAACCACTCAAAATCACCTCTACAGATGTCTACACTGCACTGAGCCGGATCAACGCACGCAAGGCTGCTGGCCCCGAAGGTATTCCTGGACGTGTGCTTAGGGCATGTGCAAAGCAGCTTGCAGGGGTCTTCACAGACATTTTCAAACTGTCGTTCACCTAAGCAAATGTGCTGTGATGATTTGATTTAAGTTCAATTGTGTTGTGTCAGTGCCGAAACACTCCTCCCCGACGTGCCTGAATGATAACCGCCCTGTAGCACTCACACCTATTGTTATGGAGTGCTTTGAGCGACTGGTCCTAGCACCTCAAGAACTGCCTCCCACCCACGCTGGACCCACACCAATTTGCCTACCGTAGCAATAGGACCACAGAGGATGCAGTATGCACAGTGCTGCACTCGGTACACACTTGGACAATAACAACACATATGTATGGATGATGTCATTCCCTCCAAACTGAACACTAAACTTTGCAGACCTGGGCATTAACACCTCCCTCTGCAACTGGATTATGGACTTTCTGACCAACAGACCTCAGCATGTTAGGTCAGGCCACACCTGCTCCACCACCATCACACTCAACACCGGTGTACCACAGGGCTGTGTGCTGAGCCCATTACACCCAGGACTGCAGGCCTGTGCATGGATCCAACTACATCATCAAGTTTGCAGATGACACCACGGTGATTGCCTCATTAGAGACAACGATGAGACTGCCTACAGAGAGGAGGTACAGCACCTGGACAGATGGTGCACTGACAAGAACCTGCTCCATAACACCAGTAAGACAAAGGAGCTTATTGTGGACTTCAGGATGAAGAATGGAAGCACTTATGACCCCATCCACATTAACGGGATGGTTGTTGAACATGTCTCCAGCTTCCAAGTTCCTGGGAACCCACATCTCGCTGAGACCCCCTCCACACACTCACCACTACACACTCCTCACCTTTCCTCATCACTACATCTGGTTAAAAAAAAAAACCTGTTCCACTTGTTATTACTTGCATTACTGTTTATACATCCAGAATACTGAAGGATCCATTTGCACACTGGAATATTTTTCTATGCACTTTTTTTTAAATGTCCATTGCACTAGTGTTTTATAAAGCTTAATGTATCACTTACATATTCATTTGTAAATTATGGTAATATGTTCATATGTTCTGCTTATAGTGTACATACACTTATTATATAATTCATCTGTATACAGTAGTATACAGTAGTCAACATTTGAAGTGGATCAGAAAAGTTAATCAAAGTTGTCCTAAAACAAGAACGGGTATTGTTTTGGTTTTAGGACAACTTTGATGAAAGGTTTTGATCCGCTTCAAATGTTGACTACTGTAGTATGTTCATAGTACACCTATCTGTATATCATGCTGATAGTATTTAAAAATCTGTAAATTATGTCCATAGTACTGCCCTATCTGTATATTTATTGTACATTTGTAACATATTATAGACACTGTATGTTTGTTGTCTAAATTTTTGAGGATTATTTGTGTTTTAGTTTTAAAAATGTTTGCTGCTAAACTGCTTTTAGATCTTTGTTTCAGTTGTTTCTGTGATGTACTGAAATATAATTACAAGCACTTCATACGTTTCAAAGACTTTTATCGACAATTACATGACATTTATGCAAAGAGTCAGTATTTGCAGTGTTGGCCCTTCTTTTTCAGGACCTCTGCAATTCGACTGGGCATGCTCTCAATCAACTTCTGGGTCAAATCCTGACTGATAGCAACCCATTCTTTCATAATAACTTCTTGGAGTTTGTCAGAATTAGTGGGTTTTTGTTTGTCCACCCGCCTCTTGAGGATTGACCACAAGTTCTCAATGGGATTAAGATCTGGGGAGTTTCCAGGCCATGGACCCAAAATTTCAACATTCTGGTCCCCGAGCCACTTAGTTATCACTTTTGCCTTATGGCACGGTGCTCCATCGTGCTGGAAAATGCATTGTTCTTCACCAAACTGTTGTTGGATTGTTGGAAGAAGTTGCTGTTGGAGGGTGTTTTGGTACTATTCTTTATTTATGGCTGTGTTTTTGGGCAGAATTGTGAGTGAGCCCACTCCCTTGGATGAGAAGCAACCCCACACATGAATGGTGTCAGGATGCTTTACTGTTGGCATGACACAGGACTGATGGTAGCGCTCACCTTTTCTTCTCCGGACAAGCCTTTTTCCAGATGCCCCAAACAATCGGAAAGGGGCTTCATCGGAGAATATGACTTTGCCCCAGTACTCAGCAGTCCATTCACTATACTTTCTGCAGAAGATCAATCTGTCCCTGATGTTTTTTTTGAAGAGAAGTGGCTTCTTTGCTGCCCTTCTTGACACCAGGCCATCATCCAAAAGTCTTCGCCTCACTGTGCATGCAGATGCGCTCACACCTGCCTGCTGCCATTCCTGAGCAAGCTCTGCACTGGTGGCACTCCGATCCCGCAGCTGAATCCTCTTTAGGAGACGATCCTGGCGCTTGCTGGACTTTCTTGGACGCCCTGAAGCCTTCTTTACAAGAATTGAACCTCTTTCCTTGAAGTTCTTGATGAACCTATAAATTGTTGATTTAGGTGCAATCTTAGTAGCCACAATATCCTTGCCTCTGAAGCCATTTTTATGCAACGCAATGATGGCTGCACGCGTTTCTTTGCAGGTCACCATGGTTAACAATGGGAAGAACAATGATTTCAAGCTTCACCCACCTTTTAACATGTCAAGTCTGCCATTCTAACCCAATCAGCCTGACATAATGATCTCCAGCCTTGTGCTCGTCAACATTCTCACCTGAGTTAACAAGATGATTACTGAAATGATCTCAGCAGGTCCTTTAATGACAGCAATGAAATGCAGTGGAAAGGTTTTTTTGGGATTAAGTTAATTTTCATGGGCAAAGAAGGACTATGCAATTCATCTGATCATTCTTCATAACATTCTGGAGTATATGCAAATTGCTATTATAAAAACTTAAGCAGCAACTTTTCCAATTTCCAATATTTATGTAATTCTCAAAACTTTTGGCCACGACTGTATATCCTGTACTTACTTCTTATTGCATTTCTGGTTAGATGCTAACTGCATTTCGTTGCCTTGTACCTTATATGTGCAATGACAATAAAGTTATAATCTAATCTAATCTAATCTAATCTAATCTAATCTAATCTAATCTAATTATGCTTTTCACTTTTTCAACTTTAGTTAGTCTGTAATGTTGCTGTTTGAGCATAAAAAAGATCTGCAAAGTTACAAAGCTCAAAGTCCACTTCAAAAGGAGATATTTTATTTCACAGAAATCACTTTTCAAAAACTTCAACGAACGACACATATTTTCCGGGATTTGTGATATCACAAATACCGACGAATGGGAGGAGACCTGGTTGAGCTGCACTAGAGAAGGGAACGAGTGTTATCACTATGTCAGAGACACGGTAGCTTTCCCAAGGCAGATGAACTTAGAGTGGTTACAATCATCCGGGTTTAAACCACACTCAAATTGATTTGATTTTGATGCAATATTTACACTGAAGCTCGCAGGTGCCAATCATATGCCAATCATAACACACACTGGTCCAGCTAACCAATCATAGCACATTTCGTATTTCAGAAGGTGGGCCTTCATTTGATGCAGGAACTATTGGAGACATTCATGCCAGACTGGGGAGAGAGGTGTTGTAATAATGTAAAATATGTGAAAAATAATGTGCTTTTGAGAGCCTGTTCTAGTAATCAAAACTTTGTAAAAGAGCATAATAGGACCCCTTTAAAACTTATTTGTCAAGTTACATGACTGAATGTATTGTGGTTCAATTAAAATGAAGACATTAATTTAAACATTATTTGTCTATTTAGTAATGTAGGATGAAACTGTCATGCAGAGAAATTTAAATACTCATTATATCTGAAAACACACAAGGGCAATGAAAAACTGTATTGTTTACACAAGCCGTTTGTGCTGGGACCCCAACAATCAAGTTTTCTGTTTGTGAATTAGACATTAATTATCACTTCAGGATTTAAATAATTTCTGACCACAAAGTCTACAAACCCTTTCCACAATTTCCCCAAAGTATTCAATGTCATACAAATTGCTTCATCATTAAAATAAATGTACTACATTGAAACAGATAAACTGAAGGCCTCACTTTTATTGACTTGCAGTCTTAGGCCCGTTGCAGCTGGTGGAGATAGGTAATTGTGGATCTGTTCATGCATTTAATATTATTTAAAGGCCACACCATTGATTCACAAAGTCTCAGTACACAGGAAAATAAACAAGAACTCTTTTAGTTTTCAAAATGGTAAAATAGGGCAAATATTGTGGGGTAACGTGGGTGTAAGGTACAGTTATGTACAGAACATAATGTTCAGTGCTGATGCAACTACTGCTAAAAGCTTTCGAAGTACCATCTGTATTTATTATCTCTGAACGACAATTAGGCCTGCATTGTGCTCTACCCTTTGCAGAAACAGGGGACGGGTTGACCTTAAAATTAAGTGTTGAGAATCTTAAGTTTTTTTGTATATTTTCTGGTGTTTCTGATGTTTTGATGTGAGAATTTCATTTTTTTGAGATGTGAAAATTGCATATTTTTATCAGAATCACAGAATGATAGCAGTAAATCTCTGCATCGCAGGCCAGAAATATGTGGTGTTTCTGCAACTACAGGCACTTTTGACTCTCCAAAACTTAAAAAAAACAACCCCTGTGAATTTTAACCATCAGTGTCTGTAATACATATAAAAAGGTCAACAAAATTGCATGGAGTCATTAAGATTTTAATCTGGAACATGTTTATTTTTATGTTTTTCAACTCTTCTTCTTACAAAATGTCCTAACCACAGTGTTACAATAATGTTCATTATATTCATTTTTCTTTTTTAATTTCTATAAAATGTCTCAGGTTACGTATGTAACCATGGTTCCCTGAGGGGAACGCTATGGGGAACGCCTTCAGGGTTCTGGAGTCGGGCCTAAGCGTAACGCTTACCATACAATATTTTAGAAAGTGCACAGAAGCTTAGCGTGTGCACTTACCATACCATGGATTTAGATACACCGTTGCTTAAGGGGTAACAGAGGCTGTATTAACCCTCTGGAGTTGGCTAACGCGGATACGCGTTTTGAGGCAAATTCTCCTGATAAGACCGAAAAGAACTTAAATTACACTTTCAGTTTTGATTGTACTGATAAGAGCAATACATCAAACGAATCTGTAAAGGGTCTACGTTTATTTACATTTACATTACGTTTACATTTAGTCATTTAGCAGTGGCTTTTATCCAAAGCGACTTACAAATGAGGACAATGGAAGCAATCAAAAACAACAAAAGTGCAATGATATGTAAGTGCTATAACAAGTCTCAGTTAGCCTAAACACAGTATACGTAGCAAGGGCTTTTAAATAATATAATAAATAAAAAGAAAACAGATAGAATAGAAAAAGAATAGAGCAAGCTAGTGTTAGAGGTATTTTTTTTATAATTGTATAATAAATGAAAAGAAAATAGATAGAATACAAAAAGAATAGAAAGGTAGTTAGATTTTTTTTTTTTTTTTTTTTTTTTTTTAAATAGAATTAGAATAGAGAGTGAAAAAGTTAGAGGGTCAAATAAAGATGGAAGAGATGTGTTTTAAGCCAATTCTTGAAGATGGCTAAGGACTCAGCTGCTGGGATTGAGTTGGGCAGCTCATTCCACCAGCAGGGAACATTTAATTTAAAAGTCCGTAAAAGTGACTTTGTGCTTCTTTGGGCTGGCACAATGTTCACTTGCAGAACGTAAGCTTCTAGAGGCACATAAGTCTAAAGTAATGATTTTAGGTAAAGGGGTGCAGAGCCAGTGGTGGTTTTGTATGCAAACATCAATGCCTTGAATTTTATGCGAGCAGTTATTGGTAGCCAGTGCAAATTGATAAATAGAGGTGTGACGTGTATTCTTTTCAGCTCATTAAAAATTAATCTTGCTGCCGCGTTCTGGATTAATTGTAAAGGTTTGATAGAACTGGCTGGAAGACCTGCCAAGAGAGCGTTGCAATAGTCCATCCTGGACAGAACAAGAGCTTGAACAAGGAGTTGTGCAACATGTTCTGAAAGAAAGGGCCTGATCTTCTTAATGTTGAATAAAGCAAATCTGCAGGAACGGACAGTTTTAGCAATGTGTATTTGTATACATGCATGAAATACACAAAATAAACTTTGTGTATTTATAAAATAAAGAAAACAAACAGAGTGCACTGTCTGCAGCCTTGGTCTGCGGTGATCTTCATTTAGAAACGCATCATTAAAATGAACTGTAACTCAGTGAATACTCAACACAGAGACATGAGAGATAGATCTGTAGAAAGCTTGACGTGTCTGCTTTTAAACTGAGCAAGTCTTATTGAAAATAAATATATTACATATATATATGTGACAAAGTAATCCATATGAAAACAACATGATGTCCAGTCTTTCACGTCTCCCTTCATTATATCTAATGTGACCACGCCTACGCGCCGAGCGCGCTATTGAGATTATAAATCGTCCACTTGAAGCTTGCGGTGGATAACCGCCCTCATCAGAGCAAACTAAGCAGCGAGAGGAATAAGACATAATTCACCTCAATAAGACCGCTGAGAGGAATAACATTTGGATTACCTCAGAAAGAAGAACCAAGCGGCTTGACCCAGCAGAGATAAACATGAATAAGTCTTTTTATTATTAATCTACTTGTATTAGTTTTCATATAACATGTACACATTTTACTAGTTAGACTTTTTCTAGACTATAAATTCCTGACTAAATGTATAATCAGGTGAAACATTATGAAGTTTCATTTACATCATCTCAATGTTTCACGATGCCAGGATGTTTTTATTTTTTTTATTTTTTTATGTTCTATAACATAGACAGCAATATGATATAAAAGTAATATGATGTATAATGTTGCTAGCTTAATGTCAGTAAGAATAATTAGACAAAACTTTACTGTGATAGGCTATTCTCTGTTCACGAATATTGTCTTTTATGTTTTTTAGTATTTTTTGTTTATATGCTTTATTGGAATGCATGCTTGTGTTTTCAAGAATGTAACTAAGCTTCTATTAATGAATATCTGCTCTGGTTTAAATATTTTTAATGTGTTATACCCTGTCATTGGTGTTTGCAATCATCTGAGGTAAAAAAAAAAAAGTGTATCAAGTAAGCTGTAAATATCACTGACAGTGAATGTGCTATGTGGTAATTGTGTTCTTTTTCCCTATAAATTACTAATAGTATCAGTGACCATCACAATAATGTTAATAATGCAGTTTATTTGCGTAAACAGCGTGCTTACTTTTTTATTTCAGATAAATAATAACCTGTTGCAAAGCAAACCAATGCAAATAAGAACCCCATTCAGGAACCTGGAACACAGCTAAGACCAAGCAAGGCACACACTCCCATCTCTTCAAAGTCTCTTCAAAAAAGTATGTCCTTCAGAGCACATAAACAATATACATTTTGGAAATGCCAGGTATTTGATGTTCATTTATATATTTCAACATGACACATGAGCCTGCATTTATTTGATCCAAAATACAGAAAGTTATTAAAATATTTTTACTATTTAAAATAACTGCTTTCTATTTGAATATATTTTAAAATTTAATTTATTTCTATGATCAAAGCTAAATTTTCAGCATCATTACTCCAGTCTTACTCCAAATGTAACAATATACACTATACCATTTAAAAGCTGGGAGTCATATATATATAAACTTATTTAGCACACAATGTCACTGCCACAGAGCTCAAGAGCGGAGGGTTCAACCCCTAGCCAGGAGAGAAAGGTACCCAGCTCGACTGAAGCGACCAATAGCTCTTGATAGAGAGCGTGAGTCCCGTATAACCAGACCCAATAGAATCTGAAGAAATAGCGTGACCCAACAACCATTCATGCGTATAAAGCTTACTGCTTCTCAGAGCAGAAAGCACAAAAGAGGGGTTTCCACAGAAACACAATCCCTTTTACTTCAGGGAACACACTGTACTCCAGCTCACTCCACAGAGGGGTGAGTACTGGTTGAACCATAAGGGCAGTGTGACAGTGAGGACCCACGGGCCCAACCGTCTATGAAGCATTGAGCTCCTCAACGCCTCAGCAAGAGGAGCTCTAGCTCAAAGAACGTGCATGAAGGGACCATGTAGGGAGCATGTCACGAAGCATGTACTCAGAAGAGTACTAGCCCAGGAGAAGGACCCGAAGGTCCTGAGGTTGCAGTGTTATACTGGGGATCGGATACTGGGAGGCTCTTTCAGAAGCCCAGGCTGCATGTCCAAACCGGAGATGAGGGCTATAACCAGCCTGGATTCAGAACCGATGAGTGAAAACATCACTGTAATCGGTCAACAGCAGGTGGTCCTGAGTTAGCAGGTGGGTCAAACCTAAAAGTCAGAAAACAGAACAGGTCCGAGTAGTGCTGTAGAGAAAGGCTAGCATTGAATACACAAGAACTAGCAGTAGAGTAGATGAAAATGGACTGCACTCACCAACCATGGCTCCTGCGCATGACTCAGGCTCATGGATATAGACTGGAGGCAAAGTCCAAAGCCTGGACCTTTGTGGAATGAAGGATTTAAAGGCAGGCGAGCGCGTCTTGGCCTCCTTAAACTTCATGACCACTGTCTCGATGGAAGTGCCGAAAATCTCAAAAGGGGAAACTGGGGCAACAAAAAGAAAACCCTTCTCTTTCGACCCGATATCCACCAGACTCACCCACAGATGTCTCTGCGTAACAAACATGGATCTTCCAATGGCAGTTGTGTCCTGCTTAGTGTAACTTAGCTGTAACCTGCTTAGCTGTAACAATCGGCCTTATCGGGAGGGACTATGTGACACTGTCACACAAAGACACATGTTTTTACCGCTCCATATATATTAAGATGGTTTTATATCTACAGTATATATTTGGATTTTAATGGTTTTACATGTTTTCTTAGCCATTTTAATCCTCTTTTTCATTTTAATGTGTGTATGTCTTTAACTATAAATGGGTCTGCCTGAAACTAGGAACTAGACCAGTATAAAGCAAGCAGCATGACAAACAATCAAGGTCAAACAATCAAGGCGATTCATCTGGGATGATGAGCGCGATGTTGCGTGCCTTGTCGGTGAACTGCGGCTCTGTCTATTGAGTGCCGCTCCATTTGGGGGCGGGTGGTGGCGATTTAGCGCTGATAGGGGAACCGGCTTTGCTGGCTGGATGCGCATGATCATGTCGTTCGATATATCTCACAGCCCTACATAGAATTCATTTTAACAATACTTTTGCACACTCATCCAACTGTATTTATTACCACTGTTCTCACATTGCTGCTGTTCATAATGTGTATATATAATCCTACATTGCTCTGTTCATAATGTACATACAATCCTACACTGCATTCCTATTTATATTTTGTATATACTCTGCTCAATACTGTATATAGCAACCCCACTGTACATTCTGTAAATCATAGCTTCACTTACTCTGCACTTTTATGTATATAAAACACTATATTCTTGCACTTCTGGTTAGATGTTAACTGCATTTCATTAGCTCTGTACTTGTACTCTGCATAATGACAATAAAGTTGAATCTAATCTAATCACTGCTGTTGGATTGAGGAGTTACTTTTAAGGACTTGCCATTCCAGCATCTCACTTTTATTGGATTATCACTTCTTTGGATTGTATATACACGGTGGACACTTTTACATTGGAATTTACAACACGCTGGATTTCTTAAGGACTGTTTTAAGGGTGTGGAACTGAAAGACTCTCTGCTTTTAACAGCCTAGGATTTCCAGTTTTATTGTGTTTTAAGTTCATTGTGAATATTGTAAATACACTATTTATTCTTTCTACGTTTGTTGTTGTCTCATCCTTTTAAAACACTTATTTTATCTCTCACAGTTTAATCTGACCCCATTTTAAATTAATGTAATTCGGCCGATAAGGCCGATTGTTACATATGGTGGCCCGTACGGGGAACGTTAAAAGATTTTAAAAGCCGTGTTGAGAGAAGTGTTTTAAGATGACGACTAAACAAAATAATGCTGCTTCTTTTAATACATCTACTGGTCTTAACGATGAATGGGTTTTACATCAGTGTGAATGTGTACAGCTTCGCGCTGAGCTGGCTGTTCTTAAAAACCTTGTTTTAAAATTGGAGAAGGATTTTAAAGACTCTGTTGAAAGTAATATAAATCGTGAAGTGTATTTTAGAGAGGCTGTAGTTTTTAAGTTTGCCAAGATGAAGGAATGTATAAAGGATGCTTTGGCGACACCGGAGAGAGAGATTACTGAGTGTTTTGTGAGGAGAGACAAAAAATGGGCAAAACAACTGGAGTAGATCAGGAAGCCAGAATTTGCCATCTCCCCTTCCACTACAATGACCAGCCCAGTGCCACCCATGTTGACCCCTGCTTTTCCTCCAGCCAACGTTCCCACTGCCTCAACCACTTCACAAACTGTCAACAGAGCAACCGATGGAAAAAGCTACACCACCACTTCAGCTGGGTCAGATTTTACAGCCATATTCTCCCACCTTCCCTTCTCCAGAGAAGAACTCACCAGTGTGCAGGGTGATGATGACACTCTGCAAGGAATTACCATCTCTCTTTCCACACCACCAGACAAACGGGATTTACGTGCAGGACCAACACGGATTGCTGTATCGGCAGATCCAGAAGGACAAGGACAGCTATAAGATACAGCTCATCATCCCAAAGTCACTGGTACAGAAAACCATACAGCACTTCCATCCTAGGACCCAGGATCACCACCATGGACGGCTAATGACCCTCCTCCACATCCTGGACATTACCTGGTGGCCCACGCTCCGCAGAGACATCTGGAGGTTCGTCGGGGCCTGCAAGTCGTGTGGTGTGAAGACCAAGGAGTGTGTCATCATCGCCCCTAACCAGAAACAGCCTCACAATCACCAACCATCTCACTGTTCATCCATCGAAAAGACCCCCAAGCCGGTTTGGAGGAAACACCAGGGGGGTAGGCCGACCAGCATTGCTGGGTACAACGTCATCCTGGGAGGGTCGGTGCCACCTACCTTAGGACACCCAGGCTGGTATGGGACTCAACCTCTCTCTAGTGTTCGCCTAAATGCCTCCAGCAGACTAGACAGAGAGATTCTCTTCAACAGGGGGCATCTTTCCATAACCATTCTCACGCACCCCCTCGATGTTGGCATAACTAGTATGCTGGAATCTGTGGATGCAAGATGAGAACGGATTTTTCCAAGCCTTCTCGATTTCCACATGAAGATCCTAAAGAAATGGAAGGCTCACCTGAGCTGGAGGGCTATGAAATTTATTTATTACTTTGTACAAAAGCCTTTGCTGGTAATGACAGCTTCAAGACGCCTCCTGTACTTATTGATTTCTTTGAAACAATTTTACATACTAATTCCAGATCTTTCGGAAGCTCCCCACAAGTGGTCCTTGGCTCTTAGACAACTCTTCTGATAATTCTTTTTCACTCCTCTTTCAGAAATCTTGCGAGGAGCGCCTGGTCGTGGCCGGTTTATGATGAAATAATTTTCTTTCCACTTCCCAATTATGGCCCCAACAGTGCTCACTGGAACATTCAGAAGTATAGAAATCCTTCTGAAACTAATGACATTGGTATGTTTTGCAACAATAAGGTTGCAAAGGTCTTGAGAAAGCTCTTTGCTTTTACCCAGCATGAAATGTTTCTGTGTCATTCCTGTGTCATCCCACTTTTTTACACAGAACTTAATTTCTGAACTTATTTGTTTTGTTGTCTTTGTATGTATGGATTACTTGGGTTGTTACAGACATCTCGTGAAAATTTCAAGTCAACAGCATCTTTAGAAATATATTTACTTATACGTTTTTTATTTTTTTATACATTGCCAAGTGGGAGAACAATTCCTTTTTTGTTAGTTGGACAAATTCATGAATGGAAACTCATATTCATGATCATTTTGACAAATGCTATATTAAGGTTTCAAACATAACTCATTCATTCAAACAATCCACAAAAAACAAAACCCTATAACCCACAGCCATGGTAAACCATTATTTATCAATATCCTGTACAATAATCTGTATTATGACTTTCATAGCAGTGGCTGAGCTGTGCAAGTGTGTGTGGGTGCAGCAGACAGTGGCTGTTTGGGTCTGCAGAAGATCCACAGCTTTGAGACGGATGATCATGCTGAAATCCCCTTCTCTTTGATAAGCCCCTGGGCTCTACTCTTCTGATCCCACCTTTCAAAGGTTCATTAAAGTCTTAAAAGCTAGGCAGAGTCCTTTCCTCCAAAGGCTTACCACTCCCAACCCTCCCAACTCAACAGTGGACACATAAGTCCAGACGTATTGAAAAATGAGCGTTATAAAGACCAGAGGAGAGAGCAGTCTCAATTGTAGCTTGGGCAGCTCTGCTATACCTGGGTTCTGAATGCTGAAGACTTTTCCAGAAGCGAAAAAGGAACAATGAGCCTTCAATAATATCAGTGATGCAATACTATTCAGCCACAGTGAAATGTTTTGACATCTTTGTCTTTCACAGTGCGGCTGGGCGGTATATAAAGTGTAAAAGTCAGAAATACGTCAGAGAGTTTGCCGAACCATTTGTACTGTGGTAGATACATTTGCATAGCCATCAATCAGCAGGATTGCTTTACTTTATTTACACATGAGCGTGTGAAGAAATGTGGAGGAAGTTAAAAATACAGAGCAGAAAATGTCTCAAACAAATCACAACCGTGATGAATGTTATTACCCTGGTAAAAAATAAATATACTTACAGTAAATGTATTGGAAATACATTTATTTCATGCTAAGTATACAGTACTACAAATACATATTTATGCACTTATTAAAATATACTGCAATTGTACTTTTAGTATACTATACTGGTATACTTATTTTGTACTTTATGCATTTAAATTGTGCAAAAGTAGTGCTGAAGTCCAATTAAAGATATACCTAGTATAATTGATTGTGCTAAAGTGGAAGTATTCAGGTACGGTTTAAATGTGCATTGATAATAATCAGATATGTTTCCTGAGCAGCAAATTATAATGATTTTTTTTTTTTTTTTTTGATCTCTGATTTCTGAAGGATCATGTGACACTGAAGACTGGAGTAATGATGCTGAAAATTCAGCTTTTATCACAGAAATACCTTTTCAATTATTTTGTATATGCACTATACACTCATTTCAGTAGTCTCTGCCAAGTTACCAGCTGTTACAGAAAGCTTTTCAGATCTAATGGGGTTGAAGTCATCGGAAATAATCAAACTGGCGAACCTAATGCAAATGAAGAACTCTGCAATGTAATTATTTTATATCTCTATTTAATTATACATTACACTTGATTTATTACCTCTGTTGATTATTTAATCTTTATGGTTTACAATACACATGCAAAATAATTGCTGTTGCACACTATGACTTGAATAAACAAATATATCATGGATGATTTTTGATACTCATTTATATTCATACATTTCTCTATTAAAACTGTTTTGTTGATCAGTAGTCCAGCCACTTTCCTTAAAGAAAAATAAAAGCTATTTTGTGATACAGTTACCATGATAAAAAAAAAAAAACATTGTCATTGTAATATAGGTTTTAGTCATAACCTTACACATATTTCAGAGAATACACTGTGAAAATCATGAAAAACACATGTGAGAAGAAATTGAAAAATGATTTCTGTGATTAAGCACATCAGTATATTCCTGCATTTCAATCAGTTTAGACTGTACATTTATGTGAATGGCATTAAAACCAAGGTTTTATACCGCATAACATTTCAGACCGACTTGCCGGTGTTGATGCATTAATTTGATATGACTGTAGATTTGTTTTTCTGTCATATGTGTTTCCACGTATCAGCGGTGGTTGCTGCAGCAGACTCCTGTGAAAATGTTATGAAACTGACCAAATTTGCGTTCTGCTCGCTGCGGGCTTGCTGTGCCTGCTTTGTACTCCTGATGTTAGCATAAATAATTGATTCCAGCTCGCTTGCTAGTAATATTTACTGCACAAATGACATCTACACATAAACTCTTAGTGTTAGGAACATAAATATATAATAGCAATGGTCTACAATTCAAATGCATTGTGCTTATCACAATTTTAGGTTGAAATGTTAAGAGTTCAATATCTGGTCTTAATTTAAATAATAAACTTTGGCCACACACTCTGTGAGGTGTGTGAAGTTAGCAACATAACACTGCCTCACTCACATGCCAGTTTCAGGACACTCTTCTGACACACATTATCACCACACACACTTGAAAATACCACTTCTACCACTAGCACTGCATCAGATCTTAGGGTGTGTTCACACTTGTAACTGTGCTGGGCGAAATCTACTTCTACATTTACATTTAGTCATTTAGCAGACGCGACATACAAATGAGGACAATGGAAGCACTCAAAATCGACAAAAGAGCAATGATATGCAAGTGCTATGACAAGTCTCAGTTCTCGATTCTCTGTTAGCTGGAGTGTGTAAAGATGCCACTGTGAATGAGTAAATCTACACTGGAAGTGATAAAAGAAAATAATTTTACACAGTGTGAGTATTGCTGCTATTGCATACATGGTTAAAAACAAAAGAAACAACGCAAGCCATTTTTTAAAATTATTATTATTATTATTATTATTATTATTATTATTATTATTATTATCATTATTATTTATGTAGCTGGAATCAAAACAGAAATGGGGTTTTTGTGTATTGTGACGGTATGTACAGCTCTTATATGCCTGCGATGCTGCAGTTATGTTGTCCATTATCATGAAATTACCAAAAAGTACCAATTAATCGTTACTGATACATTTCTGTTAGCTGGTTAGCTGCTTTATAGTGGCACCTTCCTTATAAACAGGAGGAATTCTTTTCAGATTCAGCAAAAAACTGTCTTCACAATATTATTTCGAAACCCTTCCTACCTTCAAACACGCACACTGATGCACATACTTCGACTTCCTAATCCTACTTTACCCACCAACCCATTCACCCATATGCAGCTGCTGAACATGTTGCTCATACTCCATTGTGTTTTACACTTTCATTGGGCTGCTGCGTTTCTCGCCTGGGCCCATGATGAAACATTCAGATCCGGCACCTGGCACTCGTTTTCCTGCCTGCCGCTCTGATAACGGCTTCCCTCTCTAATTAAGCTGCAGTAAAGCTCCTCTCCAGCTGCCTGCAGTGGAAACAGCTCGTCCAAAAAGTGCTGCGCCTGGCGCTTTCACAGCGTTCCTGAAATATTAAGACGCCAATCATAAAAGTGCCCAAACCCAGGTGAGCAGCTGCTTTATGCTTTTCAACATCTTCATATAAACTGAACGGCCACGGCTCGTGACTTCGAGTGTGTGTATATATATAAACCTAAGGCAGGCTGACAATGGATTTCTACTGCTGGATACCAAGGTGTGCCACATGGATGTACCCTTCGGCATCTGTTTTTACGTCAACAACAGATGGTGTAAACTGAAAGAGAAGCATTTTTATGCTGCATTATTGCTATAATGGTGCATTGTTTAATATTGATCAAAAACAACTGTCATTAGTGTGGCTATATAAAACAGCAGTTTGCACTTATATTGCTAAATTAGGCTTAATGGACCTTAATGGAAATTTTTTTATTCTACCTTTATTTGCTTAGCCTCATGCTGTTCCAAACATGAATGACTTTCGTTTTTCCTTGGAACATGAAAAGAGAAATTCTGAACATTTGTACTAATGGCTTATTTCTTTGCAATTGTACTGAATCTAGGTTGAGGCTTTCAAGCTTCAAGAAGTGTGTAAAACACAATTAGTATCGTGAAAATGGGCCATATTACTTGTGTAATATAATCACAAATCTTCTAAAGTCATGCTATAGCTCTCTGTGAGAAACAGACCAATTTTTACTCTGGATTCTCTTCCCCTCCAGTGAGCTGTTAATTACCACTGTCTTTTGAATAAGAAAAAAGCCCTATGGGTTTGGAACGATGCTAAATAAATAATGACAGAATTTTCCTTTTTGGGAGAACTTTTAAGCTTAAAAATATTAAAAATGTCTTTTATGGAATTAAATTAGAAGAGTCAAACTTTTTTTTTTTTTTATATACATCAAATTCCTTTACGCCTTGGTGCCACAGAGTTCCTTGAATTAAAGACAACACTGTAAAAAACTGCCAGGAATTTACAGGATTAAAGGGGTCATATGATGTTGCTAAAAAGAACATTATTTTGTGTATTTGGTGTAATGAAATATGTGGTTTAAGGTAAAAAACAAAATAAAACATTATTTTCCACATACTGTACATTATTGTTTCTCCTCTATGCTCCCCCTTTTGAAACGCGTCGGTTTTTACAAAGCTCATCGCTCTGAAAAGCGAGGTGTGCTCTGATTGGCCAGCTATCCAGTGCGTTGTGATTGGCCAAATATTTCAAATGTTACGCCCCTCGCCATACTGTGATGCATGTCCCGGTCAGAACACTGGTGCTACAAGACAAAAACAATAAAACCCATTACAAACAAGCCATTTGTTGCATCCAGTGAGGACATAATTACGGATTATAACGACTTACACTGTCTTTTTACGCGTTGCGTTGCATTACACCGTGTAAACATAAAACCATGTCTGCATTTGTGATCAGAGAAATGACAAACAACAAGCGCTACCCTACACTGCTCAAAACTCACGTTTGAATCATCAGTGACAAATCCTTTAAATATGTAAACATACTTACAGACTGTGAGTCAGAACAGCCGGCAGATCAGGAAACAGTCCTCCATATAATGTGCTGCACACATCTGAATATATGGTTTGAACTGTTCTGGAACAGTGTTGTAAATACAACTTAACCACTGATTTCTAGTTGTGTTCTCTTTTGGAAGGCCAAACAAAGTATTTTTGGTTTCACAACAAAGCAGCATCTCCACAACATGGCAGCGGTGGCAGAAACAATACTTCAGTGAGAATCAAAGTTACACCTTCTTTCTTTGTGTTAACATTTGGGCGGCATTATGTAAATCTTCCCACATCGTGACGTACACATGTGGGGGCATGTTTAAACGAGGAGTTTAAGGAGGGTGTGGTTGACTCATAACTTTTATAAAGAATATCTCTTTGGGTTTGAGACTTAATCTTTGCAACTTTAGGGATCTTATCTATTCACAAACAGCTTGTAACACTCCAAATACAAAGGAAAACTTGAAATTGCATCATATGACCCCTTTAAATAGTATTATTTTACAATCAATTATTATTTTAAGCATGAAGGTTAATGAATAACTTATTTAATATTCATAACTGTTTGTGCATAGATCTTTCACAATAGTGAAGCAACTGCTAAAATGCATCTTTGAAAGATGTGACATCAATACTCTACATGAAAACAGAACAATGGTAACTATCAACAAATAAAAATTACATTTACAACATAAACCAACAACACAAACTGCTAAACGTGCACTGAAAACAAGTGCAATAGCACAAATAAAACCAACAAGAATTAAAGATCTCTACAGCATGATCTATTTGTGATGCATTGCATGTTTGGAACCTTCATAGCACACATGCACTGTAATAACACAGTATGATGCTGTCTGTTTACAAGACTGTGGCGGGGGGGCGTGGTTTAGCGAAGTCTGCAGCGGGAGAGAGAATCAGGAGACGATCGGTAAGTGAGTGGTTTGGGCAGAGATGAGCAACACCTGTCTCTTGTTTCAGTAATTGGCGTGGAGAGAGTATAAAACGCCAGGAGAGACAGAAGCAAGACAGAGAGAGACGGACTGCTGACGTGACCCCGAACCGGAAGAAGTCACCCGGAAGTGTTAAGCGATCGTGTCGTTGTTGATGTTAGAATAAAAGTCACCGTTGGTGCAAAGTTTATTTTTGTTGTAATAAAATATACGTCAGCAGTCCAGCCGAACCCCTTTGTCCTCTTCCTTTTCTCACACGAACTTACTACACTGGTGCCGAAACCCGGGAAAGGAAGAAGGAGTGCCGCCGCCATGCAGAGTCCCTCCTCTACACCATTTGCGGACGTCATTTCATCCCTCGCGGCCCTGCATCAAGAGCAAAACACCAGGCCCTGCTGGACTTAAGAACGGATCAGGAGCGGCGATTCCACGCCATCCTTCAAGCCCAGCAGGAGGACCGCGAGAGGTTCCGGAGCTGGATCGACCGGGAGGTTCGCACCGAGGCCACGGGACCGCCCGCGGTACCCGCTCACTTACCCCTCCACAAGATGGGACCACAAGACGACCCGGAAGTTTTTCTGGAACTGTTCGAGAAAGCTGCGGAAGCGTGCGGCTGGCCCCGCGACCAATGGCCGGTCCGTTTGATCCCCCTGCTCTCGGGCGAGTCCCAGGTGTCCGCACAACAGCTACTGGTGGCGAACCTCCTGGTCTTCGACGACCTGAAACGGGCCATCATTCAGCGGGTCGGCCGGACCCCAGAGCAGCATCGCCAGCGGTTCCATTCCCTGGACCTGGGGGAATCTGGTCGGCCATTTGCGATGGCCCAGCAGCTCCGGGACTCCTGCCGCAAATGGCTACTGGCCGAGGGAAGTGACGTGGAACACCTCATCGACCTCGTGGTGCTGGAGCAATTCATCGCTCGGCTACCGAAAAAAACAGCCGAGTGGGTCCAGTGCCACCGTCCCATGTCACTGGACTCGGCCGTCCATCTGGCAGAGGACCACATGGTGGCGTGCCCCGGGGTCGGCGAACCCTTAACGTCTCTCTCTCCCTCTCCCTCTCTCTCGTCCCCGTCTCTCTCTCGACCTGTCCCTCTCCCTAGGTCCCGTCCACCCGGCCCTCCTCGTGTCCCGCCCCGGGGGCGGGGCGGGATTGACCAAGGACATTATGGGAATCCAAGGGCCCCGCCACGCCAATTCTCCAATCCACTCCCTGCCACTGGGGCGGCGGGGAGGTCTGGGCTGGCCTGTTGGCGTTGTGGGGACCCGGAGCATTTTGTGGACAGGTGTCCAGTGATGGGAGGTGGGGACGATGATCCGGGTCCCGGATGTCCCACAGGCCACCCCCCTGTCAGGCAGGAGAGTACCAAATACCTGTGAGTATCAAGGGGGGTACATATCCGGCCTTGGTGGATTCAGGATGTAACCAAACCTCAATCCATCAAAGCCTGATTCAACCGGGGGGCATTGGATACAAGCCGCGTGGTTAAGGTGCGGTGCGTACACGGGGATGTGGTGGAGTACCCGGTGGTCCCAATTATTATTCAATTCAGGGGACAAAAGCATAGTGTGGAGGTGGCGGTTAGTCCTCACCTCCGGCATCTGATAATTTTGGGAACAAATTGGCCCGCGTTTACTGTTTTATTGGGGTCGTTATGTGCGGATGCCTCTTGGGGAAAGAAGGCACGGAAGGAGGCCGCGTGCGTGCAGGTGGGAGAAACTGAGCCAGGACCGCGGGGTTCTGCTTCAGGGGAACCGAGCGAAATCGGGAGACTTATTCTCTCGGAGCGTGATGACTTTCCTCTGGAGCAGTCTCAGGATGAGACATTAAAACACGCTTTCCAACAGGTCCGCTCCATCGATGGCCAGCCTCTCCAACCTGCCCACCCGCTCACCTATCCGTATTTTGCCATTTTAAAGAGATCGGTTGTATCGAGTGACCCAAGACGCTCGGACAAAAGTGAATACAACCCAGTTGTTGATTCCGAAGAGCCGCAGGGAAATGCTTTTCCATGCGGCTCATTCTAATCCTATGGCGGGCCATTTGGGACAGGCAGCAACACTGAATTGCCTCATGACCCGTTTTTTTTTTTGGCCGGGCATTCACGACAACGTGCACAGGTGGTGCGCGTCTTGTCCGGAATGTCAGTTGGTGAATCCACCGGCCGCCCCAAAAGCACCTTTGCGCCCCCTTCCCTTAATACAGGTCCCCTTCGAGAGAATTGGTATGGACCTCATCGGGCCATTAGAGCGATCTGCACAGGGACATTGCTTTGCATTAGTCATAGTTGACTATGCAACACGATATCCTGAAGCAGTGGCCCTCCGCAACATTTCCGCTAAGAGTGTTGCAGACGCCCTGTTTCGTCTTATCTCCCGGGTGGGGATCCCGAAAGAGATCCTCACCGATCAGGGCACGGCGTTTATGTCACGTACGTTACGCGAACTGTACGGATTATTGGGCATTAAATCGATTTGAACTAGCGTCTATCACCCACAGACCCGACAGCCTGGTCGAACGATTTAATCGCACACTTAAATCCATGATCCGTAAATTCGTTCAAGAAGACGCCAAGAATTGGGATAAGTGGCTAGAGCCCTTGTTATTCGCTGTGCGAGAGGTCCCACAAGCCTCCACGGGGTTTTCCCCCTTTGAGCTTCTCTATGGACGCCAGCCCAGAGGGGTGCTGGATGTACTGAGAGAAACTTGGGAGGAGGGGCCGTCTCAGGGCAAAAAACGAAATTCAGTATGTGCTGGACTTGAGAACAAAACTCCACACTTTGGGGCGGCTATCAATGGAGAATTTGTTACAAGCCCAGGACAGCCAAAGCCAGCTATATAACAGGGGAACTAGATTACGCAAATTTGCACCGGGAGAGAAAGTACTTGTATTACTCCCAACGTCGAGCTCGAAGTTAATGGCTAAGTGGCAGGGACCGTTTGAGGTCGCACGACAAGTTGGAGATCTCGATTATGAAGTAATACGGTCCGATAGGAACGGGGCCCGTCAGATCTATCACCTCAACCTCCTAAAAAAATGGAATGAGGCGGAATCAGTGATGTTGGCAACGGTGATTGGAGGGGAGGAGGATCTCGGACCAGAGGCAAATGTCAAACCACAATCCCTCGCTCTGGCCCCAGGGGGAGATCACCTCTCGCCGTCCCAACTCACTGATCTAATGAAATTACAGGCCGAGTTTGCCGACGTCTTCTCGCCCCTACCGGGCCGTACTAACCTGATTCAGCACCATATTGAGACCGAGCCGGGCGTGGTAGTTCGCAGCCGGCCGTATCGCTTACCTGAGCACAAGAAAAAGGTAGTTCAGGCTGAATTAGGTGCAATGCTTGACATGGGAGTAATAGAAGAATCCAATAGTGATTGGGCTAGCCCGATAGTTTTAGTTCCAAAAACGGACGGCTCAGTCCGGTTCTGTGTGGATTACCGCAAGGTGAATGCTGTGTCGAAGTTCGACGCGTATCCAATGCCGCGGGTTTGACGAGTTGCTTGATCGGCTAGGCACGGCTCGTTTTTATTCGACATTGGACTTAACAAAGGGTTATTGGCAGATCCCCTTGTCTCCATTATCCAAAGAAAAGACAGCTTTCACAACGCCGTTTGGATTACACCAGTTTTGTCACCCTTCCTTTTGGGTTGTTCGGGGCGCCGGCTACCTTTCAGCGCCTCATGGATAAGATTCTGCGGCCCCGTGCTGCATATGCAGCTGCCTACCTGGATGATATCATTATATTTAGTAATGATTGGCAGCGGCATATGCAGCATTTGAGGGCTGTCCTGAGATCGCTGAGGGGAGTGGGACTCACGGCCAACCCAAAGAAGTGTGCGATTGGGCGGGTGGAAGTAAGGTATCTGGGCTTCCACTTGGGGCATGGGCAAGTGCGTCCCCAAATTGACTAGACAGCTGCTATTGCGACCTGCCCACGGCCCAAGACCAAAAAGGAGGTAAGGCAGTTCTTGGGGCTGGCGGGATATTATAGACGGTTTATTCCTAATTATTCGGACCTCACCAGTCCTTTGACTGACCTTACTAAAAAGGAGGTGCCAGATACGGTCCAGTGGACGGAGCCGTGTCAGCAGGCCTTTACCCAGGTAAAGGCTGCCCTGTGTGGCGGGCCGTTGTTTACACTCTCCTGATTTTTCTCTCCCTTTTCTGTTGCAGACGGACGCGTCGGACAGGGGGCTGGGTGCAGTCCTGTCCCAGGAGATGGAGGGGGAGGAACGGCCGGTGCTGTACCTTAGCCGGAAGCTCTCAAAAAGAGAGGCTAAGTACAGCACCATAGAGAAAGAGTGCCTTGCCATCAGATGGGCCGTCCTCACCCTCCGCTACTATCTCCTGGGGCGAGAGTTCACCCTCTGTTCGGACCACGCTCCTCTGCAGTGGCTCCACCGCATGAAGGATACCAATGCGCGGATCACTCGTTGGTATCTGGCTCTACAGCCTTTTAAGTTCAAG
Organism: Cyprinus carpio; assembly: GCF_018340385.1. Taxonomy (NCBI): domain Eukaryota; kingdom Metazoa; phylum Chordata; class Actinopteri; order Cypriniformes; family Cyprinidae; genus Cyprinus; species Cyprinus carpio. The sequence continues at coordinate 1,643,789 of NC_056615.1, forward strand.
GTGATCCACAGGCCGGGTGTTCAGATGGCAGTGGCCGACTTTCTCTCCAGAAATGGGGGGGAGGGGGCTGCAGGCCAGATGGCTCCCCGGCCTGAGTCGGGCGGTGGGGGTATGTGGCAGGGGGGGGCGTGGTTTAGCGAAGTCTGCAGCGGGAGAGAGAATCAGGAGACGATTGGTAAGTGAGTGGTTTGGGCAGAGACGAGCAACACCTGTCTCTTGTTTCAGTAATTGGCGTGGGAGAGAGTATAAAACGCCAGGAGAGACAGAAGCAAGACAGAGAGAGACGGACTGCTGACGTGACCCCGAACCGGAAGAAGTCACCCGGAAGTGTTAAGCGATCGTGTCGTTGTTGATGTTAGAATAAAAGTCACCGTTGGTGCAAAGTTTATTTTTGTTGTAATAAAATATACGTCAGCAGTCCAGCCGACCCCTTTGTCCTCTTCCTTTCCTCACACGAACTTACTACAAAGACATTTTTTATTATCTTTCCAGACACGAGCTTAGTGCTATTTTTAAATTGATTTAAAATTAATATGATTTTTAATTTGTTTTATACTGTAATTTCACACTAAATTTGTAACAGTGAATGCCTGTAACTGCTTGCAGACCCAAATTTAGAGAAAGTTAGTTTAAATTAAAGAAAAATTTATACCCCTCCTTTTTTATTTTGATTGACATCCTTAGTTCATGTGTGTTTAATTGGGGCTTTAGCTAAACTGAGAAATAAAAACACAAATGAAACAATTGTTTACTATCAAGAAATACTATAGAGAAACAAAGCTGTTCAATTGTGAAGCAGAAATCATGAAGCATTCTTGGTATTTGGAGCACACACACTTACACACACACTGATATTTACGTTTGCAGAATATCTGAAAGGAAATCCTGCTCGTTTCAGTATCATCATCAACATTTCCACCAAGATTATGAGCTCATTGTTCATGTTTGTGTTGACAGGGGTCATTAAAAAACAGCTTTGCAGCATCAGGAAGTCAAAACATTAGGCAAGTCATCTAGAGAGGAAAGAATGAGCATTATTAATCTTTCAGCACCTATGGAGACTCTGGAGCAGAGCGTTTGACAAAGACAGATACAGAAAGCGTTAGTTAGGTTAATGGACCCACAGCAGTTATGAGAAATGGAAGAATTCAGAGATTTTTATGAAAGACACATTAATGTGTTCTGGCTTATGACTAATTTATGTTATGCACCTGAGTTAAAGGAAGGTTCTGGGTTCAAATACATGTCAAGCTTTTTTGACAGTCTCGATTACCACAAAATATAGGTTTGACTTTTGCATCGAGTTTACAGTAAGGCATTAATGAAGGAAGCAAGCATAAATCAGCATGTTGGCAGCATGTAACAACACATGTAATGAAGCAAATAAACCTTGGCTTTTTTGTATATTTAAAAGTATACAAGAAAGATACATGACATAACTATTCAACACTAACAGGCATTATTCAACCAGATGGTTCTCCTTCATTGTAAGTCTCTTAGAAAATAGCACACCTCTCCTCAAGAAGCCACATGATGCAATATATCATTTGATTTTTGTACTTACACAGCAAAGATTAATAATTTGTGATTTGAACAAAGTCCTAACACTATGAGCAATAGAAATAGCGATGCTTGACTTGCACCACTTGCAATACAATTTCTCTATAGACATAAACTGTACCTAACAATGACTAATCTATCAGTGTTATTACTGAAAGTAGCCATAAATGCACTGGAGTTTCACACCAGAGTGCTCTAACATTGAACTACAGCCCATAGCAAACAACAGCGGAAACTTATGATTATGTCTGTAGTAATGACATCTCCGGTTCCTCATGGCTTGTAACAGAGACTGAACATTTTACTTCCTCTGTCAGGGTTGCTAACCTTCTGATACAGTAACATCCCTACAGTCCAGCAGTTTGAGTAAATAAAGCAGTCCTTGTGTGTGCGGAGTTTGAGCAACTTTTAGTTTACAGAAGCAATGTGTTGAGCTGTTTTTGATAGCGCTGTTGGGATACTTAATGATTACATACATACTGCAGTGTACAACAACTACCTTTTTTCCTGCAAAATTTCACCAAAATGTAACTTTCTCCACCTCACCCAATTTCTCTTTTCAGGTGATATAACCTTGGTGTTGGTGAGGAATATAACACCAATAATGTCTCATCTAGGGTCAGAAATCAACTTTTCCATTAAGGGGCAAAATATGCCCCCTGGAATTGATTTTTTAAAAACTTTGTTAAGACAATTTTTTAAATATTTTTTGCCTCCTTATTTTGAATTTGGGGGAAAGTTTTGTTCATTTTAGTGTTAATTTCCTTGGTCTCGTCCCACTTTTCTAATCCATTTAAAGCCCAAGTCTTGTCCTACACTCTTTTCCTCTGAGCATTCCTCTTGAGTTTTACTCAGAAATGTCATATTACATAAGTTAAATGAAAATGCCATTTTATGTTGTCTATTTTGTCATTTGTTATGTCCTCAAAATGTCTAGCTCAGTTGACACTTTTACATCTTTTATTAAACAGAGAGTAAGTCATTTTGAAAGTCAATTCTAAAGGATTTTCTCATCATTGCTCATTCAGAAGAAAATTTTAGTCTTCTTAACCGAACAAGTTGACATTCACAACAACATCCTCTATAATCTCAACTATGATCTTACATGTTCCTTTGATCCAGAACAGAAAACAATCAACGTTTCAATGTCTTTGCAAGGCTTGGAAAGCCATATTGTACCAAATTCCATGATATTCTGCCATTCCAGTTTCAGGATCAGATATATCCACAGACCTCCCTGTAACTGCATAGTGCACACAAAAATGTCGATACTGGAATCGGCAGTTATGGTGCAACACAACTTCCAAATATCCATTCTGCTTTGATTTCTGAGATTGATATACAGTACTGTAGAAATTCAATTCAAGTTTATTTGTTTAGCGCTTTTTACGATACAAATCATTGCATAGCAACTTTACAGAAAATTAAGTTTCTACAATTTTTAGTAGTAGCTTATCAGTGATGACTATCAGTTTATGTGCATATGGCAGAAATGTTTGGAAAAATCAATAAAAGACGTAAACAAACAGACGATTAACACTATTAACAGCAATTATGCAATCAAACTTAGAGCAAAATGTGGTAGTTCTGTATGTTGTCTCTGGGTTAGCATCATCTGAGGTCCTCTGAGGGGTTGGCATCATCTCTTCTCAGGTGTTCTGGATCCAGACTGGAGCTTGTGTAAATCCTAGTTAATGTACTACATATATATCAAAGCATATACACTAGAGTTCCTATGACCAGGGGCGTAGCCCTCATTTCAATAGTGAGGGGGACAGAAATGTCAAATGTAATACTTTTTATTATTATTATTATTATTATTATTATAAATGACAAGTTTTAATTTCTCTTATTTCTTATAGTTTTAATTGTTTAAGAAATCAAATATACTGCTTGAAAATAACCAATAATTTGTATTCTATAATATTTTTCTTATGTTTTCCTAATAATAATTGTATGATTTGTTTATCTACTACAAACATTATTATTATTATTATTATTATTATTATTATTTTTAGCTCACAGCTGTTTTTATCACAGAACAAGGCAGAATAGTTTCTATACTGTAATAAAGGCTATTTCAGTTAGCACTGCATTATTCATATACATTATTTATTACGGGGGGAAGACTTGAAAAACACACATAAACCATGTATTGTCGCAGTCATGTGTTTAATGTCTTAACGTTTTTTCTGCTTTTTATTTAATTTAAAAAATTTTTTTTTTTTTTTATTATTTTTTTTTATTATTCACACTGGCCCTTTAAAACTAATGTACGTTTTATTAAAAGTGCCATCAAATGAGACTCTGGTGTGCACTAAAGATTTGAAATAGGAAAGCACTAGTGCTGGGCAATGATTAATCGTGATTAACTGCATCCAAAATAAAAGTTTTTGTTTACATGATATACTGTTTGAGTGTGTACTGTGTATATTTATTATGCATACACACACACACACACACACACACACACACACACACACACACACACACACACACACACACACACACACACACACACACACACACACACACACACACACACACACACACACAGAGGAGAACTGCCCCCCGACTGAGCCTGGTTTCTCTCAAGGTTTTTTCTCCATTCTGTCACTGATGGAGTTTTGGTTCCTTGCCGCTGTCACCTCTGGCTTGCTTAGTTGGGGACACTTCATTTACAGCGATATCGTTGACTTGATTGCAAATTATTGCACAGATACCATTTAAACTGATCTGAGCTGAATGATGACATCACTGATTCAATGATGAACTGCCTTTAACTGTCATTTTGCATTATTGACAATTTTTTAATTTTTTGTTTTGTTAGTTTTTATTAGCAGATATTACTTTGGTGTCACACAATTATAAATAAAGGTGACTTGACATGACATACAGTATATATATATATATATATATATATATATATATATATATATATATATATATATATATATTTAAAATATTTAAATGTATTTGCATTTATATATTTATATTCATATTTTTTATTTTTATTATTATATTTTATATTATATATAAATATATAACATTTTTCATAAATATATACATGCACTGGTGTGTATTTATATATACATAATAAATATACACATTATACACACACACACACACATATATATATATATATACGATTAATCATGATAAATCGTTGCCCCGCACTAGAAAGCACCCATTCTGTATCTTACTGTTGCAAGGTATAGCAATGGAGATTCATGAGATTCACTCAAAAATCACCAAAATCAGCAGCACACTGTATATACTTTCTACATGTATACACATTTTCTGAAACTCTTTTCAGCATAACCTAAATATAGGAGCTGGTAAAATACATCTCAACACATGCTGAGAGAGATCGCTTCCATATGTGCAACATTCAGATCAAAGCCTGTCCTCCTGTCCCGCCCTCAGCCAATCAGAGGCCAGAACTGTAAAAAGTGCTTCCTGCTGTTCACCTGCATCCCGCTGGACATGCAAAGAAGACACAGCCAGCCGGAGGAACCCTTGAGAGGGTCTGGTTTGGACAGGAAGACAGGTGTGGGGTGGTGTGGGAGGGTTTCAGTGTCAAGCTCATCTCTTCCATTCCTCTTTTTCTATAAATACACCTCTCATCCCATCCGCACTCTCACCTTTATAAAAGACAGGATAATGGCAGTGTGGTAAGGTATGAAATGTCTACAAGGCAGACAGACACATTCAGATGTAATCTACATCACCCAAACACACAGTTATATGTCAAACCTTTAATTCGCATTGTTAGTCTTTGTGTTATTTCAGGTCAAAGATGTCTCTAATATGTGGAGAAAGCTATCATAAATGACTAATTATCCTGGCATCGCAGGATAATGTTATCATGCTGACACTGACTGGCTGATAAAGCCACAAAAACACACTCTTTCCCAAACCAATCACTAGTGATTATTCAAGCTGTGACGTAAAATACATAAAAACAGGGACAAATATAAGTGCATGCTTTTAAGCGGCTTCCAAAAAGGAATCTTAAAGATTTATAATATAGTTAAAACATTGGAGTTTTACTTGTTGCTTGCACAAATGGTTTTATTTAGTCAGGATATACAGCTAATTCTGATGGTCCATCAATGGAGAAAGATGCTTTCTTCCTATAATGGTGCACTTAGGCCCAATCCCATTTCTACCCCTTACCCCTACCCCTCTGTTTCATGCGTTCATGTGAAAAGGAGTCTCGATTCCCTTTTGGTGGGAGGGCTAGGGCTAGGGGAGAGGGCCAGATAGCCCTTCCAACAAAGATTTTTCAGGACCACACCTCAAACGAAGGAGTATGAGAATTATCTCAGCACTGGCTACAGCAGCAAGATGGCTGCCCGAGCGAACAAAAAGACACATAAATGTAAGCATTTTTTTTGTTATTAATGATTTTTTTGATGAGTAGTAATTTTTTTTTTTGTTTTAATATATATTTTTTTTTATTTTTTTTGTTATTTTTTTTAAAGGAATTTTTTGAAAAATCGCTACAGTTTGCTAACGTTAAACCATTAACTGACTGCACGATAGTCTCACAACATATTTTCATGTCTGATCAGGGCGATAACCACCATAGACATTGAGGGGGGCTGGTCCCCCCAGTAATTAGAAATCGCTAAACTTTTTCTCAAATAGGCTATTGCCAATTCATGAGAGAGAGAGAGAGAGAGAGAGAGAGAGAGAGAGAGAGATGAAAGTTTTGTGTATGTGCGTCTCTTTAAAATGAGTGAGTTTACTTCCAAAACAGCATTATTGATATTATTATATAGGAAAATATAATTCATAGATAAAGTTTTTAAAAAGTTATTAATAAAAGCCATAGGGCAGCATTGATAATTTTTTTTTTTTGCCTCTGGATGTGTGAGCTATGTGTGTGTGTGTGTGTGTGTGTGTGTGTGTGTGTGTGTGTGTGTGTGTGTGTTCTTGTTTATGCTACATTGTGGATAACAAAACCTGAAATTTTTGACATAGTTGGGACCGGCCTGCGGACAACAGCAAACTACTGAAGACATCAACAACAGCAGACACGAGTTTACAAGTGTTTGTGTGAAGAGATTCATTTACGAGAAACCCGCAACCATAGTTTAAACATTAGTTTAAATTTTTATAGGTAATGACTTCTAGAAAGAAATAGCACAGACAATGAACAACCTTCACGCTGTTTCGTGTCAAAACCGACTTTTGGCTTAACACTTACAGAACCCATTCTGTACTTTTACAATAAAAAATAAAAAAATAAATAAAATCTCCCATCTGGGTACAAATGTGTCCCTAAAATAGGGTTAAGTAGTCTAACACACAAATACACAGTCAATTTATCAGTTATTATTACTAACACAACATTTGTCTTTGCACTGAACTTCCCTCAATGGCAAAAGTAAAACCATTCATTACTTGTCCCATACATAATTTACTGCGAGCCTCAGTGGACACAGATAATGGCATACAAATCTCCAGTGATCATAAGTCCCTCATTTACACTGACCTGCATGATGGTGGGAGGGAGAAATCTATCAGACATGTAAAATGAAAAATATAAAATGTATCAATTACAAAGCAGTAATTGATTAGCAAGAGCAGTGCCACCCCCCACTATTGATCTAATCTGACATCTCAACTCATTCATCTCTCTGGAGCGTGTTTGTGTGCAAACTGCTCGTGCTAATGGTCATTTAAATGGAACACAAATCATTAGCAAAGACAAATGGTGCAACTGAACGCCCTTCACTAAAGCGTTGGAGCCCCTGAGGAGCAGCCGTTTCAGAGTGAGGAAGATCTGCCATTTTTTTCCCCTGAAATAAACATTCTCCATTTGATGCCGTTATCACAACTACTCAGTTACTAGAAAATAAATAAAAACAAATCATAATAATGAGAAAAGATCAAGGTGTTTATAAGCTTATAACAAGTTTTTTTTATTTTTTATTATTACAGTTTTTCTCGATTGCTTAAATACTATAAGCAGGCTTTTGAGCTAAAATTTCAAGACCATAACGCCATTTTTCAGAAAGCACACCCATTTTGCTGAACTATAAACACTATTCCCCTGCTTTAACACACGAGTCAGATTTGGTGAACTCTTACTGCAAAACTCTACACACAAATCCCTACATTTCTCAGTGCTCACACCATGTGGTTATTAAGAAAGCACTAGCATTCAATATTGTTCACTCAAGTCAGCATAACTTGAGCTCAGTTAGCACACAGATACCCACGTGGAAACACTAAGAGTCAAAATTTATCACACACCAGTCAGAACCTTCAATAGATAGATAAAAGAGCCCCAGTCAGTTCATTCAGTTTTGGAAAAATGGATCCAGAGAGACGTGATTGAAAAGGTCGAGGACACCAGAGAGGAGGAAGAGGATGAGCAAGAGCAGTAAGGAGTGGAGGAAGAGGTGAAGGGAGAGAAAGAGAAGGAGGAGGAGGACGAGGATGAGGGGCAAGTAGACAAGGAGTCTCAGATGAAATTTGTGCCACTAGTTGACCATGTGCTTGTCCATGCATGACTATGAGCGAGGCTGGGCAATGAGTTCAGACAAACTTAAGTTGCTTCACCGTCGCCTCGATCATAAGAAGATTCAGGGAGGAAAACAGGTAGGTGTACCTCAGTGTACTCTACTGTAACGTTTGAGAGCTGTACTCTGTTACAACACATGCATCAAATTGCCTTACATACAGATAGAGTTTCTGTCTGCTTCCATTTTGTGAAAAGTACTTTTGTAAAATCAGTACTTCTATTTGTGTAGGACACAGAGACGATGGCATGGAAGAAGCCTGACTAGACATTACAGTTGATGTGTGACGGGGTGGATCAGTCATGAGAGAGGAGTTTACCCCCGCTGCCTGGCTCGGGCCAGTATAGCCTGTGATGTCTGTCCCAGTCCAAAGATGTGATGCTGGGGCAGAATATTTTTTTGTTGTTGTTTTTTGGTGTATTGTACTGTACAGTGCATTAAGGAATAGAAAACGTGCAAATGTATACACATGTGTTCATCATGTGAAATGTTCCTTGAGGGGGAGAACCACAAGCAACAACTTATTACTGGTTTTTGGTTTTTCCAGTATTGTTTTGAATTTATCTCACCAGTGTGTAAGACTTATATTGTAGTGTGTGTGTTTATGAGGGCAAAGTTCGGTTTTTCAGCAAGAGTGAATGTTTTTGAGTGTAGAGCTTCATTTTGACCTGAAAATAGGTTGTTTGGGTAATTGGGTGAGACGTTATGGATTTGTGTTTACTGTTTTGAGAATATGAGGCATAGTTTCCTGAAATGTGTTTAAGCAATCGAGAAAAACTGTATTTCCAAGTAACAAATATTACTTAAATATGAATATATTTGAACAAATGTTTTATAATATATCAAATATACATTTTTTGTAAATAATTACAAAAAAGTAATTACTGCTTTTTTATTGTGAATTATACAAATGAATATACATAAAATACAAATGTATTTGGAATCTACATGTTTAAATATATTTAATTATAGGAAATGTTGTTTTTTAGTTTCAATCCTTCTGAAAATCCTGTGTCGAATTATGTAGCTGACGCCAGTGATCAACAAAACTTACAACATACATGGCCTTTGGTTACTATACAAGCTTGTTTCTGTCACAGGATAAAAAAGTAAAAACGGTAATTGTAAACTTTTTATCTCACACTTTGGACTTCTATTCTTGGAATTGTGACTTTACATCTTGCAATTCAGACTTCATCAGAATTGTGAGATAAATTCACAATTGCAAGAAATAAAAGTCAGAACTGTGAGATGAAACGAAGCCATAATTACCATTTACCCTTTATATTCCATGGCAGAAATAAGCTTTCATAGGTTCCACATGTGTAAGAGGGAAAAACAAACAAACAAACAAACATAAAAATGCACAGTCCAGCACACATTCTTACCCGCTCCCTTACCTCTTCCTCTCCCCTTTTCTGATCCAACTACTGCTCTCCCTCTCCCAGGCATTATTTTCTTTCTGTCTGATTCTTTGTGTTGTTCTGCATCCACAAAACCAATTCAAAAATATATTTTTTACTGTTGATGTAATGGAAAGAGCATCAACACCTGACCATTCCTCCAACTGAGACTGAAATCAGCTATTTCTAAATATTTTAGTGATCTGTTACTTAAAAATGCTTATCAGTTGTTACAATATTTTATATAGAGATATTTTTTCAATACTTTTGAGTTGCTGTTGTTGCAGAAGTAGAGGCTTTACACTATATTTAAAGTTTGGAACATTTGGTCTTCATTTCTGTCATGCTGTGTTAAACATTTGTAAAAAAGATAAGAAAGATCTATGATTTTGGTATGGGGTAAGCTTATGTAAAAAAATAAAATTTAAGCATTTTAGATAATTTACTGAATATTGTGTGAGAACAACATGAATTGTGTTAAAGGTATGGTCACAACAGACTGATGATGTGCTAGTGCTATTGTGTATAGTGTTTTGAAAATGTGACAACAGATTGGACAAAAGGATGTTAGCAATTGAAAAAAACTGTAATTAAAGTTCTAGCTCCAAATGTGATCATGAAACAGTTTAATAGTCAACACTGTTGTGTGTACATTTTAGATCTGCCACCCACACAGTCTACATATCTTTTGAACAACTGTTCGCCTCTTTACTCACAGCACAATAAAATATAATCACCCCTGCTGGGCAGATAGAATATGTAGTATAATTTATTTTGAAGAGTAAGCAGAGCTGTGTTATGTTCTAAGGGTCAAAGGTGTGTGTAATTAAGACAAGATGCAGGCTTGGTCACAGACATTTGATATTATTTGTAAACAAAATTGTCCATGAACATTCACAACATTATGAAGGTAATTACAGATCCTCACTAAATCAGCATCTGCAGTCTCTGTGTTTGGTTTATTTTAAGGCTATGCTCATCGTGATGTTTTTGGGTGTTCTTCTACTGAAATGCCTCATGGTTTTTAATGGAAAACACTACTCAGTGGCACAAGAACTACAGCAGCAGTACACTGCAGCAACTCCATCAGATTAGTCTTGATGTATTATTAAATAAGATATAAACACCTTTCAGTGAGAAGCCAGCAGTATAAACAACAGAGTGTAATCGTACCCTAAACGCACAGATCTGAAGACTCAAATGAAGAAAACAAAGTGATAAAACCCCTGATCTTAATGAAATCACTGTAACATCTGGCCTCTTTGCATGTGGTTCATTCACTCAGATCTCAGCCAAACTAAGTGCAAAAGGATTACAATTACAAAGAAATATAATGATTCTGGTTCTGATTAACAATGTGTTTAAGTGTCTCTATGCATTGTCATACAAACAACCAGTCCATAACTACAATGATTTAAGTCTCACAAGCCTAAAGTACAACACAATCTCATAACTAGCTATTTTACATTGTGGCAAGTCGGTGGCTAATTATTATGAATTTGTATGATTGCATTGGTATGTTTACAAAAGATCTTCTTACGGCCCAATGATTGTTTTGTTTAGGGGAAAGGTTAAGGGGTGGGGCTCATATGAAACCACTACCTTAAAATGTATATATTTTTTTTTTTATGAGGTCGGGTCAATACAACAAAACACAGTAACAGTTCACGCCTCAAAACATGTCTCAAATCAGCTCATTATTCCAAAAAACTAGCAAAGCTTGTCAACCAACAAACACAGTTTTTCACTCATAAAATGGCCTGAAACACTAGCAACAGGCAGCATTTTACAATATATTAATCTGCAAAGGTTTATTATCTCCTTTGTAGTGTTCACTGTTGTGTATGTTGCATGATCTATATTTGATCATATTTAATCTTTTAAGTTTAGAATAGATTTTAATATGGTATAACTGAATAAAAGAAATGTAGCAAATTGTTGTCTTGTTCAGTTTTGTATTACACTAGGTTTTGAACTTAAGTTTAACAGTTTTGACAAGAGTAAATGAGCAAACTGGCCTGTAGGTAGATAAAGTTTTGTCCTAGTGATTACACACACACACACACACACATATATATATATATATATATATATATATATATATATATATATATATATATATATATACACACATATATATATATATATATAAACTGTAATACTGTTGTGCTTGTATGTTTGTGAGAAGCCTCAAATATAAGAGACACAGATCAAACAGAAAGAGCAAATATAGATCTACTCTATAGTCTCTATAGACACCCATCACTCTTCATCAGATGTCAGGTTTCTCTCCACCGGCCCTGTGTGCCCATCAACAATTCATCTGCTACACAAGGGCTGCTCCTCCTCCAGTGCTTTTAAATGTGCATTCTTTTTATAAATGCTCTGGAACGCAAACACCAACATTCATTAGCATTAGCCACTGAGTGTAAGGGTGCAAACCCATGTCCTTTACTCAGAGTTCACTCAGAGGTCAACTATATAGTGTGCAACTCATGCCACGCTATTTGTGTTAATTACATTAATTATGCCTCAAATTGTGAAGGAAGATGAACCAGTGCTTTGCAAAGTGGCCTGACTTTTTCACCTGGCAGAAAAAAAAAAAACGATTATAATAGACACTTAGCATGAGCTCTTTTAACTTATAGGCTAGTAAGCAACCACATAACAACAATCCACAGCACCCTAGCAACCTAGCCACCAAAAAAAAAAAAAAATCAATTTGGGAGTCACAATCATGTTGACAATAATCATATAATCATTTTATTCATATGACATTAATGTACTATTTCATTTCAATAACTTAAGTTTTTATCTTCATTAATTAGTATCTTGAGTGGATTTTATGGTAATAAACAATATTCACATCTAAATTATGAACCATTTAATGTTTTCAGACATAATTACATTTAGCTATTAGGTTTTGTATTTGCATATTTATTTAGAGATTATCAATAACTATTTTTTGCCTTTTTGAAATCTTGATTTGAAGTGACAGAGAAGTTCAATGAAAATTGATGTTTCAAATGATATCCCATTTAAGTATTAGATTATTATATTGTTGTATTTAAATATCTAAAGTTCTGAATAAGTATAGGCCTATTACTGTATATAGGTTTTTAAATTCTATAGGTTTGGAATGACATAAATATAAATTATGAAAGGATTTCATTTTTTGGCAGAACTATCCCTTTTACTTTGAATTAATGTATTCAGAGTGTTTGCAACTTATTGATTTATATTCAAAAATATGTTTATTTGATGTCTCCCCCGTAATTAATTCTAATTTCTATGCATTTATATTTTTGTCAGAACACATGAGCACAGATTCTCACTGGTCTATCCAGCAGGGATCACGTTCATTTATGCATGTATTTGCATACATTTTGGGTAAAAATTGCATTCGTCTGAAATTTCTATGAAACCTTACAGCTGAATGTAGACCGAGAATCCAAACAAAGCATTTGTTTGGTGCATTTCAGAGCATGCCAGGTAAAAACCCCTGAGCCCACAGCGTTGATGAGAAACCCAGCATTGATGGAAACAAATTGAATAATTCAGTCTGTGACGCTCCTTGTGCTGGATGTAGAAAAGATCATTGGTTGATGTCCCGCGTCCATTATTCACTGTTTGAGAGAATGACAGTGCCGAAAGGAAAAATGTAAGGTCACACTCAATCAATCACAGCCGAGAAAATCGTTGTGGGTTGAGAAGAAATAAACATATACTGAGCACTGGCCGAATAACACTGTGTGTCTGTGTTTATCCTGTTTTGTTGTTTATCAGGAGGCTACAATTGATCCGTTTACAAGAAAAAGCTCCTGTGCCTGTGTTTCACTCGCAGATTTTTATCTTTTGTCTCTTTTGTTGAACGGCACTAATAAATAAACTTTCTATTCTTTGTTATTTTTCACTTGTTTCAGTCCACCATCATAATTAAGAAAAAAACACTTGAGCTGATTTTAAGGAAGTGTGAGTTACAGTTTTTAGAATTGCTTTGGTGCTATTTTCACAAGCAAGTAGTATATTTTCTAAAATCTAATCTCACAACAGTTTACCAAAGTGCACCTTTTTAAAATATTTTTGTAATATATTACAAAAGCATTGCATTTTAATATATATTTGTAATTATCCTAGTACAGTGCTCAAAATCACAAAGTATCTTTTTCCCTGTATATGATGAGAATAATCTATATAAGAATTGTAAGGACCCAAATCTTAATACTTGGGTCATGTTTTCAAACTCTTCATAACACAAGAGCAATCTACTGTATGTCAGCTAAACTGTAAATCATTTTCCATTTCTTTGGCACATAATACATTCAATAACTACAGCTTTTAATTAAATGAATTCTTTTTCCACTCAGAAACAACCACCACCCAAACACTATGTACAGCACCTATGTATCCATTTGCACATTTGCATACTTTTATCCCCCAAAACTTTTTTTTTAATACTTTTGTTCAAAAACATAGTTTAGAAAGTAAATAAAAAAAAAAAAAAAAAAAAAAAAAAAAGTTAAAAACATAATACAAAACAGAGTAAGAAAGCGATTTGCTACATTTCTACCATATTCAAATATATTCCAAAGTGACAAAGTTGATTTGAGACAAAGTGTTTTGGCAGTTTTAATGCATTTTAGATGTTAAATTAACTGCTAAGCTAAAGGATGGTAAGGAGAACTGGAGAAATATGCCCTAGCTATTAAAAAAAAAAAGTGATTGAAAATAACCTGTAAACCAAACTACTTACAGTTTTTTTCAATTGCTATCATCCTTTTGTCCAATCTGTTGTCACATTTTCAAAACACTATACACAATAGCACATCATCATTCTGTTGTGACCATACCTTTAACACAATTCATGTTGTTTTCACACAATATTCAGTAAGTTAACACGTTTCTAAAATGCTTAAATTTTCTTTTCACACAAGCTTACCCCATACCAAAATCATAGATCTTTCTTATCTTTTTTACAAATGTTTAAACACAGCATGACAGAAATGAAGACCTAATGTTTCAGACTTTAAATATAGTGTAAAGCCTCTACTTCTGCAACAACAGCAACTCAAAAGTATTGAAAAAATATCTCTATATAAAATATTGTAACAACTGATAAACATTTTTAAGTAACAAATCACTAAAATATTTAGAAATAGCTGATTCCAGTCTCAGTGGGAGGAATGGTCAGATGTTGATGCTCTTTCCATTACATCAACATAGAGTAAAAAAGACCTCTTGAAATTGGTTTTGTGGATGCAGAACAACACAAAGAATCAGAGAGAGAACAAATAATGCCTGGGAGAGGGAGAGGAATAGTTGGAGGAGGGAGAGGAGTAGTTGTATCAGAAGAAGATAGGTAAGGGAGAAGAAGAGGTAAGGGAGCGGGTAAGAATGTGTGCTGGACTGTGCATTTGTTGTGTTTGTTTGTTTGTTTTTCCCTCTTACACATGTGGAACCTATGAAAGCTTATTTCTGCCATGGAATATAAAGGGTAAATGGTAATTGTGCCTTTCTTTCATCTCACAGTTCTGACTTTTATTTCTTGCAATTGTGAATCTGATGAAGTCTGAATTGCAAGATGTAAACTTGCATGAACAGAAGTCCAAATTGTGAGATAAAAAAAGTTCACAATTACGGTTTTTACTTCTTTATCCTGTGACTGAAACAAGCTTGCATAGTAACCAAAGGCCATGTATGTTGTAATTTTTGTTGATCATTGGCATCAGCTACCATGGAGCTGTCAGGGTTCTGCCCTGGCAGCTGTGTCTATTTTGTCTTTGTTTAGTGTTTCTCTGTTTGTCCTGTGTATGACCACATGGCTTTGTCTTTGTTTATGTTGGCCATGTGCTCCTTTCGTCCTGCCCCCTTGTTTCACATTACCACGCCCCCTTGTTTAGTCCTTGTTTGGCGCTCATTAATTGATCATTCTCACCTTGTGTTGTGTGCTTTCCTTCCTATTTATTGTGCTCATTTCCCTCATGTGTTTGCTGGTTTGTTTTGGTGTGTGAGTTAGTGCTTTCTTAGCTTGCTAGCTGATCTTTACTAACGAGTTTTTCTTTGTCTGTTAAAGTCTGGTATTTATTAGTTTAAGTTTATCTTGTCATTGTTTAGTCTAGTTTCAGTTTTTCTTTTTTTTTTTTGGATCTCATTTTTAGTTTCTCTTGAGTTTGACTTGTTTTTGAGTTTGACTTGTTTTTGTTGTTGAGTTTGAGTTTTTCTTTATTTAGTGTTTCCAGTTATTTCTAGAACTTTATTTTGTATTTGTTTCTTTACCTTTTATCTTGTTTCTAGGTCATATCATTCTTGTCTGACTTTTTGCTCTTGTTTTGATTTTTTTTATTATTATTATTATTATTATTATTATTATTGTTTTTATTATTACTATTTTTGTTCTCTTGTTGTCTTAAGTCTTGTCTAGTGTTTTGTGAGTCCTGTCTTGCTTCCTGCTTTCTCCCTGGCCACTGGGTCTCCCTGCCTGGAGGTCTGCTTGTGCGGCTTCACCTCCATAGCCAAGTGCCCTTGATTCCTGGTGCTGTGGTCTGGTCTCTAGCACAGCATCCTCTACAGTCCTGCACTCGGTTGTTACCCAGGGCCCTCCTCGGTGGTCACCCCCCCCCCCCATCCCCCCCCGATCTGCCTGCTTCACTGTTGTATGCCCTATCCTACTATCTGGACTGTTCAAGCCACTCCCTCCTATCGTGCTGGTCTAATTTGTCAAATGTCCCTTGTTCAATCTGCATTTGGGTCCTCTCCCTCAGTAACCCTGACAGGGGCACCATCCACATCCAACCCCCGCCCACTGGAGAGCAATTTCAATCAAGGTTCCAATTGAATTTCTGCATAGAGGACCCCATTTTTTTTCTAGTGTACATTCTATAAAGTAATGACTCCTTCAGTTTTAGACAGTATGTTTCCAAGAATGAACACATTCAACACTTAATTTAAAATGGTTTGTTTGTTTTTATTTTTTGCTTTTAGGATGTTTGTTTTTCTTTTTTTTGCTTTTTGAGTCTTTGAAATGTTTATTTTTTGAATGTTTTTTTATGGGTTGTTATGATAAAGGGTAATTATGACTTTGTTTCATTTTATTTCTTGCAATTGTGAAATTAACTCACAATTCTGAAGAAGTCTGAATTGCAAGATGTAAACTCGCAATTCCAAGAATAGAAGTCCAAATTTTGAGATAAAAAGTTCACAATTACCGTTTTTACTTTTTTATCCTGTGACGGAAACAAGATTGCATAGTAACCAAAGGCCATGTATGTTATAAAATGTCAAATGGGTTTTACAAAAAACAATGAATTTTTATATTGTCTTTATGCAGGTAGAACTGAAACGTATCTCAAACATGTATAAGAAAGTAATGGAGTTTTTGTAAAGCCATCAGCTGTTAGTATTTTGACAGTCACTGTGCTATGATTGACTATGTTCCTAATGGATAGAAAGCTAGTTCTAATGTTTTGTCCGAATTACTTGATTTTGAATTGGGTTTGCTGTGTTTTGATAGAGTTAGTATATGTAGAAAAAGGTATTCAGCATTTTGAAATGTAGAGTTTGTATTTATTTAACAAAATGTGGTTTTGGCCAGAAAATGAACTATTTGGCTGATTGTGTGATGTAGGTGTGTTGCTGTGTTAAGAGTTTAGAAAAAGTATTTTAAGTATTGGTAAACGCTTGTTGGCAATTGAAAAAAAATTTAAAGCAGGGGAATAGTGTTTATAGTTAACCAAAATGGGTGTGCTTTCTGAAAAATGGCGTTATGGTCTTGAAATTTTAGCTCAAAAGCCTGCTTATAGTATTTAAGCAATCAAGAAAAACTGTAAAAGTTGTTGTATTTTTCAAAGCCTATCATGTTAAAAGTAATGTCTTTTATAATGTTGAATGACTATGATTAATAGCTAAACTTGAGAGAGAAATGCATTTAATAGAGACATCAGTAGCAGTACTGGTATCATTACTGGCCTTCATTAATAATAGGCTACTTAGTAAAAAGATGTCATTAGTCACATTTAAAATATACCATCTTTATGTTGTTAAATATGTTATATTAATATGCGATTAATCGTGATTAATTACAGATAAATGTGTAATTAATTTGTTTTAATGAATTGGTAGCACTTGTGCATATGGATGTACCTTTTGAGTCATCAGTAGAAGACATTATTTATGGAGATTCATTATTATTATTATTTATATATATATATAATGTCATTTGTTATTGTTGGAGGGGTGAGGTTTAAGGTTGTTTTTTTTTTTTGTTTTTTTTTTTTTTTGACATTTGCTCTGATAAAATGACCACCTGTAATCATGGATACATCAGTACACCTCCAAACATCGTATTCATTCACGCTGAAGAGAAGAGCCAAGGCCCAACTCACATAATTACCAAAATAATGTCCTTCTGCAAACAACTGCGAGATGGGCAAATCTTCTGTACTTGTTGTCTGGCCTCAAAATTAACTGGAAAACAGATTTGCAGTGAATTGTGAGGTATAGTACTGATCATCAGTAGTGCATCCAGTCCATCCACTGTTTAAGAGACATTTACGTGCACTCACACTGTGCCTGATTGGGCCTTTGATTCCCTGCTTAGAGCCCTGGGATAACGGGACCAACTTGTCTGCAACAAAATCCATACTGGGGATTTAGACTTCACAACAGCAGGGATCTGGAGCGTGGTGCTTTTCGAGCGTGGTTTGATTTCTCATCATCTGAGGAAGTGTTTTTCCAGAGGACTGGGAGCAGCCAGCCCGACTTGTTCACGGCAGGACTTTAAATGCGCTCTGACGCTGTCTTTGGCATATTGGAGGAGTGATTCTCATTGTGAGAGCTCTGTGTTTTTAGCAGCTCTTCAAAGGCCTCCGCTCAAGGGTGAATGATGGAAGAGTATGTGACTCTTATACACAAGGGAAATGCCATCTTCAAACACTTTATTCTCTCTCTGAGCAGCAGATGCTCTCATGAATATTTAAATTGGTTTATGTCAAGCATTTAAACAATGTAGCCAATACTGTTAAAATGTAGGTATTTACAGTTTTTTGGAGATTATTTGATTTGACTATTGACTATTTGACTACCCTATTGAAAAAGAAATATATATTTGGTCCCGCTTTATATTGTGTCCCTAATACCTGTGTACTTACATAGTAACTAGATGTGCACATAGTATGTAACCACAGTGTCAGTACACAGTGGTACATAGTATCTACAGTGCTAATGTTTGTGTAACTACACATATGTAACAACCCACTGAATGTGTAAGTATGAATGTGTAACAGGACACTGGTAACAACACTTTTTGGTAATGAAAGTACAAATGTGTAACAGGACTAACAACACTTTTTGGTAAAGAAAGTGTTACACTTTATATTAGATTTATCATGTAATTACTCTGATGTTACACAGCAGCGGCCAGTAAGTTAGGCTTTACATATAAATTGTGGTTGGTGTCCAGAATGTTGTGGACAGTTCCTGAGGAGTAACCATGTAAGTACACTGGTATTACAGTCGTGCACCAACTCCAACTGGAAATCCAACTCCTCCCACTTTACATCTCCACCCCCTGGATCCCATCTCCGCCCCTAAACCTACCCATCTGCCCCATGGTAGCTGACGCCAGTGATCAACAAAACTTACAACATACATGGCCTTTGGTTACTATACAAGCTTGTTTCTGTTGCAGGATAAAAAAAGTAAAAACGGTAATTGTGAACTTTTTATCTCACACTTTGGACTTCTATTCTTGGAATTTCGACTTTACATCTTGCAATTCAGACTTCATCAGAATTGTGAGATAAATTCACAATTGCAAGAAATAAAAGTCAGAACTGTGAGATGAAACGAAGCCATAATTACCATTTACCCTTTATATTCCATGGCAGAAATAAGCTTTAAGCATAGGTTCCACATGTGTAAGAGGGAAAAACAAACAAACAAACAAACATAAAAATGCACAGTCCAGCACACATTCTTACCCGCTCCCTTACCTCTTCCTCTCCCTTCTTCTGATCCAACTATTCCTCTCCCTCTCCCAGGCATTATTTTCTCTCTCTCTGATTCTTTGTGTTGTTCTGCATCCACAAAACCAATTCAAAAATATATTTTTTTACTGTTGATGTAATGGAAAGAGCATCAACACCTGACCATTCCTCCCACTGAGACTGGAATCAGCTATTTCTAAATATTTTAGTGATCTGTTACTTAAAAATGTTTATCAGTTGTTACAATATTTTATATAGAGATATTTTTTTCAATACTTTTGAGTTGCTGTTGTTGCAGAAGTAGAGGCTTTACACTATATTTAAAGGAACATTAGGTCTTCATTTCTGTCATGCTGTGTTTAAACATTTGTAAAAAAGATAAGAAAGATCTATGGGGTAAGCTTATGTGAAAAGAAAATTTAAGCATTTTAGAAATGTGTTAATTTATTGAATATTGTGTGAAAACAACATGAATTGTGTTAAAGGTATGGTCACAACAGACTGATGTTGTGCTAATTGTGTATAGTGTTTTGGACAAAAGGATGTTAGCAATTGAAAAAAAAAACTGTAATAGCCTTTTTACATTGATAGGGCATGTTCCTGCCAATTATACCCAAACCTACATACATGTTTAGATAGTTTCCTAGTAGTAGGGGATTTCCAATTAGTCACTTAAGAGGTTCGATGACAAACAAAGCATTGCCTTAGAAAATAGCTGCCTATGTAGGCAGTAGACAGAAAGACAGCTCACCAGGTTTTGCTACAAATATTCATGCCTTTTTAAAAGCAGACAATTCTGAGATCCTAAAATTGAGACCCTGCAATTCACACTTTTCATGTTTAGTTAAATCGTGTCAGTTAAGCCATAATTGTACTCTTGATTAGATTAAATCTAGATTCTTGATTCATTTTGCAGCCCTAGCGCAAACTACTGCAAAGGCTTACATAAATTTGGATGTATCAGATGGGAATTAGAAAAATGGTACAGCACTGTAGCTGATCATTTCTCTAATAATTTGTCATCTTTTATTTAAAAGGCAACAGATGAAGAAGACTGAATGTTAGGAATTCTCCCTGGAATTGGGAATACAGATTTCCTGAGGCCAGAGGGACCAGGTCTAATTAACATTCATGAGCTCCACATGTGGTTTGCTGTACCCCCCCCCCACTTTCCACAGGAACAGAACTCAGTGTATGCAGCTCTGAGACCCGGGAAGGTGTGGGATCAGGTCTCATTGTCTTTCTTTCTGTGGGAAGGGAACTCAGTGTATGCAGCTCTGAGACCCGGGAATCTAATGTGTTTCACGTTAAATACCGCACTTCCCTGCATATGACACCCATAAACACTATCGCATCATAAGGATAAAAATACGTTTACCTCGATGCGTAATGTAGTAGTACACACCAGAAAACACTCGCGCATTAGATTAAACACATAACATTTACTAAACGGATACAATTCGATAAGAAAGACACAGTCTTTTATTTGTGTACATAGCTATTTTGCAAGTGAAGGCATTCATATGTTTTGTGTATGTTTTTGAAGTTTTTTGTTTTGTGGGTGTGGGTTTTCTTTTGAGTTTAAAGGGAATTTTTTTTAGTGGTGGCCAGATGAGGTTTTAGTTAGGGGTGGCCAGATGAGGCCACAGTAAAATATAATAAGGGTTTGCAATATTGAACACCAAAAATGATATCTCTGTGATTTCTGGCTGTGTTTCTGATTTATGGATACGTAAAAATTAGACAATATTTTGCTGTGTGTGTTTATTGTGCTGATATCTATTATTTCTAAGTTGTGCTGACAGCTGAAGGCTTTTTTTTTTTTTTTTTAACCTTACGCCATTTTTAGGGTTCTAAAAGTGGTGCACCATCGTTTGTAAGTCAGACACTTGCATTTGGCTGCTTTTACCAAGCAAATGCAATCAGTATCAACAAAATTGATCTTTGCATGCAGAGAAAACCGAAACTGCATCTGAAGTGCCATTTTAGATGTTTTTACACACTGTTTAATGGAGCTCTGAGGGACATGGAATTCACTTAAACCTGGAGTTACAAAATTAATAAATAATGTTTTTGATATTTTATTAACACCTCCCTCAAACATTGAAATCTGATGTTGAAAATTGTTTGAAAAAATGAAATGGTACCTTAAATGTGAAATTAAAACAGCCAGTTAGTGGCAGCGAGTCACTGTGTTTAATAGGTGAGTCATTTGCGATTGAAACCCCGATTTCATTTAAACGGTTGATTCATTCAGGAACGGAACACACTTATCATGTTGCTCAGAGACGCAAAACAGTGGCTTGTTTTTTGGATTATTTTGTTTTTAGAAATAGAGCGCAAAAAGTGAATATGTGTTGTCTAAAACGTAAAACTCTTGATATTAACTTCTTTGTTTATTGAACTGTTGGATGAAATCAATGTCACATTTTGCAATTATGCAGACTTCTGGAGAAAAACGTCACTCTTCGTTGATAGTAACTATATTAAATGATATATTAAAGTGAATATAGATCTAAAATTAATAGATTTAAAATAGATTTAAATTAATAGTAGCCACTGCAAATCATCCTAGGGGTGGCCACAGGGGTGGCCAGAGTTTATACTGGCCACCCCTTGGGGGCGCCCCTGCTAGCATTTCAGTGTAAAAGGAAGTCGTTTAAGCGTGAATAGCCACTGCAAATCATCCTAGTTTTATATGGACGGTCTAGACAACTGGAACGCATTTTTTGCAAATGTTCTGGACCTTCGCCATCAGTCAATTACAACAGTTGAATCAATATTTTTTTGCGAAATGCTTTTGCGCGGTATATAATATCAGGCCACGTATTATAACGAGGCAAATTACTGAAATGCCCTTCCTTTTTCCGCCCACTATTCTGAATCGATCGATGTGTTTGCCTGCTCAACTGCAGTCCGAAACACATCTGAATCACGCACTTTGTTCGGCGAGCTTCTACCCCTGGTATACAAAAGCTCAATAACACGCAAGACGATTGTCACTAGTTATCCGCATCCGCAAAGTTCACGGACCATATCACAACTTGCCAGCAGTAAGTTAATTGGCAGTCTCGATCTAGAAAAGCGGTTGAGGAATTTTACTTCTATGCAATCTTCGTGAAATAGCTGCAAACGCTATGCAAATTACACACACACAGAAGAGAGACATAAAATGTCCTGCCTCTATAGTTAAAAATATAAAATGTGTCCCAACTAAGTCCCAGTTTTTATATAGTGAGCTTTTGCATTTTCAGAATGCAGGATGTCAAGCATTTAAATAGTGGTTTAACGTTTGCTTTGTCAAAAGACTCGTGATTTTGTTTTTTACCAGGCCAGAAGGATACCATCGACTTTTTACTTATAAGGATGTTTACTGTTGACCTCATTGACGATAATGTCCGTAGTAAAGCAAAAGAAAAAAACCAGCACGTTGCATGAGATTGGACACATATT
Organism: Cyprinus carpio; assembly: GCF_018340385.1. Classification (NCBI taxonomy): domain Eukaryota; kingdom Metazoa; phylum Chordata; class Actinopteri; order Cypriniformes; family Cyprinidae; genus Cyprinus; species Cyprinus carpio. The sequence goes on from NC_056615.1 coordinate 1,666,724, forward strand.
AAATGCGTTTGGAATTTGACAAGCTAGAACGGCCCATGTTTTTTGTTTTTTTTTAAAGATGTTAGTTATTGTAAATGTTTTACTGCGTGATGTATTATTTAGGGTTTATTAGTACCATACTGGTTTTAATTGGATAAGGTGCAGTTTGTATGGGCAGAAGGCCAAAGGAAAACCAGTACACTTAATGAAGGTCAGGAACTGGATTAGCAGTCTGAGCTTTTAAAGAGGTACTGATAGGCCTTGTACCGTAATGCTTGGACCACCACTACTTGGTATGTACCTATTTACGCATATGACTTCCTTAGGTTTAATGATGCCAACAGCCACATTGGCATCCAAGTTATTCCTGAGGTTCAGTGGGCAGCCATCTTATGGTGAATCATCACTCAAGAAGGTAGAGAGAGCCAGCAAGAACCTACGTCAGCAGCCCGAGACTCGAAACTCCAACCTTTTGGAGCCTGATTCCTTACAGCCTTAAAACACTCGCTGTGTAAAAAATAAGCTATTGGATGAGATACATTAGAGAAATTAATGTATCATGGCTAAAAAAGGCTTCTGATGTTAATGTATCATGGCTTTTTTTACCCAAAACAACAGCAACACAGGCTTTTTCTTTGATTTAATGTAGTTTTCGCATCCATGCAAGTGCTGTTTTTGCAACACAGGCTTATAATGTAGGTTTCGCCCATGCATTTTTTTTTTTTTTTGCAGTTACAGATACAGTTTTATGTAGTAGTACCAAAAAGCATTTGGATTGCATTAGAAAGAATATGATGACAGAATTTTTTGGACCCACTTTAAATTAAGCCTCCTTATTTTTTGTTTTAGTTACAGTTTTATTTTGGATTGCATTAGAAAGAATATGATGACAATGCTAATTTGTATGTGTATTTAAATTAGTCATTTGACACAATGCACTTATTGTGTACATATATATTTTTACATTGTACTTATATTTGAAAACACTGTCCTTTAATGACTCTACAATGTAAACAACTGTCAGGAATTTACAGGATTAAAGAGTATTATTTTACAATAAATTACTATACTGTAGACTGTGAATGAACAGCAGAATGATGCTAATATCACAGTACTGTACTGTGATATTACTGTGAATTCACATTATAAAGTTGTCTTTAACTGTGCCACTGTGAGAAATTTAGTTGTTTACTACTGTAATTGTTTTGAAGTTACTATATTGGTGATTAGTGATCAGTGTTTGCTTAGGATCTAGGACCTTGCATATTAAAATTTCTGATCTAGTCATGTCAGAAGTGTGACAAATGAAAATTTGAAGTTAGTTTGAAGTTAGTCAAAGTATTCTTAGCATGTACGTGAAGATTTAACTTTAGCATTATTTACTGTAAGCATGAATATTAATCGGTAACTTATTTCACATTCATTACTGTTCGTGTATGGAACTGCTGAGATGCATCTTTGAAAGATGTGACATTGATGCTCAACATAAACCAACATTACAAAGTAAATCAACAACACAAGCTGCTAAAAGTGAATCGAAAACAAGTAACAATACAACAATGGCACAAATAAAACCACCAAGAATTAAAAATCTCCACAGCATGATCTATTCATGCTGCATTGCATGCTGGGTGCTTTCAGCACATATGCACTGTAGAAACACAGTATGATGCTGTTTGTTTACAAGAAATTTCTGAGAGTGTAGTTAGATACAAGAGAAGTGCCACTGTGAAATTACTGTGAAAGTAATGCAGTTGTTAACCTAGAATCAACTGTAATTTTAAACTAAAAAATTTAACTGTATTTTTTTGTAAGACTGCCAGTGAAGGAACTTTTAGCCATCATAATGATGTAGCTAACTACCAGAAAAACCATGAACCCAGTGGGGGTGATACAGTCTATTTCCAAACATTTTATTCAGCTTTCTTAAATTTTCATTTTCATTGTGTTTTCTCAAAAGCACGTCACTGCTAATACAACTGTCACTTTCTTCAGCAAAAAGAGTTAAAATTCCAACAGCTTTATTTAGGCCAACGCTAATTAGACCCAAACCACAGAAATAGTGATTCCACAAATAAATATTGCATGCAACAAAATGAGCTGAAGGAATGTGTTCATCAGTTGTTAATGAGAGTTCTTCTAGTTGGTTTATTAAGGCTACTTTCAAGGATAATAAAATCAAGGAAAGACTTACAGTGAGTGGCAAGGCTTTTGAAAAGTGTAATTACCTCCACAAAAGAACACACAACAGCAAGAGACAGACAATAAGAAGTTTCTAGAAACTAATCTCCACAGCACTACTGAGGTTCTTGCTCTACTTTTAACCACAACCCTGCAGAAACAAACTGCTGCATTGTGCCTACAATGCATTCCTCTCACTATTCCCTCTGATTCTGACCTCCTTCTCCAATCTGCAAGATAAATGTAAAATCAAGAATATATAGTCATTTACTGTTAAACTTAATAGTCAAATTTACTAAATGATATAAGTGAACTTCACTCAAATATTAGTGAAAGGTCATTACAATGTTACAATGTGTGTGAGTTCAATAGAGATTTTTTTTTTATTTAGTTGTTTATATATATATATATATATATATATATATATATATATATGTGTGTGTGTGTGTGTGTGTGTGTGTGTGTGTGTGTGTGTGTGTGTGTGTGTTTGAGGGAGATCTTTTAGTGTTTAATGTTCTGGGCTGAGTTTCCCAAAAGCTTCGTAAGCCTAAGTAGTTCGTAAAAACGATTGTAAGACTGATCTTAATATTACGGTCTATTTCCCAAAAGCATCGTAACTTAAGTAGCACTTGAAAATCATTGTAGATCTACGGGTGCTCTGGAGTAATCGTAAAGCCCTAAGTGCATCGTAAGAAGACAGATTTATGCGGTCACCTGCAGGACAATTGGCAGATAACACCTTTAACTTTATTCAAGTGCAATGTGATTATAATATAAGGATTTGATTGTACTTTATTGTACACTTTATGACTTGTTTTCTTTTATTTTTTTTTATTAATTTATAAATGAAATAATTAAAAGGGGCAGAAAAAATAGAAATACACATCTAAATTAAATGATTGAAAAAAAAAATGAATAAAAGAAGTAATGTAGAAAATGCTTCAAAGACTGGGGGGAAAAAATATGTCAATGACTTGCTGAAGTGCATAAAAACCAGCTATGTTTAGACCCGGAAATAACGTCTCCCTCTCTCTCGCTGTACTGTATATAAAGTACATTATATATTATAATGTAAAGTATAATATTATACACTATAATATAAGATAATATTGTATTGTATTATAGTTATTATATCCAAGTTGTCTGTCTGGAACGCAACATTAGGTTAAACTCAATAAACGATCGTGTACTACAATTACGAGCTATTCTATAAGGTGACATTTCAGCACTTGACAAACGGATAGCAACTCCTAAGTAGCACTTAAAGCACAGCTACGTGCGATTGCTTTACGTGCATTGTTGGGAAATGCACATGAAACAATAACGAACAATCGTAAAATTACTCGTAGAAAGCGCTCTTAAGCGCTAAGATCAATCGTTATCGAGAAACCCGGCCCTGTTCTGTTGGGATGTAAAGGGTTTCTGTTGTTTTGTGGGCTACCATTGTGCTGAAGAGTAAAGCTTGTGTTTAGGTTGACGACGGACCAAACACTTTGATGTTGTGCCGCACACTGCTTTAATTAAAAGTCAGCAACTGTCTTGTTTAATTCATTCACTTAATTCAAAGTATTTGAGCAGTGTTTAGTTTAATTTTATATTAAGAAACATGCTTTGTTTAGTGGACTCAAATGAAATGTTCATGGTTGTACTCACATGACTAATAAACATTAGTTTCTAAACTTAAATGTTTTAAGGCAATTTAGAGTGAAATTAGGGATTTGATTTAATTTAATTTAATTTAATTTAATTGTGTCCCATACTTGGAATTTGTTTCCTGCATTTAACCCATCCAAGTGCACACACACAGCAGTGAGTAGTGAACAAACACACACGCACGCGCACGCACGCACACACATACTGTGAACACACACCTGGAGCAGTGGGAATCCAGTATGGAAACCAGTGTTAATCAGCTCAATCACCTTGAGCTCCTCGAAAAGTGACTTTGTTGTATTACCCTGGTATTTTGAATTGAACTGAACAAAAAACACTGCTAAGTAGTAAACACTGCTGTGAGGGGTTTTCTAATACAGTTGCATAGTGAGTGAATGACTGCAAAAAGTACAACTTTCTTTCTTCTGACCGATGTAATCCTTTTTTTTTTTTTTATTTGTTTGGAAAGTTGTGGAAACCAATACTGTATTTTTTCTTTTTTTTTTTTCTTTTGCTGTTAGAGCAAATGGTAATGCAAAAGTAATATTTGCTATGATCCCCATGTACCTCTATCCACTTTATTTTTCCCGTATAATGGGTGCAGCAATTTGTAAATTTTAATACGCCTGGCTTCCAGTCTCCTTCGCTTCCAGCTATTTTAAGCTGCAAAAAATTAAAATAAAAAACGCTCGTTTTGCTGCTTGATATTGCAGATTTGTGTGTCTTACTATATTATTTTAATGTATTATCTTGATTATGAACCCACTGGTTTGTAGTGCAAACAGTTTTACCGTTTACTGCATGTTGTAATTCTTCTCGTTATTTCCCTACAGCGGCTAATGAACCAGAAGTCTTGACCATAGGCTTACTTCTGCATTGAAGAATAAGGTGGATAGAAGTTTAGCCAACTGTAGTTTACGACCACATCCCAAACCCATTAATGATAAGGTCCATTAATAGAGCAATAACTGTGGTTACGATTACGGTCTTCTAGGACTGGTGTGAAACTTTTTTTTTTTTTTCAACCTAAAAGCTTGCTTTATTTGCAAAGTGGAAATGCTAAACTATGTACAAAAGAAAAAGGCCTAAGGCCTGGGACACACTAGACACACTACAAGACTACAGATTTAAGGACCGTTTCAATTGCGCTTAACATTATAATCCTCCAAATGCACACACTATACAGTTCAGCCAGACCACTTACCTGCCGATTGTAGTATAAAAACATGTTTGATATTTATAACATTTCAAGGACTTTTAGTGCTCAAGGTGATTTGTTTGGTATTTGCGATATGATCAAAATCAGGCTTAAGATCAGACTTAAAATCTTTGTGTGTGGCCAGCCTAATAAAGGAATTATACTTTACTGTTGCAACCCTGATCATTGATGGGCCGGCTGTTCCCAGAAGGCCAACAGTTCAGCTGAACTAGCTTGAAGGGAGAGTAAAGAGACTTTCTTGTCTGTTATTAAATGACAATCATTCATAAAGGAACTTGTTTTTCCACTAAAGCTTTAATTGACTCTGGGGCAGCAGCCAACTTTGCTGATTCCAGTTTTATAGAAAGACTACAATCACTCAGAACACATGCTCACTAATCACTTCTATAGATAATAAGCCCATCAGAAAAATCTTATTACCGAACAAACCATAACACATTGAACATTCAAATGATTAACCATATAGAAATACTCTAGTCCCCACACTCCTCTAGTCCCTGCATGGCTTGTATCATAATACCCGTGTTTCATTAAAGAGGGAGATATTACTCACGGCTGATGTTTTAACCAACTCTGTAGGCTTCAGGATTGTGCTACTGAAGTGTCATCTGGCACAGTTCATTCAAAGGGCAAGGTCTATCTATCCACTCTCCATTGAAAAGCTATGCAATGAAGGAATATATTCAGGCAGCTCTTCGTCTAGGATTTATTTGTCCACACACTACCCTAGGAAAAAAATAATATATTTGAAATATTTCATACTTATATAGTTCAAATCTATTAACATATTTACTGACAGATAACTTGAGACTTATTGATATAAAAAATTAATTAATCTTTGTTTGGCGTACTACTTGTGCACAATGCGTTTTTCTTAATATTAAGCCTAAAATGTGTATTAATGTCATTCTTGAAGAGGACTGTATGATCTTTGAAGAAGATCAGTCTTTAAAAGTGAAAAATTTAAAGTATACCTGAAGTATACTTGCAATAGTTCCACTTTAGCACAATCTAATATACTTCAGTATGTCTTTAGTTGGACTTCAGCACTACTTCTGCACAATTAAAGTGCATTAAGTACAAAATTAGTTGTTCCAGTTTAGCAGACTTTAAGTATACTAGTTTAGTATAGTAGAAGTACAATTACAGGGCATTGTATTAAGTACAGTATATAAATATGAAAATGTATTTGTAGTATACTTAGCATGAAATAAACATATTTCAAATACGTTTCCGTGTGTTTATTTTTCACTAGAGTACAGCTGCTGCTAATAGAGTAGAATGGAGTAGGTAGTGGTTTATGGTCTTGTGTTGCCTCAGTACCAGCTTTGTTAAGTACCATTGTTCTCTCTCTGTTAACAGTTCCTATAGCTTTGGAGTGGAAAACTATAGTTAAATTTTCCCACAATTGTATTTTTCAGTAAAGGCAGGCAGTAAAAACTATATTTGTGGCCAATGGGCTTAATACTAGTACACTCTAAAAAATAATTTGGTGTCTCTGTAAATATCACAACAATACAATGCAATGCTTCTTTAAAGTAATAGTTTACCCAAAAAAGAAAAGGTTAAATGCTGTTTATATTTAGAGCAAATAATGGCACAACTGTAATTGTAAAACATTATGCAATAATAACAAATTCAGTGTCTATGATTATATTTCTGTCATGACAATTCTGAATAGGTTTGCATGTTAGTGGACCTGACATGATATAATATATTTGGACTTGGCAGAATAGATCTGCTATATATGCTGCTGCAGAGTAAATATGGAGACGTTCCACTGCCGTGAGCCTGTAAAACATACTGCTGCCGCAAAAATCAAACACTAAAATTACTATAGCAGAAATATATAGCTGGAGTTGGGATTTTGGGGGTTGCTGATACGGTGGTTATCCACTGATCGTCTGCAGTGTGGGCAATAGCACCCTTGGGTGTCAGAGCGGGAGAAGAAGGGGTTGCTATACTGGAGGAAAATATCATGGGAGGATGTTTTAATGAGCAGTGACATCATATGGCCAGTGTTCATGCAAGTCATTGACATCAAGTTTCACATTATGTAGGACAGTCCAGTCTACTACAACAGCTGGTGAGATGAACTAAAAAATGTCTTGATTATAGCATTACATTTAGCTGACAGACTGAGTGACTGCCTGACTGACTGAAGAGTGTTTTGTCCCTCTGATGTACGTGCTGGACACATGAAAACGGACAAAGGTATTGGTGTTGGTATTAGTAACTGAGAATATTATTCAGATATCTGCATTGCAAATGAGATCTGCATTTAAAACAGAGTTGCCCTTCAAATAACATCTGTTCAAGCAATCATAATGCACAAAGCAGCGCATAAATGTCTGCATAACATACTTTGAAGCGCTCCATTGCAGTGCCTTAGAGTCCTCAATCTAAGACTAAAAGGTGTGATGAACATTTAACAGCAAGCTTTGTATGCTGCACCAACCCTCACATCTTTCAAACATTATCTGCCTTTATTTGCATGTGTTTGAACAAGTCAGTAGTTTTGCAGTACAAGATCATTGAAAATTAGCATGAAGTTAGGATTTTTGAAAGAATTCCCCTCACATCCACGCAGAAAAAGTGAAACAACTTTTTTTTTTTTGTACAGTTTGTCTTACAACACTCCCCTTAAAATGAAAAGAAACCATTTGAACTGTTTTCGCTTGACACCAGAGTGTTGATGTGCAGAACACATACAAATCATTGTGGGTATTATTCATTTTTATGAATTAATTAATTCATTTTCTTTTTCCTTTTTTAGCTTATTATTTTTTGTTTGGTTGTTTGTTTGTTAGTTCATAACAAACCTTAAAAAGACATCACAATAAACATTCAGGTTTTTCAGAGTTGTATTTACCTATAGAAAGTAAAGTAAATTAAAAATGTTTTAGTAATTTCTACTTTTATATTATAGGTAATTTAGCTTTAGTTTCCGGTGAAATTAAGTCTAAAATGTCCAGTCTACTAGACTCAATTATGTAGTGCAAATATGAACCAATCAAGTACTGGAAAATGATTTTTGATGACAACATAACTGAAAAAGTAGTTCCCAGCATGCTTTACATGAGACTTAATCAGGAGAGTACAAATTTTAAAATTATTATTATCATATTATTTTTATTTTTTTCAGCAAGATGAGTATCTGGAAATGAAGGAGGGTAATTACTGTAGCCCCTCTGCAACATAATGAAAACAGCTGGGCTGAGGAATAACTGAATTTCAGAAAAAAAATCAATTAATATTTTCCAAATCAAAGCATTCCGATTTACAGTGAAGGTCAGACTTATTAGAAATTATAAGAAATTCTTATGAATAAAATATCTCTGCAGTATATTTCCATTCATATTTAAAAATTTTAAGCACACCAGGGTGACTAGGAACATGAAACTGCCCAGCTGTGACCTTTGCTGTAAATCAGAGCGTTGTGATAGGAATTGCATTCCTATGGACAGACATTAATTAAATGACAGTCAGCTGATACCATCGGGATTAAAGTAATTTATTTCACTACTTTTTGTAGTTTTCGTAATAGTTTTTGGAGCCTAAATGTATGGGTAATAAGTTTTTTTGTCATTAATATTAATGTAAATATTACTATATTGATATTTTTACTGATTCAAAAGAATGTAATTTAAAACAATCATTTTGGGTTATTGCAGTTTTCTTTTCCATACCATATGTTCAGAATTTAGCTTTTTTTTATTATTCGCCCCTCAATTGTTATTTGAGTGCATCACTAATTTCATTCTAATCTCTTGAATAATCATACAGCACAGCTTATTTTACCTCACAAGATGAACCTACATTCTGTTTTTACTGAGAGTAACAAGCCTCCTACAAAATTGTAAAAATAGAGCCCTTCAGCTTCCTCCATAAAACTGACAGTGTTCAGGAATGCAGGCTTTAATGAGGCAAATTAAACCCACTGATGCAATTTTTACATACGGCTCACGGTTAGAAATCAGTATGCCGGCTTGGTTCAGTCCTGCAATGAACAAGATATCTTTCATCCATTATTGATGTGGTGAGCGAGTGCTCTACCCCCGAAGGCACGCTAGGATTCCCAGAGCCCGGTCTGCCATCAAAGGCTCTTCTGTAATCTCTGCTTTTCTCTTTCTCACTCATCTCTCTCTCTCTCTCTCTCTCTCTCTCTCTCTCTCTCTCTCTTTCTTGCTCTCTTTTACCCTGCTAACATTTTTTGACTCATCTTATCCATTTACTGGATTTTTATGAACTAGGTTTAATGAAGGTTTAATTATCCAATTATTTGCATCATTATATGGGTGTTAAGATCATATTGTGTTGGTTAAAGCCTCAGTAATTAAGACATTAATAACTGGAGGCTTAAGAAGCTTGTGTATGCAGTTAGGTGTTGTGTTTGTACATAAATTCAGAAGGTAAACAAATCAGTTGTTCTCTAAAAGTGGACTGCAGGTTTGTTCTGAAGAAGGAAAAACAGCTACATGCAAATAATAAAATAAACCATATATTTGTGCATAGTTAGGACAGAAAAATAAATATTTTAAAAGGGAAGAGAAATTGTTTGCAATATTCCACGTCTCAACACTTGCCATTTTTTTTAAGCAAGAGTGCAATACAATACAGCTTTACTTGCAGCAAAGATTAAGACTGTTTGTTTCAACTACAGTGTGTTTTGTGTATTCAATTATTGACTGTTGATATAATGAATTGATAAAAATAAAAAAAAAACTGTTACAAAGAGAGTTATGGATTTGGACATGTACAGACTTTGTCTAGGCTTAAATTAAGATTTTGAAATTTCACTTTTTTATTTCTTTTTTCCCCCTACTTTTTTCTAAGTACAATATTTATCTGTGCCTGATCAGTTATTGTTCCTTATTTATTTCCATGATTTGTCCATACCTGGAAAGCACTCTTTTAAATCCCCTTTATTCCTGTTGTTGTTTTATTATGGAGCGGGGTTGGACTTGTTTGATTAAGATGCAACACCTCATGATATTCACATATTGTGTATTACCAGATGAGCAGTGAACTGATGCACCGAAGAATCGTCTGTCAATTCTAATCCCCTATTGTAAATTGAATTTTTAAAAAAAATCTATTTAGAAACCAAAATTGTAGAAACTATTCTGCCTATTGTTGTGTTAATTGTTTTACATACTACTGGGACCATGCAGTTTATGGTAATATGAATGCAGTTCAGGTTTTTTTTTTTTTTTTTTTTTTTTTTTGAGGAAATTTTTGAAGATAAACAAGGTATAGTGTTGGATCAGCACTTGATTACAATATAAATTTTTGTGAGTGCCCTCTAATTTCCATTTTAAAATTTTGGAAGCAAAATCCTGCCATAAAGCAAAAACTTTTGCATTGGGTTCAAGTTCAAGTTCAAATGGCTAAAAACACTCTCTCTTGCATCTATTCTTGACCCTTCTATTCTGTCTACTGGTTTTATTAATTTAAAAAAATGCACTTCATCTTTTAACACTTTGGCTCTTTACAATACTTGCTTTCATTTTATTTAAAAAAGAGCCTCTAACACTAGTATTGTCTATTCTTTTTTCTACTCTATGTACTTGTTTTCTTTTTAACACTAACACTAACATTCTCAATTCTTTTTCTATTCGTCAGACTTTTCTTTCTTTGTAATAAAAAAAGCCCAACTCACATGCCCAAGGCCACAATGCCTTTAGCCTTACAATAGAGCTTAAAAGAATTCTTCTTTTTGTTACTTTTATCTAAACATTTAAAATACTGTTCATAATAGATGAAATGTGCAAAAGTGCAGTATTAATCTGTGTGTATTTGCTGTGTGTGTCATAAATGTAAAGGTCTCTTATGATTATACATAATATATATTCAAGTGCAAAGAGATAACATGTACTTGCACACAGAAACAGGTCTGCATTATCAAAATATACAGTGTTTCACCAGATTTGACTAGCACATTCAGCAGTGATCTGACAGCGTTGCAGGTGTTTGCCAGCTCTCTTCTCAGATGATAGACACCTTCTATAAACTGAGGAGCATTTGCCATCTACTGACTGCAGTCTGCAATCACATGAACACTGGGTGCTTTCAGGAGCTACTGGGTTCTTCGGTGCACTGAGCACATAAAGCAGTAATTCTCTTTTTTAAGGGGATGTTAGATTAAATTGTACATAGAAATGTGTTTCATGAATGAGGTCCCTTAAAGGAAATACTATAAAGAATTTATTGAAAGTGTATTGATTTCAGAAGCACTTACTTTAAAAAAGCTTCTAACTCTAACAAACATTAAGATGCATTTAAAAATCTTTGATGCAGATACAAAGCCATACATGAAAGCAAAATAATATAACATTGGTACTGAGGCGAGGAGCAGGAGAAATTAACAACATTATTAATGTAGGTGTACTCCAGGCTATTACAGCTTCAAGCTTCGTCCTTTGATATATTTCCCGACTCATTACTTTTGCATGGCTGAGAGTTTAATCACCACCTAACGCTCAACATCTTCAGTATCTCACCGCGCTCCCCAGAATGCTGAACTTGGTTTTGCTGAGACGCCACATGCATTCTAATAAGATTCACATACATCCCAGACATCCAAACGCCTCTGTGCCGCTGGTCAGGCAAAGTTAAGTCTTTTATTCAATTTCGCTAAGATAGTCTGCCAAAGCAAAGCATTAATGAAAAGACTCACAAGTCAATTGAAGATTATTAGCATACCACAAAAGCCTTTCTTTAAACCTCTCTCAGCGAGAGGAACATCAAAGGGGTTTCTTTTCCAAGGTAGTTGGGACAAAATGCATTTGGAACAAGACAGCGAACCAGAACCAAGCCTGCAGGAAGAACACAGACTCGTCCCTGTCTGACACGCATGCAGTCTTCCTCAAATAAAGCTGTACCTGAGAGAGACCGTTTTGTTTGTTGCATTATATCTACAATTTCATTTGCTTTTTAAGCAGTGAATTTTCATGACTTTTCAAGTCATTCAGAATAATTGGATAAAACTATTTTTTATGAGTTTGTCTAGTTCAAAGCTGATAGTACAAAGCTGAGAATAACTTGAAAATGTCACTTTCCCTGTAGAAATGTCTGACGTTTTAGTACTTCAGACCGGGAAAACACTATTTTAAATTCCCTGATATTCATACATATTTTACGAGGTGGCTAATTCATACAAATTCGCACAAACTCACTCATACAAATTCATACGATTTTTGCTAAATCGTACGAATTTTAAGAGTTGCATAATTCATATGAATTTGTACGAATGACCTACACCTAACCCCATCACTGGGGTCTAGTAAAATCTTACAAGTAAGGTCCTACGAAGTAGCCACCTCGTAAAATACATACGAACTGGTCATGAGCTAGCGTTGGATATTTCTGTGTTCATCACATTTATGAAATGATGTTTCCCTCTTGTTGTTACAGTTATTGTATTTGGTCACTATTGAAATACTTTTAGTTGAAAACGTACAAACGTTGTAAATGAACAACGTGCTTTTTTAACTTAAATAAAACCAGTTAATTTACATTTTACTACATGAAGAACATTTTTTAGATTCCCTGAGAAAATAATTTTTATGATGATCTTTTTTCCACTAACTTGTTTGCTGGGTGACCTTTCCGGTGTCTTCCTGTTTATGAAGCAATTGTGAAAGTCAAATCGAAGGTATGAAAGTAAAAATGTTAATAACCATCTTATTACCATCTTATGCTTAATGTCTTTTGTTAATTTATTGAAGAAATCACCACAGACAAAAAGCATAACTGATCAACCACAAAAACATGCAGACACACACGTTTGCTTAGATAAATGGAGACATTATATTGTATTGGCTGTGTTTTTGTATTGGTTAATATGAAGCTAGTTATAAATATACTAACCTAGCCCTATGACAGAAATGTTTCTGTATTTTTATTCTGTATATTATTATTATTATTATTTATTTTTTTTACAAATGAGGATGTTCCCTAACGGAGGGTTTCAGCTCACTTATGGGTACAAATTTGCCCCCCAAATATGATTACATAGGTAGCCCCTCACAAAATATATTCAGAAAATTTGGATTCCCATTGAATCATCTGTCCAGAAAAACATCCAAGATGCATTTCAGAAGTATTACCCAAACTGTTAGTTGATTTAAAACTAGTTGTTACGCTTCAGAGAGTAGACAGGACACCAGTATGGTTATAGAGAAATTAAGCAATAAAAAAGGCAAAACATACTGTATGACTGCCATGAGAAATCAGATGTCAGGAGAAATTACCCAAGAGGTTTCACATGACATAGGTTTATAGATCCTTCTGTAATTCAGATTAATAATGGCCTCTATCTTCAAAGACATGACAGACAGGGGTAAGAGAATTTACAGCAGGCTATAGGCTATAACTGTATATAGCTGTAAAATTTGTCTTTTAAAAATCCCTATTGATAATGCACTTATATTTCTAAGGCTTCTCTTAAGGGGTTTGTAACAAATAGGCCCTAGACTTTCATAGTTTAATATATATATATATATATATATATATATATATATATATATATATATATATATATATATATATATATATATATATATTCATTAATATCACAACACGCTGGTTATCTTTTCATAAAACTTGGTTTCTAACAAAAAAAAGTACCAAGAAAGTATCTTACTTTGAAGCACCTTGGCGTGCATGTCAGTATGGTGTATGGATACAGCAGTTATTCAGTAGCCTGCAGCAGACTGTATATTAAAGAGCCATGGTATTACCGTCTAACAGCATCAGTGTACCGTGGCACCCATACAGAACTTCATAAGGGTCAGCCGATTTGATTGATCAAAGTTACATAACAATACACCGCTCGACGATGCCTCATTTTGGTTAAACACTGGTGTATTGTTCTCATTGGGAATAACGCTGCACTCACCTGCCGATCTCTGTGGATGACGACATGCTCACTTTCACTTTCTTCACGCGCACAAAGCGCGCTTTCTGTGGATTTGTCCGCTCTCGCCGCTTGAATCGCAGCGGTCTGTAACCCCGGTAAGATCCTTGGTTCGCTCACGCTGAGTTTTCTGTCAGAAAGCGCGTAGCAGGTGCAGGGGTGATCTGTGCTAATGTCATGATCTGAGGAGAGACCCCTCCTCGCCGGCTCTCCTCCTCCTCCTCTCAGCCCCGGAGCAGCTGTGAGCCCCGGTTACCGGAGACAACACTGGAGCTCGACTTACAGGCTGAAGTTCACAGAATTTCACGACGGTAACAACAGCTGAAGAATGACTTCGTAAAACCACAGTAACCACAAATGTATGTGTGCCACAATATGTTTAACACATTAGTATTAGCCTTGGCATAAAAATACAAAGAGTAAAAAAAAATAAAAAAAATAAATCTTTAATTTTTAAAAATTTTAAATCTTTAAAAATTGAATTTGTTGTTATTAACAACATAAAGTGCATCAAACTGGAGTTTGTGAAGGAGAACTGCAGGGGAGTTATGAGTTTAATGAAAAGCTAATGATTAATTAAACCATAAAAATGTTAAATTAAAATAAATAATTTAAAAAATAAATAAATAAAAAAAACCTACTAAGAAACTGAAATATTGTTATATCTGTTTACCTGAGATAAATGTTTTTGCCCATTTACAGTCTAGACAAGTTAATGCCAAACTCTTAAAAATAAAGGTGCTTCACGATACCATGGAAGAACCTTTTTTTTGTCTAAATTGTTCCATAAAAAAAAACTTTAAACATCTGAAGAACCTTTCTGTTTCACAAAGGGTTATTTGTGGTAAAAGAAGGTTCTTCAGATTATAAAAAGGTAAGAAAGAGACAGTTCTTTAAAGAACCTTTGACTGAATGGTTCTTTGTGGAACCAAAAATGGTTCTTCTGTGACATGCTGTGAAGAAACTTTTGAAGTACCTTTATCTGTAAGAGTGTGCATGTCATGTGACAATAACCAAAGTCAGAGAGCCAATGAACATGCAGATGTTGAATTATTAAAATATTTATTTTGAAAATCTCAGGTGTACTTCAAGTAAATATAGCCTACTAGGCGAAAAGTTTGTGAATTTGTGTATTCATGAATTTGTGCACTTGAATGTGTTGCCAACTGACTAATGACTGATCTCTGTGTGAATGTGCACAAAACTGGAAGACTTTGAGTGCATATAAACAGTAGGCTATTTTAGAAAGGAAAAATGTAAAATTGAAAAAGAGGAATTAGGGAAAATTATTAATGAAATTATGAATAATTTATTGATATTTTTTAAATAATATGTTATCATGTAATCAATATAAAGTAACTGTACTCTGATTACGAGTATTTTAAAATTTCATTTAATCTAATTACTAGTATTTCATTTTTGGAATCTGATTACGTAATCCAGATTGCATGTAATCAGTTAGCTCTGTGTAATTGTAATCTGTTACAGTTACTGAAAAAAAAGTGTAATGAAATTTTAAGTTACTTATGAAAATGTTAAAGTATACAAAGTGGGTTATATCTGAATATTTTCTCACATACAGTATACAGATTTGATTAATTTCTTCCCTGAACTGCATTGACTGCTATAAAATGTGATACAGTAATTTGAGGACACAGAACAGGACATGTTTGTTTGATAACCATTTTATTTCCTATTGTGTGTGTAAATGCTTTAATTTTTAAGATGAACAGTTTTTTTTTTCCCAAAGCATTGTTAAATACCCGTGTTTCTTGTTTCCTATGCAAATATTTGATTTCAAAAACAGTATCATGACTATTAAACTATCTTATGATTTCAAATCTGTATTTAACCTCAGAATGATCTCAAGAGGTGCCTAAAGTCTGATTTAAATTATTATAATCTTAACTCAAGTGAAGAAGGATTGTGAAAGTCTGACAGTAATCAGTGTTGAGTACTACTGTAATGTTACCCTGCCTGCTTTAAATGTATCCAAATGATTAACAGTAGAAAACATTTGTTATAGAAATGTGGAAAAGTAATCAAAAAGTAATAAAATGTAATCAGTTACATTAATGAAGTAATTGAAATAGTTACACTACTTACATTTTAAACAGGGTAACCTGTAATCTGTAACCTATTACATTTCCAAAGTAACTTTCCTAACACTGGTACTAGCATAGTAAAACAGCAAATGTTTTTAAGCGCAGACAAATATATGCTAATACAACAATGATGTTAGTACTACTGTCCTTAGAGAAGGATTTAAAAATACAATATTCATGTTTTTTTCTGTTGCAGCACTAACTCTGGTAACTGGTAGGCTACATAAACATTTAGTATTGTTATGTCACAAAACCAGTGACACTGGATTGTTTTTTACAGCTTGCAGTAAACTGAGTTTTCAGGTCTAAAAGTTTGTGTTTAGTTAATCAAACCCAATTTCAGAAAATCAAGCAAAATTTGGTATTACATGACATGACCACTTTATTTAACTTAAAGTATATTTTAAAGTGTTTTTTGTAAACTTTTATTTCTTCAGGCACATACACACAATATGCACAGCTTAACAAACACATCAACACAATGGCATTTACACGCTACAATTTTGTTCTTTTGAGAATGTTAGTGATGCACAAGCATGTCCAGAGAGAGTCTAAAACACCATCAAGCCACCAAAAAGCCTTGTGATAACAGCATCCTATATGAAAACAAGAAAACCAGGGCTATATTTGTAGCAATAGCCAACAACACATTGTATGAGTCAAAATGATACATTTTTCATTTAGGCCAAAAATCATTAGGATATTAAATAAAGATCATGTTCCATGAAGATATTTTGTAAATTTCCTACCGTAAATATTTCAAAACTTAATTTTTGTATGATAATATGCATTGCTAAGTCGACAACTTTAAAGGTGATTTTCTCAATATTTGTATTTTTTTACACCCTCGGATTCCAGATTTTCAAATAGTTGTATCTCAGCTAAATATGGTTCTATTCTAACAAATCATACATCAATGGAAAGCCAATTTATCCAGCTTCAGATCATGTATTAATCTCAATTAGAAAAAAAAAAATTGACCATTATGACTGGTTTTGTGGTCAAGGGTCACATATATGATCCATATCCAGTGCACTGTATCAGTCCGATCAGTGTAAATCTTGAGAGAATCGCAGGTGTGTCTGTCTCGCTCAGTAACAGACACAGGCCTGAGTAGACAGGAGCCAGCAGTGTTATTATCCTGACGGATGAATCCACTCGACAGATTGGAGCATCTGCCGTTCCCTCATTAATGATCGCTTTCCTCTCATGCCCTCCCCAGCATCCGCCTCTCTCTCATTTTCCTCTCTGTTTCCTTCGTCAGTGGAATTTAGTATAATGATTGTTTACACACAATATTGCCAAAGCATTATACACAAAACCAGTAATGACGAGAAAAAGAGCTTTACTCAATAGCAATAACAAAAAACAATAAATTGTAATAAATAAATGTGCTAAGAAATGGATAAAAATATTAATAAGAAAAAAACAAACAGAATAAGAGTAATCGATGACCCAATAACATTCAAGTTTACTGTTTTTATTTTTATTTTCCCAGTGGTCCAAATGATGTGGTTCTAAAAACGTTCTATAAACACCATCTGAAAGCTGAATAAATAATCTTTCCATTGATGTGTGGTTTGTTAGGACAGGACAAGGATTAGGATTGAAAATCTGGAATCTGAGGGTGCAAAGAAATCTAAATATTGAGAAAATCGCCTTTAAAGTTGTTCAAATGAAGTTTTTAGCAATGCATATTACTAATCAAAAATAAAGTTTTTATGTATTTACAGTAGAAAATTTACAAAATATCTTCATGCAACATGATCTTTACTTAAAATCCTAAAGATTTTTGGCATAAAAGAAAAATGGATAATTTTGACCCATAAAGTGTATTGTTGGCTATTGCTACAAATATACCACTGCTACTTATGACTGCTTTAGTGCTCCAAGGTCACGTATTGGAAACAATCATGCATTTTTGCCTTCAACTGAAAAACATGACAAATGCAAAGAGCACTAGACAGATCTGTACAAATTGCGAGATCCCAAGGTGGCAGAAATCTTGGAATAAAATTTGCACCAGTGCTCATCCTGAATGCAGAAGAGTTGAATGTAGACACCATGACCATCAACTTCAGTTAAGCAGCTATTAAGTTCTTCTGAAAAACAATACTGAATCTCTCAAGCTTAATAATTGCAGAGACACAGGCTGGATTCCAGGGCAGGACATAGATTTTGTTTTGTGAATTTCAAGAAAGTGCTTGACTGGGTCTGGTAGACAGATTTATGGGTGACAACATCAGCCCCAAGTTACCATGTCAGCGTCATGACAAGGCCACCATGCAGTCCTCTTCAAAGGACTCCTTCTGTAGCTGGTTCATGATGACAGTAAGTATGTGTCAAGGATGCCTACTCTCTCTAATTCTCTTCAACATCTTCAAACGCATCATGATGGACACTCTGGAAGACAATGAGGGAACCATCAGCATAGGTGGGGGAACAAGAGCGAAATAAGCTTAAATAATGATCAGTCAGATGATCAGTCAAGCCATTGGATCACATAATGACTTATTCACAACTGAAGAGGAAGCTGAGACTATATAGTATTTAAAAGTTAGTTCTGGCTCTATAATTGGCGAAACAATTTCAACTAGCTTTGAAAAATAGTATAACATATAGACTGCTGCAGAGTGGGAAAAGGAGTTGTGTGATTTTGCCAGCAGCAAGGGACCTTTTTTTTTTTTTTTTTTTATGTCATAGCATGTTTTCTCTCTCCCGGTATTACTTAAAGCAGGGATTCACACAACAGTGAGTTTGGGCCGAGCAGGATTACAGAATGCATTAAATAGTCTGTGGATACTGAGTAAAGCTTAATTTGAATCTATTTTTGTTGGAGGGAAAATATCAGTTCATTCAAATTTTGTCTGAATAGTCCCTAGTGAAAAATAAATACAGTAAAATGTGTAAGAAATACATTTATTTCATGATAAGTATACTACAACTACATTTACACATGCAGAAATACCCTGCAATTGTATTTTTGGTATACTAAACTAGAATACTTAAAGTCTGCTAAATTGGAACAACTAATTTTGTACCAAATGCACTTTAATTGTGCAGAAGTAGAGCTGAGGTACAACTAAAGACATACTGAAGTATATTTGATTGTGCTAAAGTGGAACTATTGCAAGTATACTTCAGGTATACTTTACTGTAAATATCTTGCATTTAAAGACAGATGCTATTCAAAGATCATACAGTCCTCATCAATAGTGATATTAAAACACATTTTAGGCTTAATATTAAGAAATGTGCATTGCGCCAAGTAGTACTCCAAATAAAATTTCATTCTAATTTTTATGTCAGTAAGTTTCAAGCAACATGTCAGTAAATATGTTAGATCTGAACTATACTTAGTATTAAATAAATGTATTTTAATTATATTACTTTTTTACTAGGGTAGTATATGAATAGATCATTACAAAAGACTGAAAAAAAAGCCAAGGCCATTGTAAACTGGTGATACTAGCAAAAATTATCCAGCTCTCAAAATTAAAATTTTTGTACTTCATGCAGAACATACAGATGACCTTCGCACTGTAATCTGTCATGCACTTTGTCAGATCGGTATTTTTCTTTGTTTAAGAATCCTCCAGGGAGTGTGTGTGTGTGTGTGTGTGTGTGTGTGTGTGTGTGTGTGTGTGTGTGTGTGTGTGTGTGTGTGTGTGTTTTCCTTTCCAGCCATAGCAACACAATAATTGAAAGACATCATTCTTGTTTTTCCCAGCTTCCACTCTGCGGTGCATTATGTGTTATCTCTTCCAGCAGGCCATGCATTGCACTCAAACACCTTTATGTGACTCTGACAGCTCACATCAGCAGTATGCACATGGGAAATGCTTAAAAAGGTGATATTTAGGGCTGTTGGGAGTAAAAAGACCGGTTTTTGATGCATTATTGCCTCAAAACATGTAACATATGGCCATCATTAGCTTGTTCAGTCATTGTGAGGTGTTGCTCCCTCCAGTGGCAGGACAATCAGAGTGCAGTCATAAAGAGAAACTGGCCATATTATAATGACTGAGGATTACACACAGCCTTTCAAGTAGTTCCTAACTGAACGAACTTACATGCCTTGTTGCTAGGAGGCATGTGACAAATAAAAACACTAAAATAAAAAATGAAGTCCGTGACGTCATACACTATGCATTTTTTTTTCTTCTATAAAATCAGACTGGCTCTGACTTTCTGCAACTAGCAGCAACTTGTCTAGACTGTAAATCCAGGCAAAAACTTGTATTGTGTATTCCAGCCTTAACACATTCTGTTGTTTAACTGAAGAAAAAGTTATTCTATAAAAAGCTAAAAATCGCGAAGAACTCAAAGTCAAATTCATCCATGATCCAAAATAGAAGGCACGCTCAAAAACTCTTTCAATATGATTTTAATCAAACTACTGTATGCTCTAGCAGAGGTCACAAAGACAATTTTGTCAAAACTTGTCATATTAAGGATTTTTAAATTGTGATTCCCAATGTATTTTTCTAGTCATGCTTGCTAATAAAATTATTATTAATAAAATTATTACTAATAAAATTAGTATAAAACTTGTCAGTGTCTGTGTCTCAACTGACGTCTTATTGGAGACATTACTTCAAACTGGATGACGAGTAATTTCTTACTACTAAATTCTGAAAAAACAGAGGTGTTAATTATAGGACCTAAAAGCTCTGCATGTAATGACCTAGAATTCTGTCTAAGATTTGATGGCTGCTCTGTCAATTCTTCGTCATCAGTTAGGAACCTAGGTGTGCTACTTGATCGCAATCTTTCCTTAGAAAGCCACGTTTCTAGCATTTGTAAAACTGCATTTTTCCATCTCAAAAATATATTTAAATTACGGCCTATGCTCTCAATGTCAAATGCAGAAATGTTAATCCATGCGTTTATGACCTCAAGGTTAGACTATTGTAATGCTCTATTGGGTGGTTGTTCTGAACGCTTAGTAAACAAACTCCTGTTAGTCCAAAATGCAGCAGCTAGAGTTCTTACTAGAACCAGGAAGTATGATCCTATTAGCCCGGTCCTGTCAACACTGCACTGGCTCCCTATCAAACATCGTATAGATTTTAAAATCTTGATTATTACTTATAAAGCCCTGAATGGTTTAGCACCTCAGAATTTGAATGAGCTCTTGTTACATTATAATCCTCCACGTCCGCTGCATTCTCAAAACTCTGGCAATTTGATAATACCTAGAATATCAAAATCAACTGCGGGCAGCAGATCCTTCTCCTATTTAGCGCCCAAACTCTGGAATAACCTACCTAACATTGTTCAGGAGGCAGACACACTCTTGCAATTTAAATCTAGATTAAAGACCCATCTCTTTAACCTGGTTTACACATAAGACACTAAAAAATTTCTAATATTCAAATCTGTTAAAGGATTTTTAGGCTGCATTAATTAGGTAAACCGGAACCAGGAACACTTCCCATAACACCCAATGTACTTGTTACATCGTTAGAAGAATGGCATCTACGCTAATATTAGTCTGTTTCTCTCTTATTCTGAGGTCACCGTATCCACCAGATCCAGTCTGTATCCAAGTCAGAGGGTCACTGCAGTCACCCGGATCCAGTATGTATCCAGCCCAGATGGTGGATTAGCACCTAGAAAGGACCTCTACAGCCCTGAAAGAAAGCGGAGACCAGGACAACTAGAGCCCCAGAGACAGATCTCCTGTAAAGACCTTGTCTCAGACGACCACCGGGACAAGACCATAGGAAACAGATGATTCTTCTGCACAATCCGACTTTGCTGCAGCCTGGAATTGAACTGCTGGTTTCGTCTGGTCAGAGGAGAACTGCCCCCCCGACTGAGCATGGTTTCTCCCACGGTTTTTTCTTCATTCTGTCACTGATGGAGTTTTGGTTCCTTGCCGCTGTTGCCTCTGGCTTGCTTAGTTGGGGACACTTCATTTACAGCGATATCATTGACTTGATTGCAAATTATTGCACAGATACTATTTAAACTGAACTGAGCTGCATGATGACATCACTGAATTCAATGATGAACTGCCTTTAACTGTCATTTTGCATTACTGACACACTGTTTTCCTAATTAATGTTGTTCAGTTGCTTTGACACAATCTGTTTTGTTTAAAGCGCTATATAAATAAAGGTGACTTGACATGACTTGCCATTTATACTCATAAGAAAAATATTTAAATCTTTTAATAAGTAAATAAATAAAAAACAGAAAGAGAGAAAAGAAAAAGAAAATAAATCAGTCCAGCAGTCTCCATAAAATAATGATTTTAAAAAAGAAATCCGGTTATGCAGTAATGCTTACTATCAGAAAAATACATGGAAAAGCCAGGGAAAAGTCAGAAAAGTCATTATCGAAATGTGTGACGACACTCAAAACTTCCTCTGGCTATAAAGCAGTGGATATTCATGCTTGCTGTGGCACCATCTTTAGTCTTGAGACAGGGTTTGTATCAGTGTCACCACGTGATGGCAGCACAGAGTTATTTCCTGCTTCAGGTTCATTTCATTTGAAGGAGTTTCAGCTGGAATCGTTTCTGCCTTTTTAAGAGGATCTTAAATTACTAGAAACGGAATGACTGTTCCATTCAGAATTAAACACAGGCTTAGTATGGATAGTAAAACTGTTGTGAAAAACAAGACGGCAACAAATGTCCACAGTAAAAAGTTTAAGATGTAATTTACATTTTGTGTTTTAATTTTGAATTAAGTTAATAAGAATTGTTTGATGAGAAAAACTTAAATAAGTTTGTTGGGTTTTTTTTTGTAAGATGAAGAATGTTGTCGACTGGGTTAACAGTAAACATACCAGTTTCACTGTCTGTGTGTAGTTTCTGGCCAGCTGTTTGGATCAGAGTCTTCAGCTGGAAAGACAGCAAGAGAAATGGAAAGAAAAGAGGAAAATCACAAGACCTCTCTTGACTGCCTTTGTCTAGGACTCAGCGGAGTGAAAACTAATGTATTGTAGCTGGGTCTTCAAGCAGAGACAACAGTAGTGATTGGAAGGATGGACTATAAGTCTCTATAGCTCTAAATACAAAGACACAACACAGCCCTTACATGAATACTAATCATAGAGACAGTCAAATTCTGCCAATATAGTCAGATACTGACATATATTCAATATATGATCTGAACTGAGAAGGTGAAAAAAATTAAAACTCTGTCTTTTACATTACTTACTGCCATGCGGTTCCTAATCTATATAACTCCTTATCATATATATACATATACATATATATATATATACACACACACACACACACACACACACACATATATATATATATATATATATATATATATATATATATATATATATATATATATATTGCATTATTAGTACATTAGGCATAAACAATTACATTTTGAATAAATATTCAACTTTTAAATTCATATACAGTAAACACATACAATTTACACAGCTTTATAATATAAACTTTTATAAAATGCACTTATATAAATGAATAATGAAAAAAATTCAGTTGATTCAATTATATAAAATTTAATCCCATAAAGAAAATTTTTCCATTTATGAGGCTCTAAAAATGTTACTGACTGGTGTTTTAGTGCATTCTCTGCAAAACTGAAAAAGAAAAAAAAAAATTAAGGGTCTCAATTAAATATGTTCAGTGCCACATGGTTATTTCAAAGTGGTACACATTATCTTTAAGGTGTCTAGAATTAATATCTGTATGTACAATTATTCATTTTTGTTAAGTGTGGTCACAGAGTGAGTAAACACGTTGATGGCAACAATAGTGACCTCTCAGATAACTTCGTTTATCTCAGTATATCAGTGTTATATAAGGCGTTTTATATATAACAGTTACCCTAGAATGTGATGAAACAGAGTTTCTAAATGTGGTAATAACTGGGCTGAGATATACAAGAATTTTGGTGACTGCAGAAATATTTTAAGTCAGTATACACTTTATCCCATATCCCATGTGACCATAAAACACAATTTTTCACAGACTTTTCCATAAAAATCTTTGGGTTGCTAATGACACATCATTTAGATATTTTCATGTCTGGGAAGAATTTGTAATTAAATATTCATATATTTTATTCACATGTAAAAGTGTTTAAATTCATGATTTTCTTTTCATAACAATCTCTTAATCATCAACTGTGAAGCATATTGAGCTGACTTACCAGTGAGAAGTGAATCAAACTGATGTTCTTGTGCACGACGAACTTTCAGGTGCACATGCTCCAGAGTTAGTCGCAAACCCTTGAGTAGACAGAGAACAATTTTAGCAAGTGTTGTAAACCCAGTGATCCTGGGGCCTGTACCATGATGCCTTATATGGGATTAGTTTTGAGTTGACAAAATCAAACCAGTTCAATCAGGCTTTGTTGGTACAATGACTGTGATAATTAACATACTCTGTCAACTCAGGCTTTGACCCTGAGCTCATGACTCATGACTATGGAGTGTGCGCACATGAAAACCTGTCATCAGTAGTGAACAGCCAATCACAAGTCTTGAAACACAGAGAAACTTAGATTCACTTCACTTCAGAGTTTTTTAGAATTATTCTTTTTTTTTTTTGTAAAATATTTTTTGTTATAGTATGTTTTTTTTTATATTTTTTTTTTGTGTGTGTGTGTATAGGATGTTATTTTAATAACCAGTGACAGTCCACATAAATCACAGGGACAGGACTTTCATTTTGACAAGGATCTTTTATTTATACAGCAGATGTCAGTGAAAGGTATGGTTCAAAAGGTCAGATGAATGCATAAAGAGCTGTTTGTATATTGCATCACATATGGCATTCAGTATGAAACATGACGCCAATGGTTCTCTGCTCTGGTATCAGGGGAGCCAGACAGTTACCTTTGCATGGAAAGTGAAAGCTTTTTTCTTTCACAAACTTTGGCTTGTCACATCCAATCAAGTAAGTCAGTTTTCACACAGGAGCATGTAGCGACTGGCACTTGAGGTGACACGGCTACTGTGACTTAGTAATGCTCAGGTTAATTTAACATTTATAATTTATTTATTTATTTATTTATTTATTTTTTTGATTGCTAACATGCATTTGTAAAAACAAGAATGTAAATCACTTTTCAGTGCATTCTCACAATATACATTCAGTGCCCACACTTTCCAAAACAATGTACTGTAACAAAGCTAACTGCTTTCACAACTGTTAAAACACTCGTTCCATCTGTCACCTTCTAAAAAACAACACTGGATACACAGCTGTCTCTGCCTTTATTGTAAAGCTTGAGGCTATCTTCTACCTGAGTGTCCAGTTTGACCTCCTGAGTGTCAGTCAAGCTCTCCCAGTAATTTATGCACCATTAAACATCACTGTAGCAATCATCAGTTCCTTCTGCTCTATAACAGCTACCCCGTAAAGGCTTAAGTTATAGATATGTAATTTGGGAGGAGACAGCCAAGCTTTTAAATTTAGTTGTTGTTTAGAAGATTCCCAGTGTGAGATCACAGAATTACATACACAAAATAAATTGACTTTGCATTCTTATGTTTGTGTGTGTGTGTGTGTGTGTGTATACATGGTTTCAAAGGTGAAATAATTAACAATATATACAGATAAAATAGGTTGAACAAATAAAAGAAACAAGTGACTACATTGGGATTAAAATAAGAAATGTAACCATGAATCTATTAAATAGATGATGCAGGTCTGGAAAATGGTGAGAGATGAGCAAATGCAGCACCCAATAAACAAAAATAAATTTAGCTGTAGACTTGAATGATGGAGGTTGGTGATATAAGAGTGAAGTGTGAAGTCCATGAAAATGTCAATGATCAACGATCAAAGACAAATTAAAAATCTAGATGATAATCATTTAGTTTTTGGTAAAATGTCATAAAAATAACCCACATAGTAACAAAAGGTGAAACTCATCCATTAATCCTCAAGTAAATGAGAAAGAAAATCCACCATATCCATGTGCTGGGAAATATCGTAAATTGCAAGATTTCTCACTCTCGTGTGGTGGACACAATTCCACTTTTTTCGTCAGTTTATTGATCTTGTTTTTTTGAGGGACTGATTGCAAGAATAGAAAACATGTTTTAAACAGGTTGTGCTATTTTCACCTGTCAACTAGGTGATTTTTTTCACTCGCTTGCAGTGTGAGTTTGACACACATATGCCGCAAAGCAATTTTTTCTTTTTTTTTTCTTTTTTTTGCATGCTTTGGAATTTTAAGTATTGTCCTTTTAACTGTGAAAAAAGATCACAACTATTTAAAAAATAATATACTGAAACATGTAATTTATGCTAGAACTGAGCCATTTCCTTGTTTGCATCAGGAATGTCTATGCACTTTTAAATCATTCAATGTCTTAAATGCCACTTATCCTGCTTTCACAAGAAATCTTCTGATCAACAGCCAAGTAAACCTACCTGTCTGTCTGTCGTGTGGGTTTGCATGGTGTTGTTCTGAGGCTGATTAATTAATTCACTTACACACTGCACATTTAAAAGTACACCATAAAATAATGTGCCCTTACAAAAATTGTACCTTTGAAAGCGGTGTCCACTCCACTTTCAAAGCACACAAGAGTAAATCACACAGGGAACAGAACTGGAAGAGATTCAAATCAGAAATCATTGGTCATGATTACATAAGCCCTGACAGTGATGCTCCACAAAAGCAAATATCACATGTTGTTGATATTGAAGAGTTAGAAGAGCTGAGTAAGGAAGCCAGAAATAATGATCTTCCCGATTTAAAAAAAACAGCTTGAGCACAAGTTGGCATCTCTTCTGTTAAAGATGTATAGTGTTCTGCACATACCAGAGAGTTTTGTGCAAGTCATAGAACAGCTTTGTGAAATTCATAAGCTATCACAGCCACTTTTGCACAACAGAGCCAGGGCTTTGTTAAGTAAATATGCTGACACTGATTAAATGGTTGTAAGAGAGGTTACAAGTGCTGTGTCAGAAAGTAAAATGATGACTATTTTTGCCAAAAATGAATTCTTAGGAACTGCTAAAAGAAGAGCACCCTATGTTCGCAGAGAGTTTCCACTGGTAAACCCCCCCCCCCCCCCCCGCTAAAACACAAAATGTGTGCTGTGTATTGGGTCATTGCAAACATACCTGCAAAATATAGGTCAACCCTCAACTCAATCCAGCTTGCTTTACTATGCAATACAACAACAGTCAAAAAATTTGGTTATGCAAATGTTCTGCAACCTTTTATCTGTGACCTAAAGTTATTAGAGTAGAATGGTGTTTACCTGGAGAAACTTGGTAAAACTGTGAGAGGTACAGCATTATTCTTTGCAGCTGATAGTCTAGGTGCCCTCTCTCTTGAAGGATTCCTGGAGATTCCTCTGTTTTGCAAGCAATAGTGAGGCTCAGCAACAAGAGGTATGTTCTGGTTTCTTTAAACTCAGAGACAATAGGCAGGTGCGCAGGTGCAGGAAGTGAGAAAGGACCCAAAATTCAGTTGAACTTATGGTAAAGGAGTCCATTAACTGAGAATCTCGCTCACTTTTATGTGGTCACTAGGTACCCTCCTGACATCATACATGATGTTTTCGAAGGTATTGTTCCAACTGAGTTGACCCTGTGTCTTACAGACCTGATAGGCAAGACTTATTTCACTCTAGATGTGTTAAATCATGCTATCAAGTACTTTAATTACACATTACTGACTAAACGTACATGCCGCAGGTGATAAGAAAGGGATTTTCCATCAAAGGGACCATTGGTATGCCCATGAGAATTGGTGTCTCATACAGCACCTTCCATTTTGTCATTGGTAGCTATGTCCCAGAGGGTGACGACACTTGGGAAATTCTCATGCTCCTCAAATACATTATTGAGTTGTGGCACCAAGGCATACTGAAGAGACACTGCATTTCCTGTAATGTAAGATAACAGAGCACAGACAGTTGCTGCAGTCAACCCTTCCTGATTTCCGTTTAAAGCTGAAACATCACTATTTGGAACACTACCCTTAGCTTAAAGGACTTAAAGGAAATTTGGCCCGTGTGAAGTTTGTATGATGTGCTTCAAGGGGAAGCATAAGATCTTTAAAAAGGCAATTCGCAATGCTCAGAAATTCAGAAATGTTGCAGTGACACTTGCTATCAAACACTGGAAAGCAATCGGTTACCATCTTGATTGTAGCTCATTTTTCAGACCCAGGTCACCCCAGGTTTGCTTGCCTCTTTCCACATGAATGTTCAGAGTGTTATCGTTTAAAACATTACTCAGTCTGGATTAGTTCTAGATGCATCGTCTGTCTGTTTATATTAAATAAAGTATCATCCACGCATGATTCTTTCTACTGGCTCATGCTCAGGTCTCTCTGAATTTCCCCAGATTGAGAAGATGGTTGCTGCTAACACAGAAATTTTGTTTGTCTGCCATAAAATGACAGCATGATACTGTGAGCACTTAAGATCATACCAATTTCTTTGCAGTGATGTCACATCAATGTGTGTGGTTAGGATTTCAGAGTTGAATGATGTCTTCCCATGATCAGCTTACAAGGTGCAAGGAGAACCTAACACTGAGATTATTTTATCTGCTAAAAATTTATTTTTATTTTCCCCCGGATGGTTGTCCAACAGAAATTAACCATGAGAGTTATTGTCTCAGAAGGAGATATAAGAAAAATGACTTTGACAGAACGACCTGACAGAACTGAAGATTTGATTGGGTGGCTCAAAGGCACTCTCCAAACAAATTACAGCTTCACTTTACAGTACCAAGATCTTGAATTTAACAATGAACTGTGCAATCTTGTGGATCTCTCATAGCTTCCAGAGAAGCCAATCATCAAAATTATCCCTGTAAATGAGCTTTCACAAGTCACTGCACAATCTGAATGCTTTAGTGAAACAAGCAGCCAGGCACACACTGAGATCCTGTCCGTCTCCTCTGGATAGAAGTTCTCAGTGGCCAGATGCATTCTGCATTCCTAAATTTTCAGTTGATGTCGAGTATCGACTTTGTCAAGGTAACCTGCTGTATCTGAAGGATGCAGCAAATCTGAAAGCTACGAAAGAGATCAAGCATGATATTCTTGAGAAACTGGCTGAGACCATGTATAAATATAAAGCATATCCAACGAAGGAAGAATTTGATGCTGTTGCAAAAGCGTTAGTACAAACACACCCATTTCTTAAAGAGCCAGACTCATCCTCTGGTTGGGAAGGATTGAAAAATTGTTTAAAATTCATGATGGGAAAATATAGGAACAAAATGTGCCAGCTGGGTTGACTTGAAGTCACTGTGAATGCTGGTAAATGTGAGAGGCACACTACAATTGTCAACCCTTCCAACAAAGACATCAAGAAGCCAAGGAAAGGGGAAATACATTTCTTACCAGAAAATCAAGAGGGGATGGATGACCACAGCCTTACAAAAGAGTTTGTCAGGTCATTGTAAATGAAATTGTGAGGCAGCATAGTCATGGGTCTAAACACCACTCTTCTGT
Source organism: Cyprinus carpio (assembly GCF_018340385.1). Classification (NCBI taxonomy): domain Eukaryota; kingdom Metazoa; phylum Chordata; class Actinopteri; order Cypriniformes; family Cyprinidae; genus Cyprinus; species Cyprinus carpio. The sequence goes on from NC_056615.1 coordinate 1,696,217, forward strand.
TCCGATCAAAATATTAAACAGGTTCTCCCCACTTAGTGATGCACCCACTGAGAAACCTGATGAAAGTGCTCTAGTTATTGGCGATTCTATTGTACGGAACGTGAAAATAGAGACACCAGCCACCATAGTCCAATGTTTACCGGGAGCCAGAGCGCCTGACATCTTAGCAAATTTAAAAGTGCTGGCTAATGCTAAATGACAATACAGTAAGATTGTTATTCACGCCGGTGCAAATGATGTTCGACTTCGCCAGTCGGAGATCACTAAAAATAACATTAAAGAGGTGTGTGAACTTGCAAGCATGATGTCAGACAGTGTAATATACTCTGGTCCCCTCCCTGCTTACCGTGGTGATGAGATACATAGCAGACTGTCATCACTCAATGGCTGGATGTCTAAGTGGTGCCCGCAGAATAACATAGGTTTCATAGACAATTGGACGAGCTTTTGGGGCAGATCTGACCTGTTGAAAAGAGATGGTCTTCATCTCTCCTGGGGTGGTGCCGCACTTCTCTCTAGAAATATGGCACATAGTCTTAGAGTTTGTACTTGGCTAACTGGGGCCCAGGTCAGGAAGCAGACAGACTGGCTAAACCGACCATCTGCTAGCCGCCTCACGTCACAGAAGTCAGTTAATTCTCAGCACATAGAGACTCTTTCACCTAGATATCACACCATAGAGACTGTGTCTGTTCCCTGGGCTAGAAAATACAAAAAACGATTTAATTTAAGCCAATTTAAGAGCAACAATTTAATTGAGGTACAGCAAATAAAAAGCAGATGCAATACGGATAAACAAATGATAAAGCTTGGCTTATTGAATATCAGGTCCCTTTCTACGAAAGCACTTTTTGTAAATAATATGATCACTGATCATAATCTATATCTGTCAGTTTGACAGACACTTGGCTAAAACCTGATGATTACATTATTTTAAATGAGTCTACACCCCAAGATTACTGTTATAAACATGAGCCACGTCCAGAAGGTAAAGGAGGAGGTGTTGCTTCAATTTATAACAATGTTTTCAGGATTTCTCAGAGGGCAGGCTTCAAGTATATCTCGTTTGAAGTATTGGTGCTTAATATAACATTATATAGAGAAACAAATGTTAATGATAAATCCCCTGTGATGTTTGTACTGGCTACTGTATACAGGCCACCAGGGCACCATACAGACTTTATTAGAGTTTAATGATTTTACATCCGAGTTAGTGCTGGCTGCAGATAAAGTTTTAATTGTTGGTGATTTTAATATCCATGTTGATAATGAAAAAGATGCATTGGGATCAGCATTTATAGACATTCTGAACTCTATTGGGGTTAGACAACACGTCTCAGGACCTACTCATTGTCGAAATCATACTCTAGATTTAATACTGTCACATGGAATTGATGTTAATGGTGTTGAAATTATGCAGCCAAGCGATGATATCTCAGATCATTATTTAGTTTTGTGCAAACTTCATATAGATAAAACTGCTAAATCTGATTACTTTTCATCTCTTTTAGAAGAAAACAAACATAACCCCAGGTATTTATTCAATACAGTGGCTAAATTAACGAAAAAATAAAGCATCAACCAAGTGTTGACATTTCTCAACATCACAGCAGTAATGACTTCATGAACTACTTTACTTCTAAAGTCGATACTATTAGAGATAAAATTGTAACCATGCAGCCATCAGCTACAGTATCACATCAGACAGTGCACTATAGATCCCCTGAGGAACAGTTCCACTCATTCTCTACTGTAGGAGAGGAAGAATTGTATAAACTTGTTAAATCATCTAAACCAACAACATGTATGTTAAACCCTATTTCATCTAAGCTCCTAAAAGAGGTGCTTCCAGAAGTTATAGATCCTCTTCTGACTATTATTAATTCCTCATTGTTATTAGGGTATGTCCCCAAAACCTTCAAACTGGCTGTTATTAAGCCTCTAATCAAAAAACCACAACTTGACCCCAAAGAACTAGTTAATTATAGACCGATCTCAAATCTCCCTTTTCTGTCCAAGATACTAGAAAAGGTAGTATCCTCACAATTATATTCCTTCTTAGAGAAAAATGGCATCTGTGAGGATTTCCAGTCAGGATTTAGACCGTATCATAGTACTGAGACTGCTCTCCTTAGAGTTACAAATGACCTGCTTTTATCATCTGATCGTGGTTGTATCTCTCTATTAGTGCTATTGGATCTTAGTGCTGCGTTCGACACTATTGACCACACTATTCTTTTGCATAGACTGGAACACTTTGTTGGCATTAATGGAAGTGCATTAGCATGATTTAAATCGTACTTATATGACCGCCATCAATTCGTAGCAGTGAATGAAGAGGTATCATATCGTTCACAAGTGCAGTATGGAGTACCGCAAGGCTCAGTACTAGGGCCATTACTCTTCACGCTTTACATGTTACCCTTGGGAAATATCATCAGGGAAACACGGTGTTAGCTTTCACTGTTATGCTGATGATACTCAGCTCTATATTTCTTCACGGCCTGGTGAAACATACCAATTTGAAAAAATAATGGAATATATAGTCGATATAAAAAACTGAATGACGAGTAATTTCTTACTGCTAAATTCTGAAAAAACAGAGGTGTTAATTATAGGGCCTAAAAACTCTGCATGTAATAACCTAGAATGCTGTCTAAGACTTGATGGCTGCTCTGTCAATTCTTCGTCATCAGTTAGGAACCTAGGTGTGATATTTAATAGCAACCTTTCCTTAGAAAGCCACGTTTCTAGCATTTGTAAAGCTGCATTTTTCCATCTCAAAAATATATCTAAATTACGGCCTATGCTCTCAAAGTCAAATGCAGAAGTGTTAATCCATGCGTTTATGACCTCAAGGTTAGACTATTGTAATGCTCTATTGGGTGGTTGTTCTGCACGCTTAGTAAACAAACTCCAGTTAGTACAAAATGCACAAGCTAGAGTTCTTACTAGAACCAGGAAGTATGATCATATTAGCCCTGTCCTGTCAACACTGCACTGGCTCCCTATCATCAAAATCGTATAGATTTAAACATCTTGCTTATTACTTATAAAGCCCTGAATGGTTTAGCACCTCAGTATTTGAACGAGCTCTTGTTACATTATAGTCCTCCATGTCCGCTGTGTTCTCAAAACTCTGGCAATTTGATAATACCTAGAATATCAAAGTCAACTGCGGGCGGCAGATCCTTTTCCTATTTAGCACCCAAACTCTGGAATAACCTACCTAACATTGTTCGGGAGGCAGACACACTCTTGCAGTTTAAATCTAGATTAAAGACCCATCTCTTTAACCTGGCTTACACATAACATACTTATACACTTCTAATATCCAAATCCGTTAAAGGATTTTTAGGCTGCATTAGTTAGGTAAACCGGAACCGGGAACACTTCCCATAACAACCGATGTACTTGCTACATCGTTAGAAGAATGGCATCTATGCTCATATTAGTCTGTTTCTCTCTTATTCCGAGATCACCGTAGCCACCAGATCCAGTCTGTATCCAAGTCAGATGGTCACTGCAGTCACCCGGATCCAGTACGTATCCAGCCCAGATGGTGGATCAGCACCTAGAAAGGACCTCTACAGCCCTGAAAGACAGCGGAGACCAGGACTAGAGCCCCAGAGACAGATCCCCTGTAAAGACCTTGTCTCAGACGACCACCAGGACAAGACCACAGGAAACAGATGATTCTGCTGCACAATCTGACTTTGCTGCAGCCTGGAATTGAACTGCTGGTTTCGTCTGGCCAGAGGAGAACTGGCCCCCCGACTGAGCCTGGTTTCTCCCAAGGTTTTTTTCTCCATTCTGTCACTGATGGAGTTTTGGTTCCTTGCCGCTGTCGCCTCTGGCTTGCTTAGTTGGGGACACTTCATTTACAGCGAGTTGTTGACTTAATTGCAAATTATTGCACAGATACTATTAAACTGAACTGAGCTGAATGATGACATCACTGAATTCAATGATGAACTGCCTTTAACTGTCATTTTGCATTATTGACACACTGTTTTCCTAATTAATGTTGTTCAGTTGCTTTGACGCAATCTTTTTTGTTTAAAGCGCTATATAAATAAAGATGACTTGACTTGACTTGACTTGACAAAGCCCAATGGATCCCTTGTAAAGGAACAAATGGACATGACATTAGCTCTTCAAAGAAAAGAAGTTGTCAACGACAAGCCTGATATGAGTCAGATGATTTTTCGATGGCCAGCTCTGTTACAGAAAGCCAGTGACTTAGTTTTATTTATTTATTTATTTTTAACTTGAGTTTTCTCCCTTTCCTCTTGTCAGTCCTTTCCTATTTGTTATCTCCTCTAGTCCTGTTCTTTACTTCCCAAAATCTAAAGAAACTGTTGATAGTTCAGTAAGTTAATAAATCTGAGTATCCCTACCAAACTTTGTTGTGCCATATCTGCAATATCTTCCCGACCACTGAGCCAACAGATGTTGGACCTACCCTTTGCCTTTGTGGACTGCCCATTATTTTGGGGGATGTTCCGTAAGTTCATTTGTTGTAAAATGTTTCAGGTGCAAAGTAACCTTTTAATCCATTAATGAAGACTGTTTGCTATTAATTTTCAATATTAAAATGAATATTTCCCAGACTTTTATTTTCAGTATTTTTAACATTTTTTAAAATATTTGTCTACAAAAAGAAAATGGGCTCAAATTAGGACTTTTTTTTTCCTTTTGCTGAGGTTTAAAGGGTTTGTTCACCCAAAAATCATGTCATTATCTACTGTACAGAGCCTTGAGGTACTCCATATTGCACTTGTGATTGATATGATACCTCTTCATTCACTGCTGCGAATGGATGGCGGTCAGATAAGTACGATTTGAACCATGCTAATGCACTTCCATTAATGCCAACAAAGTTTTCTAGTATATTCAAAAGAATGTTGTGGTCAATAGTGTCGAACGCAGTGCTAAGATCCAATAGCACTAATAGAGAAATACAACCATGATCAGATGATAAGATCGATCAGAGAGTCGGATTTGTTTATTTGAGGATTTTCTATGTTGTACATGGTTAGGTGGGGTTTTTTTGTGGTGTGGTTGTTTATCCAGTGCTCTCTCCATCCTCAATGCCACGACTGAGGTGAGACCCTTGAGCAAGGTACCGAACGCCCAAATGCTCTGCGGGCGCCGCAGCATTGGTTGCCCACTGTTCTGGGTGTGTGTGTTCACAGAGTATGTGTGCGTGTTTGTTCGCTACTCTCTGCTGTGTGTGTGCACTTGGATGGGTTAAATGCAGAGCACAGTGACCCAAATGGTGTCCCATACTGTGCCACATGTCACGTCCTTTCCTTTTAAGAGCAATTTATCTGTAACTCTAATGAGAGCAGTCTCAGTACTATGATACAGTCCTGACTGGAAATACTCACAGATACCATTTTTATCTAAGAAGGAATATAATTGTGAGGATACTACATTTTCTAGTATCTTGGATAGAAAAGGGAGATTCAAGATCACTCTGTAATTAACTAGTTCTTTGGGGTCTAGTTGTGTTTTTTTGCTTAATAACAGCCAGTTTGGGGCCATATCCTAATGACAATGAATTAATAATTGTCAGAAGAGGATCTATGACTTCTGGAAGCACCTTTTTTAGGAGCTTAGATGGAATAGGGTTTACTATACATGTTGTTGGTTAAGATGATTTAACAAGTTTATACAATTCTTCCTCTCCTATAGTAGAGAATGAGTGGAATTGTTCCTCAGGGGATCTAAAGCACACTATCTGATGCGATACTGTAGCTGATGGATACATGTTTACAATTTTATCTCTAATCGTATTGATCTTGGAAGTAAAGTAGTTCATAAAGTCATTACTGCTGTGATGTTGAGAAATGTCAACACCTGTTGATGCTTTATTTTCATTAATTTAGCCACTGTATTGAATAAATACCTGGGGTTATGTTTGTTTTCTTCTAAAAGAGATGAAAATTAATCAGATCTAGCAGGTTTTAATGCTTTTCTGTAGGACAGGTTACTTTCCCACCAAGCAATACGAAATACCTCTAGTTTTGTTTTCCTCCAGCTGGGCTCCATTTTCCGGGCTGCTTTTTTTAGGGTGCGAGTGTGCTCATTGTACGAGACTGGTATGTGTCAGACTGCTTTCCTTAATCTTCCTTGACCTTCTGGGGTCGACGAGACACCGGCAGCCCACTTGCAGATTGTAATGATAACAGCAAAAAGAACTTAAAATGCTCCGTCATATTTGATTGTACATATAAGAGTATTACAGCATTTAAATCTGTAAAGGGTCTACTTTTATTTGTGTACACTCACAATATCAACAAAACATTGTGCTTTTGTGAAATAAAGAAAATAAACAGGGTGTGCTTTCAGCCGTCTCATTCTCCGCACATATCTGTTTAAAACGCGTCGCTAAAATGTACTGAAACTCATATCGAAAATAAATATTCTGTGATAAAGTAATCCATATGAAACCAAGACAATGTTCGGTCTTTCTCGTTTAAACTCATTATCTCTAATTTGATCCCGCCCATGCACCCTTCATATGTAAATATCCATGTGAGACGCGTGCACATGTAAACTCCCATATTTCCGCAAACAAAGCCATGAGGATGGTCAAGTTCATCGCAGCTACTGTTCAGTCTGAAGGAAATTGCGCTGAGAGGAATAACACTGAATTTACCTCATAATTAAAATACCTCATTCTGATAAGTAAGTAATGTTTCTTTTTCTGCATTAGTTAACGTGTTATTGTGACATAAACTTGAACACATTTAGGCCTCCTAGTTGGGTTTTCCCCAAACTATAATTCTTGACTAAAATGTATGAAATCGAGTGAAATATTTTGAATGTGGCAATTCATTTTCTCTTAACTTCTTATGGTGGTATGATGTTTTCATGCTGTATATAGTATAAAACAATAGCCTATATAAAAGTAATATGAGTGTACACTGTAACATGATGAATGCTACGAGTCTAAGAATGATTAGACCATGTTTATTATTAATACTCTGTTCATGAATCGATTATTATAACTGCTAAACTATAATAATTTGTTTCTCAGATATAAAATGTCCTTTTTATGATAGTTCAAAGCATGCGTGAGTCTATGACTACAAAATCACACACTATAACATCATACATACTAGGCTATATGACTACAAAATCAAAGTTGGGTTTTCCCAAACTATAAATCCTGACTAAAATGTTTGAAATTGAGTGAAATATTTTGAATATTAAATTAATGCAATTAATTTTCATTCTTTTTTTTTTTTTTTTGGTTGTCTGTTTCTTTTTTAGGGATCAGATACCTGCACCACAGATGAATCCTGCTGACTTTCACTTGAGTCTCTTCAAACTGTTTTCCTCTGAGAGCGCTGTACCAACATCAGATGTTCTACTACACTGATATTTTATGGTAAACCAAGCTCCTTGACTATTGATGATGTTTTTTTTTCCCTTGAATCCATGGAAAGAAGCAGCAAACACTTAAATATCAGGTTGGGTTTACTTGTTTCACTTGTTGAACAGAATCTGTTTTCAGAAATGACTCAAAGTCAGTTCACATCTGTGTGGTTAGACCAGTATGCTCAATAATGTGTCTGTGACCTTCACTGTGTATGTTTTGAATATACTGTGTTGTAAATAAAATGCAAATAATTTAAAAAGCCATTTTTCAATCTCCTCACATTCTTTCTTACCTGCCTTACAGTCACATGACTCACTGATGGGCCATTAGGGGAGGGCCCTATGTTATAAGTAGCTGAAATAAGCACAAATGATAGGGCATGTCAAAACATCTCAAGGGCCCCAAAATCACCTCGGACCCCAGAGGGTTAAGCGTAAAGGAGCAACAGTATCTAAAATGCTAGAAAAGAGAGAGTCCATAGTTTCTGTTACATCATCAAGTTGTTCTGAGCTATTGGATACAGAGATGGGCACTCGAGTCACACTCAAGTCGCATTTTTATAGACTTCAGACTTGACTTCAGACTCGAACTTAAATTACTCCAGACTTGACTGGACTCGAGGAAAAGGACTCGTGAATATTTTAAAAGCAACTTGAGTCTTTTATCCTTAAATTCTTATATAACTGATTTTCAACAGGCGGACCACATCCACACCCCGGCATCCATCTGGACCGCGAGCCAAGCAGCGCGTCAAAATAGAGGAGTGGATCACATAACAAGCACTCAGAGTTGTTTATGGTAAATATCTTTGAGCGGTATAATCTCTAGTATTTTTATCTAAAGCCAAACACGCTTTATTCAAGCCCTTTCAGCTATATATATGTAGGCCTAATTATAATTGGGAAAATTGTTGTTAGATGGCTAGCATGGAACTTAAACTTTGAAACTGTTAGTTATTTTTCTTTCCTGCTCAAGATGAGAATGTTTTGATTATTGTAGCTACATTGTTTATAGTAGGCTAGATACTGCTTTTAAGTAAAATATTAAAATAGTATAGTTTTTTTGAAGGAAAACCCTGAACAGAAACAGTATTTTTTTAATTTTATTAACATTATATATATATATATATATATATATATATATATATTTTTTTTTTTTTTTTTTTTTGTCACATGGCCTCAAATGTATCTAAATGTAAAAATACAATACATGTAAAAATTGAATTGATTTTTATTTTATTTTTTTGTCCGGACCTTTGCTTAGAAGAAAATATAGAGGCATGCCTCTTGGAAATTTCATTGAATACCCCTGACTTATATCATAAATAAATACTTTATTTTTTTGGTTTTGTAATATTTGTGTCGAATATTTCCTTATGTGTCATGGTAGATCGGACTCTTATTATAGAATTTGATTACAGAAAAACTGTTTTAAACATGGTAATGGATTAAAACATTAAACCATATAAGTTGCAGGCTGGATGTACATTAACATCACTTCTTAACACCTCTTTTTTTTTACAAAGCAGATCATAGATCATATATTTTGTCTATAGCCTATAAAACAGCTTCGTAAATAGGAAGATTTCAATACATTACAGTATTACAGTGTCTGACACCATACTTGGAAATTCACACACCTCTTTAATGTTATATTTAGTGATCTCCGACTGGCGAAGTCGAACATCATTAGGGCCGGCGTGAATAACAATCTTACTGAATTTGCGTTTAGCATTAGCCAGCACTTTTAAATTTGCCAAGATGTCAGGTGCTCTGGCTCCCGGTAAACATTGGACTATGGTGGCTGGTGTCTCTATTCACGTTCCATACAATAGAATTGTCTATAGCTAAAGCATTTTGATCAGGTTTCTCAGTGGGTGTGTCACTGAGTGGGGAGAACCTGTTTAATCTTTTGATCAGAACGGAAGAGTTGTGTTTTGACCCACGACTATGCTGCCTCACAGTCACCCAGTCGCCCTGCTGCAGAGGCAATGTAACCGGAACCGAAAGATGTACAGGACTCCCTGAGCTAGTATATCCTGCCTGTTTTGACTATGCTCTCTAAAATGAAGCTTGCACTTGGATCCCCACTTCGTCGTCATGACTCCTCCTCCGTTACATCAGGATTCTGACACAAAACATGTATAAATAGTTTCTGAGTTTTAGATGACCTTTGGAGGGGTAATTAACTGGCCAAGATTCATGTTGGTAATTCAGACTTTCTGAAGAGTTTTGAAAAAGTGTCCAAAATCAGTTTTTAAAGTATCAAGTCCAGTCAAGTCAAGTCACCTTTTTTTTATACAGCGCTTTAAACAAAACAGATTGTGTCAAAGCAACTGAACAACATTAATTAGGAAAACAGTGTCAATAATGCAAAATGACAGTTAAAGGCAGTTCATCATTGAATTAATTGATGTCATCATCCAGCTCAGTACAGTTTAAATGGTATCTGTGCAATAATTTGCAATCAAGTCAACGATATCACTGTAAATGAAGTGTCCCCAACTAAGCAAGCCAGAGGTGACAGTGGCAAGGAACCAAAACTCCATCGGTGACAGAATGGAGAAAAAACCTTGGGAGAAACCAGGCTCAGTTGGGGGGCCAGTTCTCCTCTGACCGGACGAAACCAGCAGTTCAATTCCAGGCTGCAGCAAAGTAAGATTGTGCAGAAGAATCATCTGTTTCCTGTGGTCTTGTCCCGGTGGTCATCTGAGACAAGGTCTTTACAGGGGATCTGTATCTGGGGCTCATCTAGTTGTCCTGGTCTCCGCTGTCTTTCAACTAAGTATCCATTGGAATACATCGGAATATAGCCAAGCCCCAGGACTGGTTTTAGCAAAATGATGACAGCACATCATCATTCACTGAGTGGAGAGGTAACAGTTAGGCTCAGATAAGCCACTTGGGCACATTGGGTGACATAGAAAAGATAAAACATCCATCTATTCCCCAAACCGCTCATCCTCTGTAGAGTTGCGGGGATGCTGAAGCCTATAAAACAACATACACACAGAAATTGTTGATTGATACGAATACAAGAAGGGGATGCTCTCAATATGCACCCATAATAACTACAATCACCATAAACAGAGTATATAAATGTCAGGGGACACAGAGTTTGATAATCAGCTGTAATCAGCAAGCATATAAACACAGGCAAGTACTCCGTCAAGCCATTCATAAAGGCATTCAGCTGTTAATATCTAGAGCATGCAGCACAGCAACTAAATTATGTGTTTTCAAAGTCTGTTCCAGCAAGAAGCTAAGAATAAATAGATTCACTTCTGTGTGTGGGTTATCCACCATGAAGACAAATGTCTTACAACACTGGGTCTAAGAGCTGTAACCAAGACTAGAGAGGCCAAAATTCTGAACAATTGTGGCCTATAGATGTCATCTCAACAAGGCTGGGATACACCTAATTCTACTGAACAGATGAGCATTGCAACCTCAAATCAATCTTTTCTGAAAGGATACTTCATTACTACACATTGCATATGCTTGTTTTTCTGTCAGTGCTTTTTACTTGTGTCTTCATTAGAGCCTTATTTTTTATCACAAATGCAAATCACAATTACATTCTCCACACAATGCTTTACTGGAATCTTTGTTCTTTTTAGTTTGGCTGTAGAATTCAGTGGTCAACAAAGCATTGCAAAAAACATTGCATCTATTGATGCCCCTCTTTTGCCCTAACTGTATCAACACCAGTGCTTCTTGCCCAGATAGCCAACGTGATCTTATGAGTACTTGTATGTATTTTACGTAAAGTGTGGATCTAATGTGCCACACATACAAAGACTAGATACAGGTGACGTGAGGGAACATGGGTGATTATTTCCAAATTCTCACCTCCCTTTTCACTCTGTGATAATACATTCTTTGAATATCATACAAACTATAAAAGATCTTTCAAATGATCACTTTTGTAAGGTTAACCCAATTGGCCCAAGAAAGGTATACAATGGTGGCTGAACGTTTCCTGTGCATTTAGTCTTTTCGGTGTGCAAAATAATTTAACCGAAAATAAATTCTAATCTGACTCCATTTTATTATGACCTCGAATTTAGACTGAAATGCAAATTGGTTGTTTGTCGATTAATGTCCACTTACTATTATTCTGACACTTGATTATTCTAGTTAACCTTTATTTTATATTTATTTGTTCATTAGGAATCTATGTCTCTCAGAGTGTCTCTCGTTGGCCGTTTTATGCTATGGGATTATTTTTGGATTATAATTTTGTTTATAGATGTGATTAATAGATTATAAATGTATTGTATATGTTTTGTATATGTTTTTTACTTGTATCTTACAAATGCCATTCATTTTGAGTCTGTGGAATTTGGGATTAAATGATTGTGCAGCAATTTGTAGAAATACAGACATGTTTGCAAATAAAAATGTTCTGTTCTGCGTTAATATATCATGAATTGCTCATGCATTTGTTTTTTGTTGAAATTGTTATGTTTTTGGTTATTATATTGTTATTTTCTGATTTAAAAATAGGGTCTGTCGTTTATTTTTTTTGGTGTTTAGTGTTTTTTTTTTTTTTAATTGTAGGTGGGTTTTTGTTTAATTTGATTAAAATATTCATATTAAGTACCCAGACCAAGACAAGGACCTCCAAATGGAAACAGGAACTAACAATTGCAATTTGCATTGGTCAAGTCCTAGACATAGAGTCTTTGCCCACCCATGAAATGGATGTTTCAATAATGTGAGTTTGGCTACTGTATGTGTGGTGACATTGGAGTAAGTATACATGTAGTTGCAAATTAATAGGTTTTTTTTTGATCCTGGAACAACATTCCAATCAACCAATCAGAATTGAGGGATACATTTTCAGGAAATATCAGTTTACACTGATTTTAGGAAAAAAACTATGGGTAGGGTTAGGTTTTGAGGTAGGGATTGGGTTATATTTTTGGACAGTAATGTTGATCCAGGATCAACAAAATATGTTGATCCAGGAACATGTCTTACTTGGCAAAATCACTGCGACCTGTATGTGTGCATTAAATCTTTAGCATGAATTATTAATGAGACCAATCTAGCTCCATACAAGTAAGACTGTGACATTTTTTAAAAACAAACAAGAAGCAAAATCATTTAGCTTACAGCCATTGATAAGCCAGTCATCTACTACTGGCTAAACAGCAGCTGTGCTGCTGTCTAATGAGGACTCTTATTTTGAAATAACTATTTAATTAGGCACACTGCCATCTAGTGGTTGATTGTTCTACACTCCTACACGTGCTCTATGCTCTTCTGAAGCTGGTCTTTTAACTGTCCAAACAACAAGGCTAAAATCTATGGGTGATCGGGTTTTCTCTTCTTTGGCTCCTAAGTTGTGGAATTCCCTTCCCTCTGAGATTAGGAATGCAGAATCCCTTGGTGTTTTTAAATCGTCCCTTAACACATACTATTTTAGGATAGCTTTTATGTGATTCATGTGATTACTTTGTTATTATATTGGCTTTCTATTTTATTTTATTTTATTTTATTTTATTTTATTTTATTTTATTTCATTATTTCATTTAATTTAATTTAATTTAATTTTATTTTATTTTATTTTATTTTATTTTATTTTTATTAGTTTTTTACTGCCTAAAATAAAGTTTATTATTATTATTATTATTATTATTATTATTATTATTATTATCATCATCATCATTATTATTATCATCCGTTTTATTAATTTCATGTGTAGCGCATTAAATGTTTTCTTTTACACATTTCCTGAGACACCATTTGTCTATAAACTTAACTTTGACTATAACTATAATTTTCACATTAAGGGCACTTGTATGCACCAAAGCCTGGAAATTAGTCTTAAAGAGTTATTTTAGGAAGAAAATGCCTAATTGAACTGTCTGCGAATTATATCTTCTATCTGTATTTGCTATTTTACAAGACAAGAGGACAATGGAAAAGCCTAAACGTCCTTTAAATTAAAATCAAGGCATCAATGCCTTGAGGCATTTATTGATATCTTATTTCATACAGTATGTTAGCATTCTAGCTTTGCAGATCAATTCACTTTGAGGATGGTATAGAAGCTCTGTCTTCATGCTAGAGAGGTTCTTTCTCCCATCTAATGCAAACTTGACATATCCTGATCTTTAATCAAAAGGAGCAATTTGCAAATACTTTTAATAATATTAATCCATAATTCTGACTTGTGAAGCAACCTGGAGTCATAAATTAAATGTGTTTGTTTTCCTAGGCCAGAGTAAAACTGAAGCAATCTGTATTTTATAAAACACTGAAAATTAAGCTGACTTGACTTATCCTACCCAGCCTGATGATCCACAATCTGTGCCTGTCTTTCTACACTTTTTGGCAACAAGCTAGTTTATTCAAGAGTGCTTCATACAGTGGTGGTTAAACAGCGAGCTTTCAATCTGTGGGAAATGCACCCCAGGTCATCCAGGAATGTTGAGGTAGAAAAAAATAATCGACCAACTGCACAAATAATACTCTCAACAACTGTCTAATCATCAGTTTCATGCTCCAAAGACCTTGATTAGCTGCTTCATGTGTCTTCATGGTTGTAACTAAAATCTGCAGGGCAGAGGCCCTCCAGGTTGCATCTGAGGAACGCTGATATCATATCAGGTCTGTTGAACATCTGGTGTTGCCTGCTGTGGCGTACAACCTCACACATACTGTCTGGCAGAGGTCAAATGCACTTCCAACCTCCAGTCAAACCCTATTGAAACAGTGGGCCATTTGAGAGATGATGAGAGTGTTTGGGAAATCTGTTTATAAGCATACACTATTTTAGCCAATCTATATGTCTTAATAAATGCTAAATTGTTACCATCAAAACCATTGCTGAAACTAACTAAGTAGAGTTTGACTCCTAACCCTACGGTTGTGGGTTCGAGTCTCAGGCCGGCAATACCGAACAAGGCACCGAACCCCCAACTGCTCCCCGGGCACCGCAGCATAAATGGCTGCCCACTGCTCCGGGTGTGTGTTCATGGTGTGTGTGTGTTCACTGCTGTGTGTGTGCAATTTGGATAAGTTAAATGCAGAGCATGAATTCTGAGTATGGGTCACCATACTTGGTTGTATGTCACATCACACTAGTCAAGTCACCTTTATTTAAATAGTGCTTTTAACAATACAGATTGTGTCAAAGCAGCTTTACAGTATTAAATAGGAAAACAGTGTGTCAATAATGCAAAAGGACAAAAGTAAACACTCAATTTTCAGTTAAAGGCAGTTCATCATTGAATTCAGTGTTTAAATAGTAACTGTTCAAATAAGTCAATGATATCTCAGGATATTAAGTGTCCTCAACTAAGCAAGCCAGAGGCGATAGCGGCAAGGAACCAAAACTCCATCAGTGACAGAATGGAGAAAAAACCTTGGGAGAAACCAGTCTCAGTCGGGGGGCCAGTTCTCCATGGTGGCCAGACGAAACCAGCAGTTCAGTTCCAGGCTGCAGCAAAGTCAGATTGTGCAGAGGACTCATCTGGTTCCTGTGGTCTTGTCCCGGTGGCCGTCTAGGAGACAAGGTCTTTACAGGGGATCTGTCTCTGGGGCTCATCTAGTTGTCCTGGTCTCCGCTGACATTCAGGGCTGTAGAGGTCATCTCTAGATACTAAGTGATATACTATTTACACTAAGTGCAAATAGCTATAGGTTCTGTTTACACTATGTTAAAATAGCAGTATTGTCTGCTATTTATACTACTTATTGCAAATAGTGGCAGTTATCTGCACCTCGTACATTATAAAACCATATGCTAACTGACTGAGTGTAAATGATAAGTTTTTGTTTTTTTTAATTATCAAATGGATGCTGACATATTGGGACAATAAAGTCCTCCCTACACCTAACCCTAACCCTACCCAATACATTTCCAACTTTCCAATTATTTTTCTTAATTTTTATTGAAGATTAATGCCTTTCCGATGTGACATGAGATGTGAAAAGGGACAAGAACGAGTTCGGAAAAAGGCAGTTTGAACTCGGGTCGATCGTGTCAAACAGTCTGTGCTATGTGATTTACCACAAAGGAGTTATTGTTGGAGCTGGAGCAGTTTTTTGACAAGCTGTCTTTTGTAATGTTGTCTAGCTCAATCACACGTTGGTGGATTAGTGTAAATAGCCTCTGCCAACAAGGTGGGCTATTTGCACTCAGTGTAAACTGACACTCTGAAAAAGGCAATATAAATTAATATAACATAATATAATATAAGTTATATAACATATTATAAAAGATGGTTATTAACCATTAGCTTACTGGCCTCATTTACATATCACTTGCAATTAGTTAAAATCATTTGCTTTATGAATACATCTTAAAAAATAAATGTAATTAGTTCTTGAAAAAATGAATTAAACTCAAACTTTCACATCTCCACCAGTACAGAAAAAGCTAAAAGAATTATTCATAACTCAAACAAAGCAACTATTCAGATGGCATTTAATTTTATACATGGAATGTGAAACATCCTTTCCTTCCCCTGGTCATTTTAATCATGACCCTACCACTGCCTCCCTTGAGTTTTATGAGGCAGAAAAAATTTGGGGCAGCAATTTATCATGCGCTGCAACAAACTACATTAATTGCCTCATTCTTATGTTACCGATTTTGCCATTTATTACAAATTTTTGCTGCTTTGATTATTGTGTCTGGTTATTTTGCATTATTCTGGGAGGGCAGGTGTGGGAGGACATAAAAAACCACAGCCCCCTGACTTCCACCAACATCTGTCCATATAAATAAGTCTACTGTTTTTTTTTTCTTCTTCTTTTTTTTCTGTTGTTACCCAAAAGAGCCATTTTTGATTGCACATTTACATTGCATTTGAGTGGTGCTGGAAAAGACTGCAGAAAAGCTGGAGTCATGACCTTTTCCCCTAGCAGAGTGTGGCTACAGTAACGAACTTATATAACTGCATAATGCTGCAATGTAGTTAAACTGCTGTCAACTCTGTAGACAAAGAGATGAAACTACACACCCAACACCCTGCTGTTAGACTGCATGAATCTTTGATGGCCAGTTAGCTCTGCATAAAGACAGCTGCAATCCTTTTCATTTGGCACAATTTCTGGCAGGTCTGCTGGCAGCATGCGTTCTCTACTGCTAATGTACTCACTTTACTACCATACTCTTTAAGCGTGTAAAAGTGAAGTGTGTAACGTGCATCACCATGTTCCTCAAAAAAATGCTCTGTGACCAATAAAAGATTATGATTCTTATACATTTTGTTCATCATGATCTTCACAAATTAACACAGTTTTGAAGCCAATTCAATTGTCAGGAGTACTTTTACAACAAGTTCGGTCTTTATTTGAAAACAAACAAACAAACAAATTAATAAAATAATTCCTATGGAAGTTAAAGAAACTGTTTTGCTAGCCACGTTTACCAACCAGCAGAGGTTGCATAAGGTTGAGGTTAAACCAGGTTTCATTCTGTGCACACATAATCTGCATCAGCTTACTGCTTGTTTCACACAGCAGAGGTGAGAAAAATAAATTTTTCATCTAACCTAGTCTGATTAATAATACAAAAATTTAACAAAGACAATGCAAGCTCTACATGATTTTATTGCACAATTTCTTGGAGCTGAGTTTTTTCTCACAGTATAAACACACTAATGTGCTAATGGTCCCTGCTTTTCATGTGAGTGGGTCCCTTTATGCAGCCAATATTTACAAAGGCACCCATTGTCAGTCTGACCGCAAAACTCAAACTCTTTGTAAGAATGAAGCCATATTACAGTTTTTTTTTCACAACGTCACACACATCTTGCAAAAGCAAACCTTCTTTGAAAACTGTTGTAACTTTTCTAAAAATGGTATTTACACATAAACATAAAATAATTAGCAACATACACGCCAAACTACACACAGATGTGAAAAATGTAAAAAAAATCTTGTGTGTCTTTTGCTTGGAGTTTGAACAGGAGTTTGTCACAGCACTCGCACATACTGTACATGCACATATACACTATATATACAGTATGTATAACTTATGAAGTTTACACAGTTACTCAACTGAACTGAATCGATACTCTGCTGACTTGGAGCTGTAGCACATTGTAGAATTATATAAAAGTCTTCAGGACTATGAAACAGGGACCATGGCAATTATTAAGTGACCTGATTTCAGTTCTAGTCACTCTGGATATTCTCAACCATCTTCATAACTTCACAACTTCCAGCTAGTAGGATACTTTTATAAAAAGCATGTTTCATGTCATTGTGGTTATGACATATTTACATATTTTTTATATTTTACATTTTATATAGAAATGTTTATGTTGGTGAAAGTAGTTCCGTAGTGTTCATCTTCTCTCCATGTTGTTACGCCCCTTGAAACAAAATTTGTTGTTTTCTTAACAAAATATGTGTGGTATCCCCTTTCTTTGCCATTGCGCACATTAATTCAACTGTTAACACACTGTGACATACTTGGAGCTGCACCAAATCAAACATATCAAAGTAAAGACATACCAAACAAATGTCCTGCCAAGAGATCTGCTTGAACTGTAGAGGTACGGTTTTTCACATCTTGTAGCATTCAGGCAAAATAAAAAGGATCTGCTGACAAATATGCAGATGCAAAGGTGTGAAAAACCATTCAATTAAAATCTGCCAGAATGAGTTGAGTTTCAGAGTAAATTTCACGTTTATTAGTCAGTTAATACTGTAGTTAGCTAATTTTATGTTCCAAAATAGTTTGCTTAAAAACAACAACAAAACAAAGAATTTGTGCTTCTGAGAGGACATCAGAGTGCACCATTTTGGTGATAAGTGCCAAGTTCGATTTTTGTTGCGATATCAGGTGACGATTGAGTTTATAAACCTTAATCAGGTCCAAGGTTCAAAGGCCTCGTAACCAGCTGCTCCGAGAAAAGGTTTTGTTTAATCTCTTCTTTTGGTCTCCTATGTGAACATGAAAGCTGTCATAATGTGTTCTGTGGCAGTCAATCACTTTAATAAAAACATACTTTTATACTGTATATTTACAGATGGACAGGCTGTTCCTTAAAATTCTTTGTCATGAAGAAATATTATTTGTATCTAGGCCATACTTGCTATATATGTAAGAACTAAATTTGAAACCGTTCAGGAAGAGTTAATTTTTGTCTTTAGTATGTTTACTTAAATTGTGAATAAAAACAAGACAAATAAAATATACAATAAGCATTAAAAATGTCATGCATTAAAAAAAATTAAAAATCTTATGACATACTGTGAGAATTATGGCACAGTCAAAATAAAACAGACAAATAGACAATAGAGATGAATGTCTTACAAATTTGAGCACAATGACAATTTGAGCTGACATGAACACAACTGTTTTGAATACATTCCAAAGAGCATCCAGTGCATCAGTAGTAGCAAGACAATCTTTGCTTACGTTATTTCAATATTTGAATTCATTTGTACATTACATATATTACTGCACAGAATTCATAGAGTGCTATTTCATTCTGAATAGCCACTGGGCTAAAGTGTAAAGCAGCTGCTGTACTGTACTGTATGTAAGGGATAATGTACAGTCAGATGGCCGTTATTACAGAATAAACCCAGGTCATGTATCATGAGGATTATATCGTAAGGATTTTATTCTGAAATAAGGACCAGCTGAATGTACTGTACATTATCCAGACAGCAAATAATTTACACTTAAATTCAGTTCAGGTTTCACAATCTTTCTCATGTTGATAGTTCATGGATCAATACTGTAGCTCATCATCAGTCAGCTTTAATGGGCTTTGAACCTTCATATCTGTAACAACTTGACCACACCACCCTATTTCACACCCCCGTCCAGATATGACATTAAACACATTTCATTATAATCCTCTCATTATTCTTATATTAAAGAGCAATTTGTTATTTTAAATCAGCATAAACTAGAGTACATGGAACACTACCATGATGTAAAAAATACCCATTATAAAACGGATAGTACGTAGCACATCTTGATTATGATTGGTTGAGCCAAGTTCGAAGTTGTTGTAAATTACTAACAACGCCCCTTAGCTGTTATAAATTCACTGTAAACCACGGCTTCTTGGGGCGAATTGCTTTATTAAATCATACTATATATATATATATATATATATATATTAGGGCTGTCAAATGATTAATCACGATTAATCACATCCAAAAATAAAAGTTTTGTTTACATAATATATGTATGTGTACAGGGTATATTTATTATGTATTGTATATAAAATACACAAACATAAATTATATATTTAGAAAATATTTACATGTATATACATTTATATAGTTATATTCTTATATTTTATATTATATATAATTATATATTAATATATAAACATAACATATTCTTCTTAAATATATACATGCATGTGTGTGTATTTATATATACATAATAAATATACACAGTATGCACACATATATTATGTAAACAAAACTTTTATTTTGGATGTGATTAATCATGATTAATCATTTTACAGCCCTAATTATATATATAATATATATATATATATATATATATATATACTTATATATATATAATATATATATATATATATATATATATTTTTTTTTTTTTCCATTCACATTAGTATAATGAGAACTGAGGGCACTGTGGCAATAAAATAAAAGTCACAGTGCAAAAAAAAAATATAAAAAAAAAGTAATAAAATATATAAATGCTTATCTCTTTATTTTGCGTGAAATATGACTATAAATGTTTCGTTTTCGTGAAATTCACCCTATTATATATCTGAAGCAATGGTATTTATTCATTTGAGGTGTGCATTATAGTTTCTGAGCCGCTGTAAAGGGTTAAAACATATTTGGCCAGACGTCAAATGCTCTCTGATTCCCCACAGCGATCAGATGAGAGAGCTGCACGTTTCTCTCGGAGTCTCCGGGTCCATGTTGGTTGATCTGCTCTGCTGGGTCATTTCAGGCCACGTCTGTCCGATCACAGGAGCAAACGCTGGTATTACAGAGATATCTAATAAAGGACATACACACAGACTGTGCTGCTGCTTCGAGGTGAGTCCTTATTTCCTGGGTTTGACGTCTGTGTGAAGTAAAACGGCAGTGCTTTGCTGTTAAATGTATCCGTGTTAAACGCCGAGAGCCAAGTGCAACTCGGTATCGCTCCGATAGATATAAAACTGCCATGAAACGTCATAGCGCTTATTTAATGTTTCACGTGTGGGTTTCTGTACTTTTAGAGTCTTTCGGCAAAACCATTAAGAGTCGTGAAGGCATTTGAAAACATCACCTTAGCCTGCTTTACCCCGAGGCTAAAAGATTCCTTGTTGACATCAATATTAATGTTTTCTGTAATGTCATTAAAACAATATCCTTCATGTAGTGCTCAGTGCACTGTTGTTTTTGTTGCTGCTGTTGCTGCTAAAGTTATGGTTGCACGCATACGATCATGCATGCGTGTATCCCTTTGCAAACTTTAGTCGGACGTTATAACAAACTTTTATGACATCCGACCGTTTTTTGCTCTTAAATGTGTTAGAGTTGGCCAGTGTTATTTGACTGGCTCAGGGGCAGAGCCCAACGGTTTGACCCACTTACAGAAACGGCATCCTTTCAACATATTTTTGAAGAAATGTCAGCATTATTTACCAGGACATGATTATATTAGCCCAAAACTGCCAAAAATACAAAAGTTGCCTTCTGGCTGCATGGTGTGATTACTAAAACAACATTGTTGCATTTGTTTGTGCATATACAGGGGAAGGCCAATTATGTTATATTTGTAATGATTTACTTTGTTTGCAATGGAATACTAATATACTGTGCTTATTATTTCTGTAGAATGCATTATGTGTACTGTTATTCATGGAATACCCAGATGACCTAGGCTACTGCATTTTGCCAAATATGCAGTATGCAACAACAGCAGGCTGCATGGAGTAAAACTGTATCTGTGAACTGTAAACTGTATGCATGTAACTGTAAACTGTATGTACTATATTGCAAATTTTATGGTGCCCATCAAACTGAAAGTGTTTGCTGAATTAAAAATGCAGCATATCTAGTTTGTGACTACAGTTTACACTACTACCGATTGAAATGCTTGTCATTGCA
Source organism: Cyprinus carpio (assembly GCF_018340385.1). Lineage (NCBI taxonomy): Eukaryota > Metazoa > Chordata > Actinopteri > Cypriniformes > Cyprinidae > Cyprinus > Cyprinus carpio. Next base: position 1,717,682 of record NC_056615.1, read on the forward strand.
TAGAGCACACTGTTTCAAAACACTATTAAATGCATAAAAAGTGTGTGTTATGCATAAAGCATACAGAAGGCATTATTCTAGTACTCCATTCTGAACGTAAGAAATAGCCAAATCTACTGCTGTGAGTGCAATCATTCAGTAAGGTGTGTGTCAGGACAGGCGATGCAGTGAACAGGTTATCATTTTTCTGTGTCTAACTGAATAAGTGATATGCAAGATTTATAATAAAGGTTTTTAACAGGCAAGCCAAAGAAAGGGGATGTTGAAATATGGAGACTATTAGTGTTCCTCTTGACTCTCCGTAGATGAGAATTTCTCTGCAGCTGGAGGGTTATTTCAGGTCAGCTGTGTGCCATGTGGATCGGTGAATCCATTTAAAAGCCTGGGCAAAACTGCAGTCGGCGAGATGAGAATGAAGTCTTTGTAATGAAGTGCATTTCATTTCAGTTTACCATTTAACTGCAACCTTTTGTAGATTTAATTGCATTGAAAAGGGGGGTGCAAGGATCTCCTAAGGTTTAGGAAGAAGATTGTTGTGCATCAGCGGCCTGTCCTGACTTCAGGAATATAAACCCCCCTTAAAAGCTTTGTAGGGTGTCCCTGCTTTCCCGGTCCCAGAGCGCCTGTCAGTCTATGAAGGGCCCGAGGGGGTTCAGTTTCAATAGGTACATTTCATAGATTCTAACTTTTATAAAAATTCTTTAATGAAATTAGCAGCGATAATAAAATAGTGGAAATCAGACCAGTGTTCACAATATGAGGGCACAATTAATATTTAATATTGTGAAGTATACAGGGCTGGGGAGATTACCTACAAATTGTAGTCATAATTTAATAACATAATTTAGGTTACTCTTTTTAGGTGACTCCTTTTTAGATTACTTTTAGATGACATTTTTACAGAGAAAGAAAATATATTTAATTCCTTGATATCAACATCATGAAATGCATAAAAGATTAGATTAGACATCAGGGATTCCCAAACTGGGCTTAATGTAAGAACTGCAGTGGGATTGACTGAGTTGATAAAAAGTTAATAATTAATAAAATCGCAAAAATGTGAAATAAAAATTAATTTTTTTAAATAAATAAATAAAAAAACTAAACAAAACACTTGAATGCTAAAAATATAAATATTTGATTTGTTTTTACCTGCATTTGAATGTGACCATTAACTGACATCAGAGAACTCTGAATATGCAAATGTATTGTTCAGTTATTAAAATATTAGTCTCACGTAGCCAGACCTTTAGACTGACGACTGAAGGTCTGGAATCAATGGCAGCTTTCACTGGCAAAGGGCCAACATGTCAAACAGCCAATCACAGTTTGTTTTGTTCGTCACATTTCGGCGCGTGGAAATGTCGCCACAATAACAGACCGGTGTGTAAAACTCTCTGACGTATTTTAAAGATTCTATGCCGCAAACTTTAAATATTTCACACACTTTTGAGAATCCAGTGTTTAGTTGATCCTGGTAAGCGCTCGTCGTCACAGTTGTAAACACTACGGCTTCCTTCTTTCATGAGGGGGTTTGGCGTCACAGTATCTTTGTTTCCAGGCGGAACGTTAAAGAACGCGACACACACGTCTCCCGGAAATCCTGTAGAATTCAACCAATCTGATGACGACTTCGACACTCCTGAAGTGTTTCCACTTTTGTGTCCCATATGCATCAGACGTTTAGCCAACGGTCACGTCTGAGGCTGAGACTGTTAAAATATTAACTTCCTCAGGGGGATTTTACATGAAAATTACATGAATAAATATAAAAACAGCAGTGAGATTACACATCATCACGTCCCTGACAGTACATTTTGTGATTAGAGTTGATATAATCATCTTTATAATCTTCTGCAAGACTGTCAATAGGTTTTTCCAACTGTGTAAACATCTGTCTGATATTAAAAGAGGCTCAGTCTTTGAGTGTAGTGGTTTCTTAGTTGATTATAGGGGTGGGCGATATGGAAAAAATATCATATCACGATTTTTTTTTCTTTTTCAAGATATCACGATTCACAATTTTATCACTATTCTTTGTGATGTTGGTTTTACTATTTTGCAAGTTGTCTGAGCATTACAGCCAAATGCATTTCCCTATTATAAAGACAAAGCCTTTCAAGGTAACAAAAAAAAAAAAAAAACATTGGCAGAAGGGCGAAGATAAAATCTTTGTTCTTATTTTTTAACAAAGATAAAAGAATGTCAAAGATGCACATTACAACTACACATAATATACAAATAAAACAAACAGTGCTTTATTTTTCAGGTACAATAGGTGTATTTTCAGCCTGCATTGTGGAATTTGGATGAAGTGTATTTAGAAGTATTATGGTATTTGAACTGATTCCTAAAGCAACTGTATTAAATTTCTTCAGTCAAGAGCAGTGAGTTATTTTTCTCTTTGCGTTTTGTTGTTTTATTAACGTTTAAGAAAAAGTTCACCCAAAAAGAAAAAATTTGTCAGCTGTCTGTCAATTCTGTCATAGTGTTTTATTTTTATACCACCATTTACTCACTCAAAAGTTGTTTTAATCCTGAATGAGTTTCGTTCTTCTGCTGAACATATACGCTATTCTGAGGAACGTGGAAAACCAAACAGCTGCTGGTCCACAGTGACTTCTATAGTATTTTTTGCTACTATCAAATTCAACGTGCACCAGCAACTGTTTGGTTACCCACATTCTTCGAAATATCTTCTTTTGTGTTCGGCACAAGAAAGAAATTAATACAGATTTGGGACAACGTGACAGTGAGTCAATAATGACAGAAATAAAATTTTAGGGTGAACTATCCCTAATGACAGTCGACTGCATGTTTTGCAATAGGCCTACCGTCCCTTTAAGACCTGCACACATTTAGTATACAGGCACGCATACGTTTTTCTCTCAACTGTTTACTTATATTTTAGACATAAAAGTCTACATGCAAACCTTGTGTGTTTTGACAGTATTAGCACAAAAGATAACTTAGTTCAGTAAGCAGGCGCTGTTTGACAGGCTTTGGCGCACGCGCTTCGGCTGTACGCGGAGCTCAGAAAAAGCACAGGTCAGAGCAGCGCGCGAATGAAACATTTAAAAGCACATGCAAATAATGAGAGAGTAACTCCTGTGAGAGTAACTCCTCCACTGAGTCAACACTGATGTGAATGCATGTGGCGTTGTTAGGGCTGTGCAAAAAATCGAATACGATTTTCTTGCGCGTCTCTTCAGTAAAGACGCTCCTGTGATTAGTAGTATATCTCCAGCACGTGCGTTCAGATCAGGGTTGCCAGGTTTTCACAACAAATTCTGCCCAGTTGCTTCTCAAAACCAATCCAAAACTAGCCCAATCGCGTTTCCAGGAGGTTCCCTGATGAAAATTGCATCCCGGGGTTAAAATATAAGTTTTTTTGGCAGGGTTGCCCTGGTAAAATTCACATTTTAGGGGCTAAATATTACGTTATTGGTACTGGGGTCGCTTCAACCCGCGGACATGAAAAACAACTGCAGACTTGGCAACACTGGTTGGCATTTACTACACAGAGCCGTAATTCACTGACAATCTACACAAAATTGATTTTAAAATCGCAGGCGATTCTTTCTCGATTTTGAAAGCGATTTTGTGTAGCTTGTCGGTGGACTACGGCTCTGTGTAGTAAATGCCGCTCCACCTGAACCAGTGTTGCCAAGTCTGCGGTTGGTTTTTCATGTCCGCGGGTTGAAGCGACCCCAATACCAATAACGTGATATTTAGCCCCTAAAATGTGAATATTACCAGGGCAACCCTGCCAAAAAACGTATATTTTAACCCCGGGATGCAATTTTTATCGGGAAACCTCCTGGAAACGCGATTGGGCTAGTTTTGGGCTAGTTTTGGACTAGTTTTGAGAAGCAACTGGGCAGGATTTGTTGTGAAAACCTGGCAACCCTGATCTTAACGCACGTGCTGGGGATATACTACTAATCACAGGAGCGTCTTTACTGAAGAGATGCACATGCAAATCGTATTCGATTTTTTGCACAGCCCTAGGCGTTGTACAGTATATGACGGAGGCGCCAGAACTGCGGGTGATAGATGCAGCTGTTAATGAATGTGGTGGTGTATTGTTTAAAAGCAGATCGTGGAGACATTTGTATCGTCCACGATCAAAAATCGTCATATCGCACACCCCTAGTTGATTATATGGTATGGTTTTTCATAAATAGGTTTATAAGAAAAATATGTCAGTTGACAATATGAGGAGATATCTCTAAACAAACAGCACCTATGAATCATTTTGTGTTCTGTTCTCTCCTATTCGTATGAAAACAAAGTATGGTGACTATGTAAGCAGAATATACATTTAATTGTCAAGTTCAAGTGTGGTGACCCGTGAATGTGTTTAGTGATACTGCTTTGGACCAATAGAAGATTTAAACATCATAACTTCTTGGCTAAAAATGCAACATGGAAGAAACTCTGTTTTTGGGCGGTTTAGTGGCATCCTGAAACATGCAGATAGACTTAAATGTCAAAACACAAATTACAGATTTGAACTTGCCGTTTGTCACTTGTGCTTAGTGGACCATCGCAAACTGTAATCACTCACAAAAATAGCTTCTTGGGAACACACCCAACAAAACAACTTCTTGTAAGATATCTCCGTGGAAACCATTGGGACTTCTGCTGTCTTTTCTTCCATCAACCTTCTTGTGTCATTAAATGTCACAACAATGTCATGTCTCATCAAAGTAGCTTAGCCTTTTCCAAATCTCTCCTCGAGGTTGCCCACATAGTAATTACAGCATTTGTTGTCGCTATCAAATTCCAATAGTAGCATATCTGTGGTATGTGTGGAATAGCGTGCTCCCATACTACTCGTAGTGTTTTCACAGTGTGTATAGTGTGCAGATTTTCTGTATGAATGGAATACCCTGATGACCAAATAAACACACACAAGAGCACACACAACATGTCCAACTCTTGGAGGATGTAGTTACACATTTTAACATCTCCTCCTTGGACCTACACAAGATTGGATATGAATGCAACCAACGTGTAGTGTACAATAGTGTACAATTTAATTATTAAAATATTTTAATTTTTAAAATGGTTTTCCAACTGTGTGGACTGCAGTCTATACTATTTATTAAAAGTACAGTTATGTGCAAGTACACATTATTCTTACCTTCATTCTATTGGTAATGCAGTAAGATTTGTCCACAATTAATTTGCATTAAAACCATCTCCAAAAAAGGGCTTCCTGCACAACTTCACCATTTTATTCACTCTTCCTCTCATCTGAGAAGAAAACTTGGTAACACTTTAGTATAGGGACCAGTTCTCACTAACTAGTTGCTTGTTAGCATGCCTGTTATTAACTTATTGGCTGTTTATTAGTACTTAAAGCACATATTGTGCATGACCATACATCCCTAATCCTATGCAATACCTAAACTTAATATTTACCTTACTAAATATGACTAAGCAGCAAATTAGGAGTTTATTGAGGCAAAAGTCATATTTAATGGTTTGTGAATAGGGAGAATTGGACCTTAAAATAAAGTGTGACTGAAAACTCAGCAAGACTTTAATCTACTAAATCAAGTGTGTGATTCTTGAATCAAGTTAACACAATAAATACTTTCATTATATACATTAGGTAGGCCTAAACTGCATATAAAGGACTTCAATTATAGGTGTCAGAGCTCTCTTTGTTTGTCTAGTGAGGGACAATTGCTCTTGCATAAGAATTAATAAAGTAAAATACAAATATCTATTTATTTCCAGTGAAGTCGGGGTGATATTTCTCATGATGCTGTACACAGTGCCATCTTTTATAAACTGGAATTGAATGTAAAAAATAATAGTGTAATAGAATGTAAAAAAATAGATTTATGTGTCCTTATCTTAACCTCCCTTGTCCCTAAAATCATGTCTGGCCTTTTCTGTGGCTCGCCTTGTGTTCCAATGACTGTAAATCAATAATTCCTTAAATTCCTCTGGATTTCTGCATTTCTAATACAGTAGTCGTGTTCATGTGGCAGAGAGTGTTTTCTGTCCCATAAGGGAATGGATTTAACTGCAGAATCGTATTAGGAAACACAATTTGGTGGCCTTTCTTTCATGCCTAGTTTAATTTAGCTCTGTTAAAACAAACAAACAAACAAAAAATGTCTGTGAAAGGTTCTCTCGTAAGATTCACTTGTGGAAAGTGAAAGCATTGCAATTTCTTCAGGCTAAAGTCATCTTTGTCTGTATCATGCATTAGTTCACCTAAAAACAGGTAAGTCTGGTTTGTTTACATGCATTCTTGTGGAGGAGTAGCCTGTGTGTCTTCATAGCCAGACTGTGGGCTGAATACAAAATGGTTTTACACTGGTACAGTGAATGCTTTTTGAAAATGTTTTTGTACTGTGATATGTTTTGCATTATGGACACAATACTAGCAAAAGAGGGTGGGGGTGAAAATAGTGAAAATCTATGAAATGGCTCCATACAAATCCCTTAGCAAACACATGGTTGTTCGTTCCTGAATAAATTTGTGTTTTTGAATAAATGAGTTAAGTGAATAATTTAAATTTTGTGTAAACCATGATGCACCACATCTTTAAAATTTGAACATGCTGTTTTTTATGAGCATCCAGTTATGACCCCAGAAGCTGTAATGTTACATAATGTTAATGTACACAGACTTCAGCCTTGGCTGTATGATACATTTTGTAATGTAAACTGCATACTATAATGTACTTTCTAACATTTTTGTTTGTGTTGTGCATTTTTTTTTTTCATGAAGTTGAATTTGAGTATGAAAATACTGAAGGACACGTCTGGTCTGCAAAACGACTAGCTTGAGAAGTAAGCTGCCTACAGTATGTAGGCAATACACAACTATAGACAGTAAACATCTCGCTAGTTTTTGGATCTTAGCTCTTTCCTCTAAAATAATTTTAGGAAAATGCTGTGTTCCTCTGTAGATGTCATTTCCATGCCCTACTCCTCATTGTAAATTACGTTTACTGCATCCACACAGCTGACGTTATATATTATATTATATTATATTATATTATATTATATTATATTATATTATATTATATTATATTATATTATATTATATTATATTATATTATATTATATTTAGGGCTGTCAAATGATTAATCACGATTAATCACATCCAAAATAAAAGTTTTGTTTACATAATATGTGTATACTGTGTATATTTATTATGTATATATAAATACACACACATGCATGTATATATTTAAGAAGAATATGTTATGTTTATATATTAAATATATTTATATAATATAAAATATAAGAATATAAATATATAAATGTATATACATGTAAATATTTTCTAAATATATAATTTATGTGTGTGTATTTATATATACATAATAAATATACCCTGTACACATACATATATTATGTAAACAAAACTTTTATTTTGGATGTGATTAATCATGATTAATCATTTGACAGCCCTAATTATATTATATTATATTATATCATTAGGCCCTATATTTAGTGCTGTCAACCAATTAAGCGCATCCAAAATAAAAGATTTTGTTTACATAATAATGTGTGTACTGTGTATATTTATTATGTATATATAAATACACACGCATACTATATATTTAAAAAATAATTACATGTATTTACATTTTATTCATAATTTATATTATATATCAATATATTTAATATAGGCAATAATATAAGTGCAATATATTCTATTTACACTAAGTAAAAATATCATATTTTCTTAGTGATAGATGATATTTAGGATTTTTTAGTGATATGCTTTTTCTATACTAAGTGCAAATAGCTATAGATTCTATTTACACTTTTAAAATAGCAGGATTTTCTGCTATTTATACTACTTATTGCAAATATTAACAAACATTATAAAACGCTATGCAATAATAACATTGAGTGTAAATTATCATTTTAATTTAAATTATTAAATGGATACCCTCCCTACACCTACCATTTATTATCAACTTTTTGATTATTTCCAGAATTTTTATTGAAAATAAATGCCTTTCCGATGTGACATGGCATTTGAAAAGGGAGAACATTTTTTTTTTTTTTTTTTTCAAAAAGCGGATTTGAACTCGGGTTGATTGCGTCAAAAAGCACGCACTTTGCATCTGCACCACAGGAACTGATGTTTGACAATAGTCTTGAGTTTACTCTGTTTTAGAGAACACTGCAAACTGATTAATTTCAGTAGAGATGGTGCATCACAAGGATGTTTAGAAAAATGCAAAGATTTGTAAAAGTGATGCTTTCATGTAATCAATATTTGCTGCAGTGCACTGTGATGTAGACATCCATCTCACCAGTGGGGAATTCCAAAGAAATGGTTCCAGTTATGCTTTAGGATTTCCCACATTATTAAAACTGAGCCAACTACTTCCACATCATCAAACCAGAGCTTGCAAAATCCGGTCGTCAAACGCCTCCCCAGAGATCTTTCTGTTGTGGAAATGCCCAAAGTTATTATGGCAACCAATGTGGATACACTAGATATTCACCATTAGACTATCTCAACGAATAGATCAGATTTCATCTCTTGAACAGTGTAGATTTAGTGCAATATATCTGATTTGAAAACCAAATCAGATTTGGGTTTAGTGTGAACAAGGCCTAAGGCATTGAGCGCTCATGTTTCTAAGGTCGGAAGGTTTTTCCTTGTCGTTGTCATACAAGACAGAGGCAAAATGACATCAGTCTAACCGTCTCTTCAGCTGCTTATTTATTCATTCAGTGGCTTATCTCTCTTCTCTCTCTTTCTTGCGTCATCAGCCTGTCCTACAGTAATGTATCTGCACCTTTGACTGGCCTGCCTGCAAGTTCCATGTCTATCATTCTTCTATCTTTTTAATCAGCTGGGCCATTAATAATTATGCAACCCTGAAAAAAGCAGCTTTACCTCGACCTCAAAATGCGGTTTTAGATAAGACCTCAGGGCTAAAGGTAAAAACCCACACAAATATCTCCTTGTTTCCTTCCATTTTTTCTCCAGATTAAATGGCATTTTATTGACTTCATAGTTTTCAGTTAAATGTATATATGATTCTTTGATTAAAAGTAATGTTAGCTTGCCAAGCTACAACAGTCTTTGACCTCACTGAAAACCAACACACGCTGAACAGTTAACATTTTAATAGTTAAATAATGCAATACTTGTCTGTCAAGCTTGGCTTATTGGGGGAAAAGTGCCTGTGATGACATTTCTCATTTCAAAATGATATTAAATTTTCTTCTTGTTTAATAACATATTTAAAGTGAAATGTTCAGTGGCTTTTGAAAAGCACATTTGGGTTTATCTGAAACACACAAACATGAATCTGGCAATGTTTTTTTATGATGGTTGTACATATTCCAGGAGATTGTAACTGAAATGTTAAAAGGCTAAAATGATTTATCACATGTGAAAATAACATACTACGCTGAACGCTACCCTAAACCAAAATGAAAAGCAAGAGATAGGAGAACATCTGCAGTGTCTGTGGATACAACTACAGTCAATGCCTCACTAAGAATTTCACATGTAAACAGTGGTTGAAATTGTTCACTAGGTAAACATTCAGAGAAAAAACAACAACAACAACAAAAAAAAAAACAATTTAGAATAGCTTCACTATGATTATTAGATATAATACATCAGTTTTGACATTAATTGAAATGGTAACACTTCAGTTTAGAGACAATTTTTACTATTAACTAGTGGCTTAATATAATGCATATTACTAGCTTATTGGCTGTTTATTAGTACTTATGAAGCACATATTAAGGCCTTATTCTGCAAGACCATATTTTCTGCATGACTGTAATCCGACCCCATACCTAAACGTAACTACAAACTAATAAGCAGTAATTAGGAGTTTGAGGCAAAGGTTTTTGTTAATAATGAGAATTGGACCTTAAAATAAACCTTTGAAACGTTGTGTTCACGTTTGCATGTACACTGCATTTGATTCTGCATTTACACTGCAGCATCATGGACAGGTCCAGTATTTGGATGCACATTTAATTTTTTTTCCTGCCTGTTTAATTGCACTTTAATTTTACAACCAGCTGTTTCATTACTCGCCGAAGTAACACTGCTCACACATTCAGCCATGTTATATTCACAGAGTGCAGCACAGATACTATGTTTGTGGCCATTTGAAAGCCAGTGGCAGAACTGTAGAATATATCTAGACAGTAGACACTTCTACTGATAAAATTCTGATAAAGAGATGATTCTCTGTCAAGGTTTATTGCGTTTTATACAGTACATCAGTCAAATCAATGATGCAAACTCCAAAAATAAGACCAATCCAAATTAAATAAAACAGCTGTGGCAAGACAATAGTGTCTTTATTCATCTCCAGTCAGTTAAGTGTTGATTCAGTTCAGTTCAATAACCATGAAAAGTTCATTAATTATAAGTTCAATTCAGTTATAAGCAGCTCTACTGAATACAGTAGTGTCATTATAATGCTCGAGTCTGTTCAAATATTAAACTTTTTAAGTGCTGATTCTGCCAAATTAGTCAGAAAGTGTAAGATGCTCAGAAGCATTCTCTGCTGCCAAGGCAGATTCCTTTCGTTCTAAATGGTTTTAAAAAAGCGGGGTAATAAAAAAATTATGTTCAATGTCATAATAAGTCCCAGTAGTGCTGTAAACAGCAGCTGAAGAGGCGAGCAGTCAGTGGAGTCACTTTCTAAAGCTTCACAGCCAAACATCTTCACTACTTCTCACTGATAGTGCCATTTCACGTATATTTTAAGATCCAATTTTCTGACAAAATAATGTGTGACATGCTACTGAATGTAAACCATATTCATTAGGCGTGTAATGCACACAAACATGACAGTTCAGTACGTACCTTGGTTTTGACGTCATGGTCAAGTAAAGGCACCTTTATTTATATAGTGTTTTAAAGAAAACAGATTGTGTCAAAGCAACTGAACATTAATTAGGAAAACAGTGTGTCAATAATGCAAAATGACAGTTAAAGGCAGTTCATCATTGAATTCAGTGCTGTCATCATACAGCTCAGTTCAGTTTAAATAGTATCTGTGCAATCATGTGCAATCAAGTCAACAATATCGCTGTAAATTAAGTATCCTCAACTAAGCAAGCCAGAGGCGACAGCGGCAAGGAACCAAAACTTCATCTGTGACAGAATGGAGAAAAAAACCTTGGGAGAATCCAGGCTCAGTCGGGGGGCCAGTTCTCCATGGCCAGACGAAACCAGCAGTTCAATTCCAGGCTGCAGCAAAGTCAGATTGTGCAGGGGACTCAACTGGTTCCTGTGGTCTTGTCTTGGTTCCTTGGGGTTGTCTGAGATAAGGTCTTTACAGGGGATCTGTATCTGGGGCTCATCTTTCTAGGTGCTGATCCACCATCTGGTCTGGATACGTACTGGATCCGGGTGACTGCAGTGACCATCTGACCTAGATACAGACTGGATCTGGTGGCTAAAGTGACCTCGGAATAAGAGAGAAACAGACTAATATTAGCGTAGATGCCATTCTTCTAACGATGTAGCAAGTACATCGGGTGTTATGGGAAGTGTTCCCCGGTTCCAGTTTACCTAATTAATGCAGCCTAAAAATCCTTTAATGGATTTAGATATTAGAAGCGTATTAGTGTGTTATGTGTAAACGAGGTTAAAGAGATGGGTCTTTAATCTAGATTTAAACTGCAAGAGTGTGTCTGCCTCGCGAACAATGTTAGGTAGGTTATTGCAGAGTTTAGGCACTAAATAGGAAAAGGATCTTCCGCCCTCAGTTGACTTTGATATTCTAGGTATTATCAAATTGCCAGAGTTTTGAGAACGCAGCGGACGTGGAGGACTATAATGTAACAAGAGCTCATTCAAATACTGAGGTGCTAAACCATTCAGGGCTTTATAAGTAATAAGCAAGATTTTAAAATCTATACGATGTTTGATAGGGAGCCAGTGCAGTGTTGACAGGACCGGGCTAATATGATCATACTTCCTGGTTCTAGTAAGAACTCTAGCTTTTGCATTTTGGACTAACTGGAGTTTGTTTATTAAGTATGCAGAACAACCACCCAATAAAGCATTACAATAATCTAACCTCGAGGTCATAAACGCATGGATTAACATTTCTGCATTTGACATTGAGAGCATAGGTCGTTATTAAGATACATTTTTGAGGTGCAAAAATGCAGTTTTACAAATGCTAGAAATGTGGCTATCTAAGGAAAGATTGCTATCAAATAGCACACCTAGGTTCCTAACTGATGACGAAGAATTGACAGAGCAGCCATCAAGTCTTAGACAGAATTCTAGGTTATTACATGCAGAGTTTTTAGGTCCTATAATTAACACCTCTGTTTTTTCAGAATTTAGCAGTAAGAAATTACTCGTCATCCAGTTTTTTATATCGACTATGCATTCCGTTAGTTTTTCAAATTGGTATATTTCACCAGGCCTCGAAGAAATATAGAGCTGAGTATAACAGCATAACAGTGAAAGCTAACACTGTGTTTCCTGATGATATCTCCCAAGGGTAACATGTAAAGCATGAAGAGTAACAGCCATAGTACTGAGCCTTGAGGTACTCCATACTGCATTTGTGATCCGTATGATACCTCTTCATTCACTGCTACGAATTGATGGTGGTCATATGATTTAAACCATGCTAATTCACTTACATTAATGCCAACAAAGTTTTCTAGTCTATGGAAAAGAATGTTGTGGTCAATATTGTCGAACGCAGTGCTAAGATCCAGTAGCACTAATAGAGAGATACAACCCCGATCAGATGATAAGAGCAGGTCATTTGTAACTCTAAGGAGAGCAGTCTCAGTTCTATGATACGGTCTAAATCCTGACTGGAAATCCTCAAAGATACCATTTTTCTCTAAGAAGGAATATAATTGTAAGGATACTACCTTTTCTAGTATCTTGGACAGAAAAGGGAGATTTGAGATCAGTCTGTAATTAACTAGTTCTTTGGGGTCTAGTTGTGTTTTTTTGATGAGAGGCTTAATAAGAGCCAGTTTGAAGGTTTTGGGGACATATCCTAATGACAGTGACGAATTAATAATAGTCAGAAGAGGATCTATGACTTCTGGAAGCCCCTCTTTTAGGAGCTTATATGGAATAGGGTCTAACATGCATGTTGTTGGTTTAGATGATTTAACAAGATTCTACAATTCTTTCTCTCCTATAGTAGAGAATGAGTGGAACTGTTCCTCAGGGGATCTATAGTGCACTGTCTGATGCAATACTGTAGGTGATGGCTGAGTGGTTACAATTTTTATCTCTAATCGTATCAATCTTAGAAGTAAAGTAGTTCATGAAGTCATTACTGCTGTGCTGTTAGGAAATGTCAACACTTGTTGATGCTTTAATTTTCGTTAATTTAGCCACTGTATTGAATAAATACCTGGGGTTATGTTTGTTTTCTTCTTAAAGAGATGAAAAGTAATCAGATCTAGCAGTTTTTAATGCTTTTCTGTAGGATAGGTTACTTTCCTGCCAAGCAATACAAAATACCTCTAGTTTTGTTTTCCTCCAGCTGCGCTCCATTTTCCGGGCTTCTCTCTTTAGGGTGCGAATGTGCTCATTATACCACGGTGTCAGACTGCTTTCCTTAATCTTCCTTAAGCGTAAAGGAGCAACTGTATTTAAAATGCTAGATAAGAGAGAGTCCATAGTTTTTGTTACATCAAGTTGTTCTGAGGTTTTGGATATGCTAAGGAATTGGGATACATCAGGAAGATTACTTATAAAGCAATCTTTTGTGGTAGAAGTGATGTTTCTACTATACTTGTAACAAGAAGTAGAATTTACAGTTTTAGCTATATGAAGTTTGCACAAAACTAAGTAATGATCTGAGACATCAATTCCATGAATTAAATCTATAGTATGGTTTCGACAATGAGTAGGTCCTGAGATGTGTTGTCTAACCCCAATATAGTTCAGAATGTCTATAAATGCTGATCCCAATGCATCTTTTTCATTATCAACATGGATATTAAAATCACCAACAAATAAAGGTTTATCTGCAGCCAGCACTAACTCGGATATAAAATCAGCAAACTCTCTAATAAAGTCTGTGTGGTGCCCTGGTGGCCTGTATACAGTAGCCAAGTACAAACATCACAGGGGATTTATCATTAACACTTGTTTCTCTGGACAATGTTATATGAAGCACCATTACTTCAAACGAGTTATACTTGAAGCCCGCCCTCTGAGAAATACTAAAACCATTGTTATAAATTGAAGCAACACCTCCCCCTTTACCTTTTGGACGTGGCTCATGTTTATAACAGTAATCTTGGAGGGTAGACTCATTTAAAATAATGTAATCATCAGGTTTTAGCCAGGGTTTTTGTCAAACAGAGCACATCTAGGTTATGATCATATCATATCATTTACAAAAAGGGCTTTCATAGAAAGGGACCTGATATTCAATAATCCAAGCTTTATCATTTGTTTATCCGTATTGCATATGTTTTTTATTTCTTGAACCTCAATTAAATTGTTACTCTTAATTTGGTTTGGTCGTTTTTTTGCATTTTCTAGTTCTCTATAGTGTGATATCTAGGTGAAAGAGTCTCTATGTGCTGAGAATTAACTGACTTCTGTGATGTGAGGTGGCTAGCAGACGGTCTGTTTAGCCAGTCTGTCTGCTTCCTGACCTGAGCCCCAGTTAGCCAAGTACAATCTTTAAGACTATGTGCCATATTTCTAGAGAGAAGAGCGGCACCACCCCAGGAGGGTTGAAGACCATTTCCTATCAACAGGTCGGGTCTGCCCCAAAAGCTCGTCCAATTGTCTATGAAACCTATGTTATTCTGCGGGCACCACTTAAACATCCAGCCATTGAGTGATGACAGTCTGCTATGTATCTCATCACCACAGTAAGCAGGGAGGGGACCAGAGTATATTACAGTGTCTGACATCATGCTTGCAAGTTCACACACCTCTTTAATGTTATTTGTAGTGATCTCCGTGGAACATCATTAGCGCCGACGTGAATAACAATCTTACTCTATTTGCGTTTAGCAATAGTCAGCACTTTTAAATTTGCCAAGATGTCATGATCAAGATGTCAAATTTGCCTGGGAGCTCTGGCTCCCAGTAAACATTGGACTATGGTGGCTGGTGTCTCTATTTTCACATTCCGTACAATAGAATCGCCAATAACTAGAGCACTTTCATCAGGTTTTTCAGTGGGTGCTTAACTGAGTGGGGAGAACCTGTTTAATGTTTTGATCGGAACAGAAGAGTGGTGTTTAGACCCACGACTATGCTGCCTCACAGACCCGTTAGCCAGTTTGCATGGTGAATGTTATTTGATGGGAACGGTGTATGTGTATGAGTGAGTTAGATGGATCCAAAGTTGTATCTAGAGCCCTCACATTCTTACTGTCCTCAATTAAAGTTTGGATGCGTGTCTCTAATTCTGAAATCTTCTCTGTCAGCCTAACTATTTCCCTGCATTTATCACATGTGAATCCCTCGTCACTGACAGAGATAGATAAACTATACATGTGGCAAGTAGTGCAAATAACAATAGCAGGCGAAGCCATTACTCACCGTGCTTGATGAAAGATTCTTACCAGAGTTGTTTGATGAACTTGTGAAAAAAACAGCGAGAGTGAAAAGAAACGGAGCGAGAGAGAAGAGAGGAGAAAAGAAAACAGCGATAGGCACAAATGGAAACACTACTGACAAGTTAACGAATGCTAACGTGCTGCAGGTGCGCTGCACTCGCGGATTTAGAATAAAAGCGAACAATCAAATTAATCAGATTAGATTGATAGATAATATCAGAAATATTGTGGGAATTAAGGTATATTTTATCACTTTAAACAAGAGTGAGTGATAGTAAGATAGAGATTCTACAGAATAACAAAGCTACACAGAGCAACGAGGCCAACAAGAAGCAGGAATAACACTGTCCAACAGCAACACCCGCAGATACCTCAACCTGTGTGTGAAGAGCCCAGGAGACAGTCGCTGGCAGCCAGAGAGTGAACGATCAGATGAGTTGGTTCGGTATGATACAGCAGGAGGAAAATACTAAACATAAATTCTTTAATTTTTTTTTACAATTTTAATTCTTTAAATAAATTCAATTATAATTAAAATTTTCTTTGGGATAAAAATCTACCTCAGCTTCTTCTCTAAACTATAGGGAGCCCTTTTACGTTACTATAAGGTTACAATTAACAACAAAGCCCACACTTAAATTCAATTACTATTTATTTTTAACTATAATAATCAACACTCAAATTAAAAAGTTGTATGCAAACATGTTTTTAAATTAACTTCTAAATTGTTCAATTTCTATGTATTGTTTAATTTACACAGTGGCTGTCATAATTTGTTTTACGTAAAATATTTATTTAAACATATATACTTAAGACATCACTAACAGGTAAAAGAAAATATATAAAAGTATATAGTCTAATATTTCGCAAAATGCTCTTCACTACTTAATTTCTCCAGCAAATAATGAGCTGTGTATACTGACGACTTGCCTGAGGTAAATGAAATGCTGTCAGGGTTTGTTTTATGTTTTGTTGGTGTTCATGTCTTTTGCTTTGTATTCATGCTCTTAGTTATTTTCCTGTTAGTACCCTTGTCTGTGTGTTATGTTCTGATTGGTTCATGTGTCATGTGACCGTCATTGTTTGATATAAATATCCCTCATGTTGCCTTTGTTCTTTGTCTAGCTTTGTCTAGAGTTGTGTTTCTGTTTCAAGCCAAGTCTGTTTCAAGACATGTCTGTTTCAAGTCAAGTCTTCGTTTGTTTGGATGTTTGTATTTTGGATTTCACCTTGTTTAAATAAACTGCACTTCGGCTCACTATGTTCACCTCCAGTGAAATCATTACAAATGCTATGTGAAATTTTGTTTACAAGCTGTTTTAGTGACATCTTTCCACAGTTGAAATTTCCTGAAAAAATGGAACGTGCTTGGTACACGTGCGTACCGAACCGAAAGACCCGTACTAAAAATTTTAGGTACAAATACGTGTACCATTACACCCCTAATATTCATACAACAAGGTTTTTACATGATGGTATAAAGTGATTAAACAAATACCAGGACAGTATCTAACAATATCTAACAGTCATTTGTGCAGTGGAAGCCTTGTTTCTGCTATTAGCTTTGTGATTATTCTATCGTGGCCAAGGAAGCAGTTGACCAGTTGCTTGAATGTGGTCCAAATGATTGACTGAAACACTAGTTTCTCATAACTACTTGATGTCCCAGTTTGCAGCTGTTCACACCAACTGTAAACTTACTCGCAAATAACACACACATTCACAAACACTGCATACAGATGCTGCACATCTGAACATTGGCCAGAACAGATTGATTTTACATACTGTATAAAAAAAGCAATTATTATTTATTTATTTTTTTTGCCTTTGTGGGTTTACAATAGTACATGTAAATTCATGCCAACACACAGCTTATTTCAGAAGATATACTTCAGGTTACAAACATGCTGTACACATGAAAACGCTTTCAAGGAAAAAAATGGTTACCCTTTTTATGATAAACCACAGTACAAGTCCTGATAGTTTCTATTACTTTTTGACATTTTGATAATCATTAAAACTGTGTTTGAAAAATCATGATAAAAATGCTCAAGTGCAAAATGCAGTGCTATGAGGGGCCGTACAAGCCAGAATTCATTCTGGCACTCTCACACACATACATTCTCCTTTCACATACATATATTCTTGTTTTCACACACTTATTTTCTCCTTTCACATACATACATTTCTGCGCTCACACACATACATTCTCCTTTCACATACATACATTTTTTTTTTTTGCTTTCACACACATGCATTCTCCTTTTACAGACCTTTTTTGGTATCCATTACTTCCTGTTTAAGCAGGAAGTCACTCTCAGACCAGGAAATACATGTGCAAGACTTGCTCAGCTCTTCCTCTCAATTTTACAGTGATGCTTTTCAAAGTCATCCTGTTTTCTTTTCAAATACATATTTTAAGTTTTTAACTTTAACATATCATTATGTAACCTACATGTTCTACAGATCTGTGTACAAGTGTTAAGACACTGATTTTGATCATATTCCTGACAGGATGCAATTCGCTAAGGAAATTTTCTACTGGTTCAGTCAGTGGTTTAAATTTTTTACTTGCCCTGGCAAAATTTTCACAGGCCTTGCCACAATCAATCAATCAATCAATCAGTAAATAAGACTTATTGTTTTCATTGTTGACTGTAACATTGTATTGTAATAAATAATAACCATTTTGCACAAATAGGTACAATAGTTCAAAGATAAAACTGAAATGAACCATGCTTTTTCAGGTCTTTCAGGTAGGTCTAACTCTATTCCAGTTAAGGATGCACTGACTATATGTATGTCTCCACTATGTTTGTACTTTCTGTACTGGAAGCTCCTGACACCAAGACAAATTCCTTTTCCGTATAAACACACTTGGCAATAAAGCTCTTTCTGATTCTGATGAAAATGCAGATTCAATCTCTGACAGCAGGTGGCGCTCATAGAACACTAGTGTTTCCTAAGTTATTGCTAACAATCCTTTAATGTGTATTTAACGAAGGTAAGAGGAAAAAGAAAATGCCATTGAAACTTTTCGGAAGACAGTCAGTTCTCCTGAAATACAGAAATACATCCATATTCACCCCACCCTAATTCCATAATTATGGGTTTCTTTCAGTCTTTCAATGAATTTGTTCTGTCTGGTACAGTATTTTCTCTGCTTGCGCGACTATTCTCTCCTCTTTGTGTCCGTCTTCAGTGCATCTGTCTTAAAGATAATATATCATGATGATCACTACCTTTGTGTTACCAAATTGCATCCTGTCAGGAATAACCTGCCTGCGCTGTTTTTAACCTGGTTGTTTTTGATTACTGTCAGTTATGCTGGCGTTGCCAGATATTGAAAAAATAAATAAACCGCAATTAGTCCAAATCTTGAGTTATGAAAATTATATAAAGATATCGCTGCCCCTAACTTGCAACCTCCCACTTTATTAACTTCCTAAATTAAGTAAAAAAAAACTTACGCTTATAATACTTTTATCTGGCAACATGACTGAGGCTGAGCCTGCGTCCTCATTCACAACTCGCTCAAGGGACAATGTGACCTTTTCACAATGATAATATTTTTTATTTTTATTTTTAAACCCAGATAGCTTGCTGAAATTCTTCTGCGGCCGCCTCATCTACCTCAACCATGCTGATCAAGACCTGTCCCGGTGACACCGATCGCTCCTGACCTGCCTTTCTTCTCTTACATACACATATTTTCTTCAGACATACATTCTATATATATATATATATATATATATATATATATATGAAAGGAGAATGTAAGTGTGTGTGAGAGTAGAAATATATGTATGTGAATGGAGAATGTATATGTGTGAAAGCAAGAATATATGTATGTGTGTGTGAGAGTAGAAATGTACAGTCGTGGCCAAAAGTTTTGAGAATTACATAAATATTGGAAATTGGAAAAGTTGCTGCTTAAGTTTTTATAATAGCAATTTGAATATACTCCAGAATGTTATGAAGAGTGATCAGATGAATTGCATAGTCCTTCTTTGCCATGAAAATTAACTTAATCCCAAAAAAACCTTTCCACTGCATTTCATTGCTGTCATTAAAGGACCTGCTGAGATCATTTCAGTAATCATCTTGTTAACTCAGGTGAGAATGTTGACGAGCACAAGGCTGGAGATCATTATGTCAGGCTGATTGGGTTAGAATGGCAGACTTGACATGTTAAAAGGAGGGTGAAGCTTGAAATCATTGTTCTTCCATTGTTAACCATGGTGACCTGCAAAGAAACGCATGCAGCCATCATTGCGTTGCATAAAAATGGCTTCACAGGCAAGGATATTGTGGCTACTAAGATTGCACCTAAATCAACAATTTATAGGTTCATCAAGAACTTCAAGGAAAGAGGTTCAATTCTTGTAAAGAAGGCTTCAGGGCGTCCAAGAAAATCCAGCAAGCGCCAGGATCGTCTCCTAAAGAGGATCTAGCTGCGGGATCGGAGTGCCACCAGTGCAGAGCTTGCTCAGGAATGGCAGCAGGCAGGTGTGAGCGCATCTGCACGCTCAGTGAGGCGAAGACTTTTGGAAGATGGCCTGGTGTCAAGAAGGGCAGCAAAGAAGCCACTTCTCCAAAAAAAACATCAGAGACAGATTGATCTTCTGCAGAAAGTATAGTGAATGGACTGCTGAGGACTGGGGCAAAGTCATATTCTCCGATGAAGCCCCTTTCCGATTGTTTGGGGCATCTGGAAAAAGGCTTGTCCGGAGAAGAAAAGGTGAGCGCTACCATCAGTCCTGTGTCATGCCAACAGGAAAGCATCCTGACACCATTCATGTGTGGGGTTGCTTCTCATCCAAGGGAGTGGGCTCACTCACAATTCTGCCCAAAAACACAGGCATGAATAAAGAAAGGGTACCAAAACACCCTCCAACAGCAACTTCTTCCAACAACCCAACAACAGTTTGGTGAAGAACAATGCATTTTCCAGCACGATGGAGCACCGTGCCATAAGGCAAAAGTGATAACTAAGTGGCTCGGGGACCAGAATGTTGAAATTTTGGGTCCATGGCCTGGAAACTCCCCAGATCTTAATCCCATTGAGAACTTGTGGTCAATCCTCAAGAGGCGGGTGGACAAACAAAAACCCACTAATTCTGACAAAACTCCAAGAAGTTATTATGAAAGAATGGGTTGCTATCAGTCAGGATTTGGCCCAGAAGTTGATTGAGAGCATGCCCAGTCGAATTGCAGAGGTCCTGAAAAAGAAGGGCCAACACTGCAAATACTGACTCTTTGCATAAATGTCATGTAATTGTCGATAAAAGCCTTTGGAACGTATGAAGTGCTTGCAATTATATTTCAGTACATCACAGAAACAACTGAAACAAAGATCTAAAAGCAGTTTAGCAGCAAACTTTTTGAAAACTAATATTTATGTAATTCTCAAAACTTTTGGCCACGACTGTATGCTTGTGTAAGGAGAATGTAAGTCTGTGAAAGCAAGAATATATGTATGTGAAAGGAGAATGTATGTGTGTGAGAGTGCCAGAATGAATTATGGCTTGTACGGCCCCTCATACATTGAAGGAGATTGTGAGTGTGTGACTGCACAGTGGCTGTAGAAACACATTTTCAAACTGTTTAGCACAATGGTATTTATGCAGCATGGGACAGTGTGTTATCCTGCATGAAAATCCTTTTATTTCCGAGAGCACTATTCTTCATTTTATACCAGAGCAGAAAATGATCTCCAGTTATGATCAGTTATGATCTCCACATGTCTTGCAGAAGTCATTTTGATACCCTAAAATGACCTTACATCTCACGTCCCAATATTCCAACCCAAATCATCACCCACCGCCTCCTTGCTGATGTTGCAGTCTCATTGGAATAGGATGGCCATTCATCAACTATCAGAAATCCATTTATCTGGACCATCCATTGTACTGCAGCATTCGTAAGTGAATGAAACTATTTAAAAACAAGTCTTCACGTGTTTCTACAGCCACTGTGCAGGTTTCTTTTTGTGAGGTTTGGTTAGTAATGACTAAAACGCAGCTTTACACACAACTGTCAGTCTGCATGGAGAGGATCTTGAGACTCCAGTAGCTTCAAACACCTGTCTGCTGCTCAGCAGTGGCTTTTTTACAGCTGGTATGACAATACAGTTCATTTGTTTGACAGAAACATTCTGACCAAGATCTGACCAAGATCTCACAAAGTCACTCACAAATCTTTTCAGTTCAATCATTTCTATTAGCTTTTTGTGAACTATTGTTTGTTTTGATGCCTTTTGCGAGACATTGCATTGTTTCATACTTTTCATCTTCAGAAAGATCTTTCTTCCTCACCATATTTCATGAGAACTGTGACTTGCTTAACAATTTGGAACAACCTCTTTAAGTAGGGTTTCCATTTACCTAAGAAGACCTGGCAAACTATTGACCAAACCTGTCTGAGATTGATACCAGGTATCTAAAAAGATGTGAAAAACAACACAAACAAAAATCTGACTCTTTATTGTAATCGAAATTCTATTGATATGTCACTTGCATAATAATTTGGAATTCAGTGTAATTTCGGGGATTTGAACTCTTGATATCTGGCAACCACACTCATGAAAGCTCGCATAGTAAAGGGCGTGTAGAGCAGTCCTTATTAACATGTTCCATTTTTGGACGTTCGGCGTGTTCTGTTGGGAAAGTATGCTTGAATTTGAAATATTCGATAATCACAATATTTTCAAATTTTACATCATCGTCAAAATTATTCCGATGCTATCGCTAATATTCGATATATCGCCCAGATCTACTATTTATATGCACTTTCATGAGATCGGGTTAAATTTGGCACGGTCTCCCAGCTGCACTAATAGTAGTAAGGCTCTGTGTATATCCTACAAGTAAATATCCTATGGGGAAGTCGTGGCCTAGTGGTTAGAGAGTTTGACTCCTAACCCTAAGGTTGTGGGTCCGAGTCTCGGGCCGGCAATACCACGACTGAGGTGCCCTTGAGCAAGGCACCGAACCCCCAACTGCTCCCTGGGAGCCGCAGCATAAATGTGTGTTTACTGCTGTGTGTGTGCATCCACTTTGGATGGGTTAAATGCAGAGCACGAATTCTGAGTATGAGTCACCATACTTGGTTGTATGTATAAAAAAAAAAAAAAAAAAAAAAAAAAAATTTTAGCTGTATTATTTGTGTCCCCTTCAAAAATTGCTCTCGAGAAATTTTGTGTTTATTGTCCCCCCCAACTGTTAGATGAAATTGTTTATAGTTTGTTTCTGTTGTAGTACGTGGTAGGGGTGTGCAATATATATATCGTTTGCAATAATATCAGAATTGTTGTTTTAATGATGTGCGATTTGCCATATAAGTATTTCGCAAAAACCATACAAAACACACCTACAGAGTGCACACATTCATTATGTGAAGTCTAGACTAGTGCATGTGCCTAGAGTAGGGTGACCATACATCCTCTCATCCCTGGACATGTCCTCTTTTTGGGCCTAAAAAATGTGTCTGGTCAGGATTTCTAAATCACCCAAAATGTCCGGGATTCGGCTTTTGCTTTCTACAGTGACTTGCTGCCACCTACTGGCGGTTTTAATTTCACATTCAGAGAATCTTTTATTATTTAAATAATTTCAAATATTGGTATTTAATGTTTTATGTTTAATATATCAAATCATGATTTATGCATTTGTAATTGCAGGTTAAATGAATTCATATTTTGCATTAAACCGTGTGTATATGCATTTAAATGTCACTTCAGATGCAGCTTCTGTGTTTTCTCTCATTGCAAAGATGAATTTTGTTGATACTGATTTCATTTGTTTTGTAACAGCCCAACAGACTTATTATTTTTATTTTCTGATTAAATGTAAGAATTTGACTCAAAAGATAATGGACACTTTTAGAACAAATGGCTTTATAAAGGTAAAAATGCCCATAAAATTTAAAAAAAAAAATTTAAACTTACAGAAAAAAATTAATTTGTATCAGTGTGAACTGACCACCACACAGAATATATCAAAAACTTTTGTTTGTTTTGTTTTTACTAAAGTAGACACAGTGTATAGAGAAGGACATGCACTTGCAATGCACCAGCTAAGAATTTGCTTCTGCATAGATTATGTTGCCGGTCTTACATTTTCAATGTCTTAGCTTTGTGATATATACACACTTCCCTGCTGTCCATATAGACCAAAATAGCACATTCTATACCAAGATAATAGTTGCCTTGTGACTCCAAAACCAAAGTACGCTTTCATTCTCTATGGGAGCTGTGTGCAGGCTTGTGCAGGGATTGTGGGATTGGCAGCAGAGCACAGCACCTGGTGAGTCAAAAGTTGAGAAATGCTCCATTTTATGCAAATGAAAAGCACAAAAAAAATGCTCTCAGTGCTGCAGTTTCACATGTATTCAGTGCTTAAAAGGGGTATTTCATCCATAAATGAATATTGTCATCTTTTACACTCATGTCATTAAAATTTGCCTGATTTGCCTAGTCAAATAAATATAGTAATGTCATGTTTAACTTTTGTTTCTTTTACTCAGTTACTCAGTTGCGATCAGTCAGCAAGTTATTTTGTTTTGAAATGTGCGTTCCGTGTCAGAATGTTCTGTTTTTGTTTTGGTCTGTGTGACTCTGCCTACTGATAGTTTGCCCAATAGGATTTCGATACCCCAGGTTGCCAGTTGTTGGAAAACACAGTATATTGCAGCCATTAAACCCTGCAAACAAGCTGAAATCACACATTCTTCCCAATTTAAAAAGCCTCGCCATCCATCTTCAAAAGCTCTGTGACCAGAGGAATATTAAACAAGGATAAAACAACTCATCGCCTTATGCTGTAAAGCTCATTGGCTAACATTATCAGTTGCGCTCATTCTTTGTTGCATCTGGCAACCTGTGAGAGCCTTGAGGAAGGGGTCGGAGAAACCAAGCGCTCCAATATTTTAAATTTGTACTGCAGTACCCATTTCAACTGCTAGCTGTCGAAATTACACGCATTACAATTTTTAGGTGTGCATCAGGAAGCATTATCAGTGGCACACGAGAAGCCATGACGATGTAGGTGTCATTGCATTTTAATGCTTTTTTTTAGCCTATCCAGTTGAACCCACCGCTATGGAAAAAGAGAACATCAATGCAGAGACGTTGTTTACGTCAAAACTGAAACCAAGCCATACACAAGCCATAAACGAAAATTATGACTAAATATCGTGGTCAACGAACCTTTATCACGTGACGAAAACGAGACGAGACGCAAAGTAAATGCAGGTCATGTGATGATGACTATAATTAAATGTATGCAATATTGTTGACGAATAAAAACAAGACTAAATGTGGTTTACAAAATAAAAACTATGCTAAAATGTATCTTCATTTTCGTTGACCAAAACGAGATGAAACGAAATGTTATAACGTTATTTCGTCTAATTTAGCAGTATTTCTGTTTCCTGTGTCTCACTTCAGGGGCTGCATCAGGTCGCACTCCGCAGACGCAGGCGACGTCACTTCCTCAAGCCCCACTCGCGACATTATTTAGAAGACGACAACAAACAAAGTTAAGTGGGATTTATACTTTCGCCTGGCTCACCTTCCCAAACGGAAGAGGCATTTATACGTTTGCTGTTGTACTATTATTTGAAACGACAGGGGGTGACGAGGAGTAATTGTCCTCTGTACAAGTCATGTGATGAATGAGTTGATGAATTAATCATTTCTTTATGTACAAACTTAAAACAATCTTAAACTGTTGGCTGTATTTAGCATAAAGCAAATAGTGTTTAATTAATATCTAAATTAATTCTAATTCTGTTTTATACAATAAAAATAAAACGTACTTAAAGGGTTACTCCATCCCAAAATGAACATTTTGTCATTAATCACTTACCCCCATGTCGTTCCAAACCCGGAAAAGCTTTGTTCGTCTTTGGAACACAATTTAAGATATCTCTCCAAATCAGCGTAGCACCATTTTGGCAATTCTGAGCTGTACGCAGATGGCGTATGCTCTTCTGTGTCAGCCGCGCTGCGCCGGTGCGTTGTTTGCTTTCAAACCAAAGCGTAAATACACATAAAAAACGTATCCTTGTGGCGCGGCTGATACAGTATGTCATGCGGTATGTGGGTGGTGTTTGGTATTGAGTGTATTGTGCTACGCTGATTTGGAGAGAACACAGAGGAGAGGAATTGTTGAATAAAGTTGTTATTTTTGTTTTCTTCATGTACAAAAAGTATTCTCGTCGCTTCATAACGTTACGGTTGAATCACTGATGGCAGTATCCCTTTAAAATAAGAAGCCTTGGACAAACTATGCAAAAAATTTTTTTCCAAAAAAATGTTTTCCATCAAAAAGCACCTGATGGAGTTTGAACTTCACATTAAACTGCTTCTGTTTCACACAAACGCCGGCACAGACGTGCATGTTCGGATGCGGAGCTGTGCAGAAAGTTACAAAAAATGCCGTGCATGCATGAGTTTGTGCGCACTCAAAGCAAACTTCCAGCAACACCGTGATGACGTCATATTTTTTGCACTCATCTAAGCGAACTTGCGGACGCGTCGCGTATAAATCAGCCTTGACACAGAGAAAGGGACCGATGGCCGGCCAGCCGGGGTTCATCTTTGGGAAAAAATTAGCTGATTTTTTTATTTATTGTTTTTATTTATTTTATTTAAATTTATATGTGTGTACTTCATACATGTTTGGTTGGTAAAATAAATGTTGCAAATTCAAATCAGAGTGTCTTCTGTGTCTGGAATGGATGTATTCTAAGGTAACAATAATATAATAAGATAACCTTGTTTGAAATGGGTTTGGCTAAAAGAAAATTTTGGTTTTTGTATAATATTATGTGTTTTTGTTATATTTTGTGTGTTTTAAATAGAATGGCATTACTAAAAAGAGACTAAAATACAATTTTCATTGACAAACTAGATGAAAATAGTCTAAAATGCTCAGACTTTTAGTTGACTGAAACTTGACTAGACTTAAAAGAGTATGAACGTGACTAAAACTAATAAAAACTAAAATGACAGCTTCACACAAACACTAGACTAAAACTAGGCCGGCAAAAACGACACTACTCGCCAACCTTCGGCACCAGTGATGCAAACGACTCTAATTTTTTTTCTCAAATATGACCACTTGATTTTGAGAGAGAGAGAGCGAGAGAGAGAGAGAGAGAGAGAGAGAGAGAGAGAGAGATGTGTGTAAATTGAGATGTGTAAATTGTTTGCGACTGTCTCTCTACAAACAATACAAGCTGAGTTTAGCTAAACAGCGATTTTACCCCCCTCCTTGCTGAGAAATATAATGTAGCGATTCAGTATTGATTATTAAAAGTCCCGTGGCAGTGCTGACAACAAGTTTATGAGCTTATGAATGTTAACTGCCATCAGAAGGAACACTGGCAGTTCACAGTTAAGTGCAAATGTCAATGTATGTTTTTGATTCCATATCACTTTCTAAAGACCCTGGAAATGCTGCAGAGAAGAAAGAAGTGAGTGAAAGAAAACGCTGTTGTTTACAGTGGTGATTGTTTGAACCGGTTGGAGAGAAT
The DNA here is from genome assembly GCF_018340385.1 of Cyprinus carpio. Taxonomy (NCBI): domain Eukaryota; kingdom Metazoa; phylum Chordata; class Actinopteri; order Cypriniformes; family Cyprinidae; genus Cyprinus; species Cyprinus carpio. The sequence goes on from NC_056615.1 coordinate 1,744,778, forward strand.
GGACTGTTTGTTTTCACTCTGACTGGGATTCCAGCGCTATGAGCCACATCAAGCGAATTAAGATTTGAAGGGAATCTGAACAATCAAATTGTGCTCCATAATCCCAGGAAAACTGAAGAGAAATGTGTTTTTGTCTCTGAACAGTGGGCTTTTGTTATTTAAAGGTGATGTTTGATCTTGTTTTCCTGGATTTGTTTCCTAGACGCTCCATTATTCCACATCTGCATTAAAAGTGCTAAAAGAAAATCCAACAACCGAATCTTCCAGAAGGGTTCATTTTTCTTCGGTAAAGGAAACTGTGAATTAGCAGTTTGTGAATGCATACAGATTGAAGTAGGCAGAGTTGCTTAGTGACAGGGTTGATTTGGCATTGAGAGCGTTTCCTCTTATTTGGCTGAATTTGAACTGTGATTGATTGTTGATGCTTATATGAGCAGGAACACATTTATATATTTATCTGCTCTGTAGAATCAAGTCACATTCCTTGCACTGTTGTTTGAGGTAATGTTTAGAGCACAGTTCTATGTTTAGTCACATATGACTTAAGATGGTATACATAAAAAAAAAAAATGCTGTCAACCACAACTACCTTTACAATCTTTAGAAGTTGATGGAAATACTTTTCCCCCAGCCTTTCTAAAAATCATTTAGTGTAAAAATGCTGAACTCTTTATGCATTGAGCTCTGGCTCTACATTTGATGTAGTGTATGTGCTCAGGCATCAATAGAGAGCAAGACCCCTGTTTGTCATCACATGCAAGACCAAAGATATTGAATGGCTTATAATGAAGTACTGTGATGGTACAGTATCATATGGCGATTTGTCAGATGGAGGCACTTTGAAATACTAAAAGGCTACACATGATGGGGATGAAAAAAGACAACAAAGAAGCAATTGTGACATGAAAACTTAATGTTTAAGGTTAATTGTTGCCAGTATGTCCATATTGTACGTTTCAGCCTCTATCTGAACAAACAAAAAGTATCATGTCTTTAGAAGTTACTTAATAATACCTAACAATAACAATGAGACCACTCAATAAGTGCCATATTTAATGTGGATATAACTTTCATTTTAAAACGGGGTCAAATTGTCTTTTTTAGTACTGTATTAGTATTAGTCAATAAACTTAAACATCACTCAATAAGTGCAATGATTAATTGTGGATATACAGTGCTCTCCACTAATATTGGCACATATGAGCAAAGTTGGCTGTGAAAATAAATCTGCATTGTTTATTTTGATGTTTAATTAAAAAAAATACAAAATTCTAACCTATTATTGAAGTAAAACAATAGAAAATGAGGAGAAAATCTCATGATGCAATAAATGTTTTTCTCCATTGCATGTTGTCCACAATTATTGATATATTTTTTTTAGGCTTTCTGACCCCAAAACCACTGTAAATTTCACTTTAGAACAGGGGGTCAAATTGTCTATTACACTATTTTAGCAATTTATAACTGTAAAACCAGTGCTAATTAAACATAGTTATAGCTTCATATTGATTAGTTAACCTCATAGATGCTGAATAATTGAAATGCACTCAAGTGCATTACTACACAAAAATAATATATGGTTTGCTAAGTTGTAAATAATGGCTAATAGACATTTACTCCACATTTAGTTAATCATTAATTAGTCTACTACTTAACCTTGCTTATTTAGCACATGAATGTGGATCCTTCAATGGCTAAGATGCCCTTAAATTAATCTAGTGTTGTCATGCTTAACTAATGCATAATTCTGGACCCTTAAAATGAAGTGTTACCAAATTAGTTTATTATATAACTAAGATAATAACGTGTGTATGTGTGGTTTTATTTTGCTTGTGCTTTTTTTTTTTTTTTTGTTTTTTTTTCATCCTCATAGCCTTTTTTTTGCAACTTTCTGCAACTTAGCAACTGTTTGGATTTTTGTGGGTTATGCGTTTACACTTTTTGGACTTTTCAAGCATGGTGAGTTGTTGATTTATTAACTATTTGAATACTACAAATCATGAAACATGAAACGGCTTTACATGATAAAACATTTATCATCACATGGAATAAAAATCTAATGATCATGGCCCAGGTTTTGAATTTGTATGTATTCATGAATATAACTAACATGCTTGGCTTGATGGTAGACACAGCAGCATTAATAGGCAGCCACTGTTATTATAGTATTTTATATTGTAAAACACAAATTGTATAAATAAATAGCAAATTAACTGAAAGTATGATTTTTCTTTTAAAGTGTATATGAAAACATCCAAAGTATGTCCTGATTTAATTCAAATTTATTTAATGAGGAGAAGCTAAAATGTCTGAAATGGAGTAATTCAGGCAGAAGGAAAAAGTAATTTAAGAAAATTAAAATAAAATAGCCTATTTAAATATATCCCTGTTTTAATTTTTAATAATGTTTTGAGAATTTCTAGCTTTTTTAACAATATTGCAATAATACTAATAACCAGGACATTTTTTTTTAATTTTTATTTTAATCCTAACATTATTTTTATCTCTGTTTAATCTATGCCAGCTTTGTGTTTTGGATTGCTGCATTGTGAAATGTCAATAAAGAGACAAAATAAAACTGGTTAGTTATTGATGCATATTGTTTAAAGTTAAACTGTTTTAACGTTTATTTTTTATTAAATAAAGCTTTTCTTTAATTACATTGTAGGGGGCTGTTTAAACTCAGAAGCAACACATGAAACATTGCGTCTCTAAAGAGAAGTATTTGAGTGTTTTTTTGGAAACCGATTCTGTGAGCAGAAATAGCTGCTCTTCTCAGAGACCTAATTCAATGAGATTTGTATTCCTCGTGATGGGCGGTTTTCTCTTTGGTGCAGTTGCTTGCTTTGTGCTCCTCATGCCCAGAACTGATAGCTTGATGAGCATGTCGGGTAATCTCCGAGCAGCTGGCAGCGGTTTTTCTGAGCTCTAAACATGACCCCAGTCTTTACTCTGAGCTCTCGAATGCCACTGGTCTTTCTTGACTTAGACTAGACATGTGCAGGCATGTTCTTTGTTTAATTTTTTTTAACAATATAGAGAGAGAATGGGAATACAGTCTTACTGTCCCCCATCACCCCAGCAGAAGGCGATTTGGTGCATAAATGTCGAACACCGAAGAACATTGGTGTTGCTGGGGATGGCAAGGGGTTTCTCCAGTCTCTGAAAGATTTAAGGTTTTAGTAGAAAGGTCTGTCATCATTAGCACTTACAGGCACACTAGTGTTAAAAGCTAAAATTCAACTTGTGTGCTAACTGATGAAGTCTTGCAGAATGAATGTTAGGTTTAAGTTTTACATCACTAAGATAAGATTTTTTGCCAACTCCAACCACAGTGTAGATAATACTGTTGCTGTTGAGTCAGTCTATGAAATAGATGCATTTCCATTTTGGAAAGTGGCTATTATTGAAGTAAATTGAAAGATTTTAAAAATTCAATTAGTTATAAAAAAATTGCATTGTGCTAAATGAATAAATAATTTAAGCTGGAACATTTGAAATATCTTACTGAAAATTTCAACAGCATTCAAAAGTCAACTATATTATTTTTCTTTAAATAGCAAATTAATTAAACACTATTTTTAAGTCTGTTTTATGCTATGGATTCCATATATTATGCTTGATCAGAGCCAGGTAAGCCTTTAAACATGCCTATGACTTTAAAAACATGAAAGTATGAATGTTAAATAAGAATAGAACTTACCAATTTCATCTTAATTATGTCATTTAAAGTGACATTTGTCTTTAAAATAATAATTAACCTCTAACAAACGCCTTGATTATTTCCTGCTTTTATGAAGCCCCTCCCCCAGAAATACACGATATGCTGGGATTGGTCAGCTGGCTCAGTGTGTTGTGATTTGCTAAACCACCTCTAGAGTGCATCTGAACATTCTGCTCCTCAAGCTCAGAATGTGCTCCGGTTGTATTGTAAACAATGACGTCCTCTATATTATTTATCAATTTGAGCCAAATTGAGATGCAGAGAATATTATTGAAGAGGATTGCGCAGAACCTGTGCAGGCACGGCTCTTAATGGTATGTTTGTTTGTTGTTGTCTCATACTTTTAGATACGCTGTTGTTTGTAAATGCTACTGCTTCTGTTAGCTTTTAATATACGGTTTTATTCTGATTAAAGCTTTAATACAGCACAGCAACCGTGCGTGCATCCATGTATAACGCTTCACATTGCTATGTGAAAATAAGTGTATAAATGGAACAGTTTGTTGGCGCTGATCTGCTGATCTGAATGAGAGAGGGAGAGAGAGAGAGAGATGCAGAGCAGTGCGACACGAGGAACAGGATTGAGAACCGCTGCTTTAGAACATTGGTTTTGAAACTTGTGAATCCATTAGAATCGTTAGAAGACAGAATCACGATTCATATATGAACAGAATTTTATGTGCACCCCTAGTTTTCTTTTCCTCTTCTCTAAAGCAGCACAACATGGCCTTGCCCCCTTTGTTGCGTGGGGTTTATCTGGGTTCGTGACATAACGGACCTGGGAAGAAGCTCATTGTAGTCCCTTACCAGCCATTTTTGTAAGCTTTAAACTGGCAGAATTTTAAAAGATATCTCCATTTGCATTGAACTTTCAGTGCTCATACAGCAAAATTACACACTAACTAATGTTAAAAAAGTGAAATCGCAATCAACCACCCCTTTAACTTGAGTAAAAAAAGTGTAGTTAGTACTTCTACTTTTACCAGAGTATTTTTAAACATGAGAATCTGTACTTCTGCTTCAGTGAAGGTAGTATTTACTTTTGCTACCTCTGTAATTAACTAAGTGATATGAGTGGAAAAGTAAAAAAATATTGTTTGTTTTTAAATTTTCCAAATACTGAAGCCTGGTGGAGCACTAAAGCATTTTAATTCCTTATACAGAGTCATTTATTCATTGACTGCATTTGCCCAAACTGATAGGCTGAAATCAGTTGTGGGCGGTGGGCATTAGCAAATAAGATTTCTGCTTGCACATTAGTTCCACCCATGACCGAAGGAAGGCATGGGTTTCTGCTTGGTCTTAAAGGGGACATGAACTGAGAAATCAAAATTCCTTTGATCTTTTGACATATAAGAGGTCATTGTACTGTAAAACATCCTGTAAGTTTCAAAACTCAAAACTTTGTTGTTACTCTAAAAACAGCTTATATTGAAGGCAGTCTGCCAAAACCACAGCTTGTGAAATGTTCTACTCTATGATGTAATAGTGTGGATAAGCTCCGCCTCCACAGAAGGTGATCAACATTTGCTTCTACATCGCTGCGTATTTAGGCCCGCCCCCCTGATTCTACATTACTGCCTGTTTAGCCCCACCCACAGATTCTTCATCGCTGCCTGTTTAGCCCCGCCCCAATTCTACATCAGTGCCTGTTTGGCCCTGCCCACTGATTCACACATGTAGTGTTTAAGAGAGAGGCGAATGCACAGGTCTATACAGAAACCAAACGATAAAGATGCTCCGAAAACAAGATGAAGATGCTGTGCAGTGCCAAGTTGTGGAAAACAGCCTTTTGTATCCTTCCTTCTGATTACAACATTAGGAAAAAGTGGATGAGTTTTATTTTTAATGAAGTTCCAGACCATGTCAGTAAGAACTTGGTCCTTTGTTCACTTCATTTTACCATGGATTCGTTTACAAACAAGGCACAATTTGATGCAGGATTTTCAGAAAGATTGAAACTAAAAGACAATGTTTTTTTTTTTGGTTACCTAAATCACAGCACCATCCATCTATGAGGAATGTCGCTGTCAAACATACACAAATTTTAGCCAATCAGTGGCCATTTACTTCTGAGTCTACAATCCTCCACACCTATTTAAACAGAGCATTCTGATGAGGGGTAAAAAAACAGGACAATAGCTTATTACTTTTAAATTTTTATTAAAAAACCTTAACAACAATATAAGTGGACCTCAGAGAACAGTGATTAAGCAAAATGTCCATGATAAAAACAAAGGCAGTTTTTGACCCCTTTAAAGATGCAAAAGTAATGAATAATTACTAAACAAATTCGTTTTTTTTTTTTTTTTAAACTAAAAGAGAATACTACTTTTACATTAAGTATATGTGGTAGGGCTGCACAATTATGACAAAAATCATAATTTGCAATTATTCCCTCGAAATTGTATTGATTACGATTATCACAATTTACATTGAATGATGTTTATAGCATTGTTTGATGCATCGCATATTTTTATATGAAATAAATATAATAAAAATGAAATAAATAAGCTGAAAACACTCACAGTTAAGGGGTTTTAAACTGTGAACCTTTATAGCAGTGTCTAAATATATATATTGTCTTTTTATAAAATACATTTTATACATTTAACTAAAGAATCCTGCAAGCACTTGAATTTTCCCCTCTTTAATCGTACTGCACAGAAAGAAGTTAAATAACGTTGAATGTTACTGATTACTGCAAATGCAGATCCCAGTGTGTTCTGGTTAAACATTTATTATTATTATTATTATTATTATTATTATTATTATTATTATTATTATTGCTAAGGTTTGAATATAGTGGTGTGTTCTTAAAGACAGCTTTCCTAAAAATATATTCTATTCCTAAAATAAGAAATATCCCAATATATCGCCTTGCTTACAGTATCGCAATATACCGTATCACAACCCCTGTATCATTATACATATCATACCGCCAGATTCTTCCCAATACACAGCCCTACTTTCCTGTAAGACGCTCTGCCCGAGTGTGCTAATGTAAAGAGGTCAAAGATACAACTCACGGTGAAAATATGTCTGTGCTAAACTTGTTCTTAGCCTCTAACTCTGTAACTGGTGAGAGAAAGCTAACAGTTTATCAGCCAATAATTAAAAACAAATCTTGATATTGTCAATATTTTTACGATATTCAATGTATATCTCGATGTTTGCATTTGCATTTAAATAATAAATAAAAAAAACTCTAGACCAAATGATCACTTACTGCATTTTATGAATTATGTAACTCAAGTAGTGCAAAACAAGTACAGAAAGTGCATTCTGTCAACTTTTTTAGTGCATACAATTCACAATTTACACTGTGCAACTGAGGGAAATAATTAAACTGGACTAAGTATTTTTTTAGCTAAGAACACTAGTTTGTCTACTGTCTCTGGTTTTAGAGAAGCTCTGTGGCATAAAACTATGTTTCCACTGGCACTAAAAACCCTCTCAGATGGGGAGCTATTTGCTGAAGCACATAGGTATTTCTTATGTGTATAAGTCTTTGATATTATATTAATACCAAAGACTTATACACTCTCTCTGTCTATATTATGAAAACTGGTAAAAACAAATGAAACATAATATAACAGTGAATTTCCTAATAGTAATTCCACATTGCCATAGCCTATGTTTCTCTATTCACACAACTGAGTTAGTGCATTTATACAGCGACCACAATCGCAAACAATACAGTCTAGATCTCATGATAGAACACAGACCAGCTAAATTCTACTATCATTTAGTTCGCTAAACTCAAGCTTGTTTGTTTTTCAGATCATCTGCGGCAGCACTTCCGCAATGAGGAACAAGCGCTTGTGTGCGCATAGTTGCCAGATTGCTTAAAATAAGCAAAACACCAGGAAGAAACTGAATCTATGTAACAGCAAAACTCTGATGCGGGGATTTTAACTCTTGATATCTGGCAACCGCACTCATGAAAGCTTGCATAGTAGAGGCATGTACAACAGTCCCCAGTAATATGTTCCGTTTTTGGACGTTCGGCGCATTCTTTAGGGAAAGTATGCTTGAATTTGAAATATTCGATATTCACAATATTTTCAAATTTGACATTGTCAGCAAAATTATTGCGATTTTATCGCTAATATTCGATATGTCGACCAGCCCTAGTATTGGCTTAAAAACGCCTGACCAATAAATAATTAGTGAAAAAAATTTAGATTCACTTTAAGTTGTCAGAATAGATGCTTATCCATTGATTTGTCAGGATTAGACCTGAGAGAGAGAGAGAGAGAGAGAGAGAGAATGAAATTGTGTAAAGGCAGAGAAAGCAATTGTGGTCTGGCTGGTTGTTCAAAAAAGCACCAGTAATGTATTGGTGTCCTTTGGGGTGGCTGGATGGATGGAGTGAATAATTGATGAGGTCAGGGAGGAGGATAAGAGAACCAGAGAAGCTGATGTGTTCACTTTCATGTCTCTCCCTGGCCATCTTTCTTTCTTTTCTTCCACCACACCCTATCATTCAGGGCAACTTGAACTAGAACTTAAAGGGGTCATATGACCTTGCTAAAAAAGAACATTATTTTGTATATTTGGTTAGGGTTGTGACGGTGGCAGATTTTTACCACCACGGTGCTAATATATATATATATATATATATATATATATATATATATATATATATATATATATATATATATATATATATATATATATATATATATATATATATATATTTATTAGTGGTGTCAAAATTAGTGCATCAACGCAGGCGATTATTTTTTACAATTTTATTCAGTTGCAGAATGGGAGACGTTTCAGATGCGCACTCCACTTCACTTCAGCACCAGGCGCGAGTCAATCGAGCGCGGAAACGGTACTGTGCTCGCAGTGTTTGCTCTTCAATTGGACGCAAAAAAGCACCGGTGCGTGCTGTTTGCTTGTATCCTTTCATATCAAAGCACGAAATAAACTACGTGCATGCAATGTCGTTGTAAGTTATGAAGTTACCTAAAAGGCGATTAAAGCTGCCTTAAAACTGTGCATGCATGTATTATATTTTATATGAGTCACATTTAAGAACATGTCTCTGAAATGGTTTTTAATCTGAAATGGTCTCACTCATCTAACGCACTCGATTTAACTCATCAGCTCGTGTTTATTTTAGCACTTCTGTCAGTGAATACGCAGTCTACAAAACACAAAAATAAATATCAAACAAATAATACAGTTAAACAAGAAAGTAGCCTAAATAAAGTTAAATACACCCTGTCTACTGGACACGAGCGACCCAGCGCAACAAAAAACTCATTACTGCACGACAGTAAACTGCCTCGTTCTATTTATGAGGTACTGACAGAGTTTAAATGTCCTGTGTAGACACTAGACAGACTAAACCTGTTGTGGTGCGGCGGTGTCGCGTCCGGTGTAGACATGGTTCACTGTCCTGCGGCCAAGCAAGTGGCGCATTAACTCCTCATCTGCACTGCAGTAAAGGTAGTTTGTGGAGTGATATTCAGATTTCTTTTGGCAATAAATACGCAGTGCGCTGTCATAGACATGCAAATAATACCGAATATCATTCTCCATGATTTGTGAATTCTGGTGACGCTGTCCTTCGGGCCGAAATCAGGTTTTTTTTTCGTAGTGACTCTTAATTTTATAATGCCTAAAGCTCCAAAAGTTGGACACTTAGAGGAATGAAACCGGTGTCATCTTCACCAGCTTGATCTGTGAATTGTTTCACAGCAAAGCTCTTGTCCGTAATCCCCTTGGTAAGTCCACCAGTAAGGAATGTGAAAGTAAGGCGTTCTTCATGTTTAAAGTCTATTACCAATTAACACGCAGACTGGAGGAATACAAAAACATTGTTTTAGGTTGAGCTCGATTTGTGAAAACTTTCACAATAGCATATTATCGCATGGCTGTGTCTCTCTTTGCTCTGCCCCCCGTTTTTTGTATAATATTGTCATACGGTTGCTGTTCCAGTGAATAACAGTTTCCAATTCTTTAGGTAGGCTAAATGAGCTTATACGCATATATATATATATATATATATATATATATATATATATTATATATATATATATATATATATATATATATATATGACAATAAAGTTTTGGTTGTTGTGCCTTTCCTTGAGTACTTGGCTTCAATATTCTGATTTGCCAAAGTTTCACAGTTTAGCTTTTGTCAGTTAACCCTTTCTTGATCCCTTAACTATTCTGATCTTAAAAATTTGGTCAGTTAACCATTCCCTGATTCATTTTATCACTATTTCGATTTGTGAAAACGTTCACAGTGCAGTTATGGTCAGATAACGGTTCCCTGAGTCAGTAACATCACTATTCTGATCTATGAAAACTTTAACAGTTCAGTTTGGGTCAACTGACCCTTCCCTGAGTCATGTACATCACTATTCTGATCTGTGAAAACTTTCAACATCATTTAACATTTAACTTTCACAGTTAAGTACAGGTCAGCTGACCCTTCCCTGGGTCATGTACATCACTATTTTGATCTGTGAAAAATTTTACAGTTCACTGCGGGTCATCTAACCCTTCCCTGAGCCCTTAACTTAACTATTCTGATCTATGAAACCTTTCACAGTTCAGTTTGGGTCAGCTGACTCTTCCCTGGGTCATGTACATCACTATTCTGATCTCTGAAATCTTTCACAGTTCACTACAGGTAAGCTGGCCCTTCCCTTGGTCACAAACATCACTATTCTGATCTGTGAAAACTTTTACAGTTCAGTACGGGTCAGCTGACCCTTCCCTGGGTCATGTACATCATGTTGCTGACCTTGGGAAGGGTCAGCTGACCCAAACTGACCTTTGAAAGTTTTCAGCTGACCTGTGTAAATGATAGAAGATAAACGATAAACAGCAGAGGTCCCAGGACAGAGCCCTGGGGCACACCTGTGGTAACAGGGAATGAATAAGAGGCAAATGATTTTAATTGAATTAACTGAGTGCGGCCAGAGAGGTTTGAATGAAACAACTTGATGGGTGTGTTAATGATACCAATAGAAGAGAGTCTGTCCAGAAGAATAGTATGTGAAATTGTGTCAAAGGCCACACTCAAATCAAGCAGAAGAAGAATGGATAGTAAACCAGAGTCAGCTGCTAGAAGGATGTCATTAGTGATTTTAAGGAGTGCTGTTTCTGTGCTATGGAAGGGGATGGAAACCAGACTGGAATAGTTCATTTAAATTATTTCAGGCAAGATGGGTATGAAGTTGAGCAGAAACTATTTTTTCAAGAATTTTGGAGATGAATGAAAGATTTGAAATAGGATGGAAATTATTAAGGTTGTTTGGGATCTCAACCAGGTTTCTTGAGAATTGAAGTTACAGCAGCTGTTTTAAGAGAAGGAACAATTCTAGTGGTAAGGGAAGAGTGAATGATATCTGTGATGGAGGGGGACAAAGAGGAGAGAGTAGCCTTTACAAGAACAGTAAGAAGGGGGTCCAGTCTACAGGTTGAAGATTTTGATTTTGAGTTTGGGTGTGTAAATGAGAAATTTCATTTACTGAGGGTAAGGTAAATGCTGAGAGTGAATGAGAAGGGGCAAATAAAACTGGGACAGGTGAATTCATAACAGAAGTGGACATATGTTGATGGGGAATGTTCGATTTTTGAAGATAAAAATGATCCTATAGTATTACAGAAATCAGAGGAGTGCAGGTGAGGAGGAAATGAATACAGAGGTGTTGTAAAGTTTAAAAAGGGCCTTTGAATTTCCTTTATTTGAGCTATTTAAACCAGAGTCATATGTGGATTTGACTTTGGAAATACAGTCTTTATAGTGAAGAATGTGATTTGAATACATGTCCTTGTGCACAGTGAGCCCAGTTTTCCTGTAAAGTATTTCAAGTTGTCGTCCTTTTCTTTTTAAATGTCTTTCTTTTTAAAAAGAATAGAAGTGAACCAAGGTGCAGAAACAGTAAATGATACAGTCCTGGTTTTGAGTGGAGCAAAGTTATTAAGATTATGAAGGTTGTTTTTGTAGTGAAAGACCAGTTCATCCAGGGTAGAAAAACTGTAGCCCCTGGGGAGGCCAGCGATCCTAAAGGATAAATTGTCCAAGTTAATGTCCTTAAGTTTTTGGAATGTTATAGTGTGTGGGGGGTTAGATTTGGAGAGAGAGAGAGAGAGAGAGAGAGAGAGAGATAGAGAGATTTACACTGAATGAGAGCAGCATATGGTCAGAAAGAGGGAAATAATCTGCTTTACAATGAACAGGTGAAACACCCAAGCAGCAGATTAAATCCAGAATATGTCCTTCAACATGTGTGTGGGAAAGTTTACATATTGCTGTAGTCCAAAGCCGTCCAAACAAGACGTGAAAGTTTGGTAAGAATGTTGTTAACATTGTCCATATGTTTATTAAAATCCCCAAGTAGTATTTTGTTTGGTGAGAGTGTGGAAAGGTGAGTCAGGAAAGCAGCAAAATCAGTAATAAAATCCTTGTTAGGCTTTGGTGGATGGTATAAAGTGGCAGCAATAGTGGGAGTAGGACCAGAGAGCTGACATACAGTAGCCTCAAATAAGTGTCAAACAGGAACATTCAGAGGCGCTATCCTCCACTCTCGTGGCAAATTATCATGAGACCTCCTCCTCGACCAGAGTCACGCAGCTGACAGATGTAAACAAACCCTGAAGGAATAGCTTCATTTTAAACATGAAAAGTCAAACTTACGATCAATGAGAAGATCCTCCAAAAGTGAGCTCATTAGTGAGCAGATGTTAAGAAGACCAAAGTTGACAGTAGTGTTTCTGAGTTTGACAGCTGTGCTAAGCCGTCCTAGCTAGGTGAGCCAACACACTGTGATGACAACATGGGACCAGTGTTCCTTGGTGGACGTCAAGTAGTGAAGCAGAATGACTTTGTGGAGTTGGATTTGCGTGAATATATTTCCAACAAGGCAAATATAAAATGTCCGGGTGCAGAATCAGAGCAGGTGGTGGTGGATCGTGCAAACATGGCCAGAACCTCAGAAGCTTAGCAGCAGAGTACTGAAGCAGTGCTGTCCATGGATGATGTACAAAAGACAGGACAGTCCAGGCAAGCACAAGCCACACATAATTAATCCACATATTTGTCGAAGTTATCTGAGAATATTAAAAAAATGCTGGGGAGCAGTGGCAGCAAAGACGTGCCAGCGTTCACTCAACCAGAACCGGATCCCAAAGTACAAAATTCGGAACATAGAACTTGGAAGTGATTGCAACTCTGATAATACTGTTAACATGGAAACAAAGTCCCACGCACACAGAGACGTTGCATCCTGAGATTTACATGACTTTCTCTTGCCAGAGCAGGCCAGCATGCCAGTGATCCCACAACCGACAGTCTGACAGCTGCTCAGATGCCTCAGTTGTTGTCTAACATGTCCCCAAATGCAGAAGTCCATGCTTAAATCCAGATTTACATGCACTGCTGCTTTGCAGGTTTGATGTTGGAGAAAAGGGATGTTTCACCTTTAAGCAATGTTTCTGGGAGCCTCTGGTGCTCAATAACTCCACAAAACAAATCTGATGCCAGCGGAGAGAATAAAAGACAGAACGGAGTGAGGGTTCAGGGAAATGACTAGGGATTATAAAGAGGAGACGTTGGTGCATGTAATAATAGTTCATAAATCAGTTGCAGATATACAGCTGCAGGAAGGGAGAAAAGAGTTTGCTGTGTGTTACTTTACACCATCATTTGGTTCAGGAACTAAAACTATAAATCAGTTTGAGCACGTCAGAATCAGGACGGACAGGGTAGAAAGGGGAGGATACAATGATATAAGGAAATTTAGGGCAGTTTCATGTTTACTTTAACCAGGGTCTTTCACAAACAAACCAGGATCTCCTCCAGAAATAAAAGGTTTACCATATAAAAGATGGATTACAAACTCATTTATTACACAAACAAATTCACGAAATCATAAAATGACTGAATCATATTATGATAAAGAAAAACAAAACTACATGATAAATTATAAGTTGTAAAATATTCTGCACAAAATGTTTTTTATTCAGGATTCTTGCTCCCTTTCTGCACTGTCCAGATTGACACGTACATGGGCTTGCTTTAAATACAAATTTTTTTTTTTATTTTTTTTTTTTTAGATGCATGAATTTAGGACACATACCTACAGAAATTAATTTAAGTTATGCACTGGGGAAAACGCATTGAAAGTGCATTAAATGCACACGTAATCTGTCAGCACCAACAAGGAATTCAGCAAACAGACAAGTAACATTTTTAAAATTTTAATATAAAATGCTTCCGTGCTTTGGACAACTTGGACTTTTTTATGGTTGTGTTGAGTGTTTTCATTGTCTGTTTTTAAAGCTCTTCTTTTGTATAGAAAAGAAAGTCTGTATATACAGGTAAATTCCTTCCTCTCTATGTCTCAGTATTGGACCCAATATTTCCTTTCTTTTTCTCTTTTTAAAAAGCAAGAGGACAACTAATCCATCCTTACGGCTTGAAGACTCTATTTAGTACTTTTTTGCAAATTTTTTCACAAAAGATTAATTAATACACATCGGACTCATTGTGCAAGGTTTCTGTACGTAATGAATTTTTAAGATGACGAATACGAAAAAAAAAATGCATATGAGAATTTCGGACTCAGTGTGCAAGGACCTTTTGACTTCTAAAAAAGCACTTAAAGTACTACTGACAGTGTAGTCAAGGAGAGGTTAAGAAAGTCCTACTGTCAAAATGTCATTAATGCAGGAAGCATGCAGAGACACTCGAGCTGAATGAAGAACATTAAACTGCCATTTTCTGTGCACTCACTGTGCATAGTAATTCTGCCAGAATCAAATACAGCAGGCAGTCGTTCAGTACAGAAGGTAAAAGGTGGTTTGATCTAGAAGTACAGCCCTTTTTCTTCTTCTACATTTATATAGTGGAAAGGAAATGTTGGATATGTATGAGTTATTAATGCATTTTTAACCTAAATCACAGCAGCGTCCATCTATGAGGAATGTTGCTGTCAAACATACACAACTTTTAGCCAATCATAGCAGTGGGCGTTTACTTCTGAGTCTACAATCCTCCACACCTATTCAGAGCGTGTTTTGATGAGGGGGTCAAAAACAGGACACAACATTTCCTTTTACTTCTAAATTATTATGTTTATATATATATATATATATATATATATATATATATATATATATATATATATATATATATATTTATTTATATTTATATATATATATTAGGGCTGTGCAAAAAATCGAATACGATTTTCATGCGCATCTCTTCAGTAAAGACGCTCCTGTGATTAGTAGTATATCTCCAGCACGTGCGTTCAGATCAGGGTTGCCAGGTTTTTCACAACAAATCCTGCCCAGTTGCTTCTCAAAACTAGTCCAAAACTAGCCCAATCGCGTTTCCAGGAGCTTCCCCAATAAAAATTGCATCCCGGGGTTAAAATGTACGTTTTTTGGCAGGGTTGCCTTGGTAATATTCAAAGTCTGCGGTTGTTTTTCATGTTCGCGGGTTGAAGCGACCCCAATACCAATAACGTGATATTTAGCCCCTAAAATGAGAATTTTACCAAGGCAACCCTGCCAAAAAACTTATATTTTAACAATATGCAATTTTTATTGGGGAAGCTCCTGGAAACGCGATTGGGCTAGTTTTGGACTAGTTTTGAGAAACAACTGGGCAGGATTTGTTGTGAAAACCTGGCAACCCTGATCTGAACGCACGTGCTGGAGATATACTACTAATTACAGGAGCGCCTTTACTGATGAGATGCGCATGAAAATCGTATTCGTTTTTTGCACAGCCCAAATATATATATATATATATATATATGTATGTGTATATATCTCGAACAGGCTCTCATACTACAGTAGGTTGTTCGAAAAACACATTATTTTTCACATATTTTACATTATTACAACACCTCTCTCCCCAGTCTGGAATGAACGGCTGGAATAGTTCCTGTATCAAATGAAGGCCCGCCTTCAGGAATACGTGATGTGCTGTGATTGGTTAGCTGGGCTAGTGTGTGTTGTGATTGACAGCACTAGGCGCCCGGTCGGGAAATGTCCAGCCTCTAACCATAGCTGCCTGCTGCGAGCTTCAGTGTAAATATTGTGTCAAAATCAAATCAATTTGAGTGCGATTTAAACCCGGATGATTTTAACCACTCTAAGCTCGTCTGTCTTGGGAACACTAGCGTGTCTCTGACATAGTGATAACACTCGTTTCTTTCTCTAGTGCAACTCAACCAGGTCTTGGCCCATTCATCAATCTTTGTGATATCACAAATGCCAGAAAATATTTGTTTTAGTCCAAACAAGTCGTTTGTTGTAGTTTTTGAAAAGTGATTTCTGTTAAATAAAATATCTCCTTTTGGACTTTGAGCTTTGTGATTTTGCAGATCTTTTTTTTTATGCTCAAACAGCAACATTACAGACTAACTAAAGTTGAAAAAGTGAAAAAGCATAACAGCACCCCTTTAATACATAAACCATTTTAAAATTGATTTCCAGCAAAATAAACTAGCCTCTATCACTATTTTTGCCACTACTGTGAGATTAAATTATAGAAATTGTGATGTAAGTCTTGCTGTTCACTCCTCATGTAGCTACATTTTAATAATGTCACAGTAGCTCAACTGTTTTCAAAATATTGTAGCCTTTTCGGTAACAATTACCCCTTGTTTTCCCACGAGTAGCGGTCTAGTGTGACAAATGCGTACATCTGGTTTTTATGCTGCATTGTAATAAACACTGAGTGAGGAAAGACAACAATTCAACACATTCTCCTACACTGCCTCCCTCTGTAAACTAACATCGGAAATCTGATTCGTTTTAGCAAATTGGTTTGTTGAGATAGTTCATTTCAGTGGTGTTCACCAAGGTCCTTGCATGGGGGGGTCAGGGTTTGGCTGGTTATGTCTGACAGTTTGCCCCTGTTAGTGCCATAACCATTCTGCAGGCAAAAATCTTTCTCCATTGACAGCCATTCAAAAGTGCAATGAAAGTACTGACGAAACACTTTGGTTTATGGACTGACTGCTTCCATTACATTTGTCATCATCTTTCAGGAGAGCTGGGTGCGATGCTTTGCAGAATGTCTGCTTTGTACACATTTGTTCAAAACAGATGTGTCCCAATGTTTCCAAGATGTCTCAGAGTCACTGAGAAGCGGTTTAACCTCTCTGCATTAAAGATCTAGTTAAAAGGATATGTTTCTCTTTATTTAGACTCCAGCTCTTTGGTGACCTCCTCATAAACTCATTGGATTCCTCCAGATGACAAAGAGGTTACCGCTAGAATCCATTATATGCAGAAGATTCTGTCTTAAAATTAAGAAAGACAGTCTGTTATTCTGCTGCGGTTCTCAACCTTTCCTCATTCTCTTTCATACTAATTTGACCGTTTAGGTCTCAAACTGTAACAAAAGAATTTGCCAGATGTAATTGCTATGTTTTTGTACTTTGTGATCATGGGCTGCAAGCAAGAGAGCTGCTCGACTTTCAAACTCTGCAAAAACTTTTTTTTTTTTTATTAGCAAAGATGCACGTGATCGTCAACACTGTATTGTGTTTTTGTACTTTGTTATGGTGGGAACCAAACTAAAATACAGTGTATTTTGATGCCGTCTAGTTTGTTAGAATTATTTCAGTTAATCCTGCTGCTCAACAGAATATACTTAGTACATCATTTAACTTTATATTGTTTAAAATGTCTCTTCTTGTCAAGATTTTTGTTTTTTTTAATGTGTATATTGTTGTGTAGATTTATGCTGACAGTCAACAGCCTGGCTATATGAGACAACTGGAGTTCTAGTAGGTCTAAAACTCAACTCAGATTGGCGTGATGAGTTTACGATCACTGTAGGACGGAAGATTTTTCCTTCAGCACATCCTAACGCTCTTTCACAACCAAACTCTGGTTCTCACCACAGCAGTCTTCACGAACGAGCATCATGATCTTCCTCCCATGCTTTAGTTCTGTTCATTTTAATGAGGTTTTAATGAGGCAATGCAACATTTCCTTGTTTATTTTCTTTGCAAAGATTTCTTTGATACTCTGACCCCCGGTGAATGGGTATTTATGCTCACTGGCACAGCCCTGGTTTCCAGCAAACTTCACCTGTTATGCCATCATTAGAGTCAAACAGGAAGCATTGGTGTCAGGTCAGGCCATTCAAACCTTCAGATCAGTATTTTGAAAATGCAGAACAGTCAGTGTTTCCACACTTCAGGAAGTCATTCTACCCATGGCTTACTTAGGGTTTACTGAGCACATTAAATTAGTATAAAGTAGACAGTATTTTAATGTACACACATTGTGGGGGATGGGGGGTGGGGGGTGTTTTTGAGAACAAATCTAAACAACAAATCTATAATCCAAGCTGAACACAGGAATGGTGTTGTTGTATAGAATTCAATAGACAACATTGTGAGCCTCATTAGTGAAACACAAGCGGAACGAGTTTCTGTGTAAATGGTTCATTATTTTTAGGTAAATTGGCCCCTGAATTGAAAGCTTTGAAATCAATTGTTTTATGAATAGATATTGTTTTGTTTGTGTTTCGTTAATGAAGCCCAGTATCTGTAAATTATATTTACATTTACAGTTACCTTTAGTCATTTAGCTGATGTTTTTATTCAAAGCGACTTACAAATGAGGACAATGGAAGCAATCAAAATCAGCGATTGTTTTTATTATATATATTATAATTAATAAATATATAATATTTCTCATTGGAAATGTATTCTTGAATTTATACTGCATAAGTAGTTCAAAAGCCTAACCGGAGGATGTTCTCTTGTTTCCAGGATGGTGTCTACAAGCATTAGAAGCATTTATACTGTTTTAGATATTTGGTTTTCAAAACAAATATCTAAAATTTCTTCAGAGTACATTAACTTCGGAAGCATAATTTAGTTTAAGATATTACTTTTTGGTTTCTGAAAAACGAAACAGAGTAAACTGGGTTTGTGCTTGGAGCTGGAAAGGCATATGTCAGTGAAATCAGAAAAAAATAAATAAAGGGAAAATAAGATTGTTTTTCTGACTTCACTGGAAGACGTTTATTCTTGTTTTGGGTGTAAACTAATTTCATTTTGATCATTTTTTCAGTAAACAAGACATGGTATACTATTTGGCTTCTAAAAGAAAATATATTTTGATATGTGATATTAAGTATGTCAGCTGCTAGCATAAAATTTAAGGCATTAATGTTTGAAAGTGAAGTGAAAGTCGTGACATTTTGCCAAGTATAGTAGCCCATACTCTGAATTGGTGCTCTGCATTTAACCCATCCAAGTGCACACACACAGGAGTGAGAAGTGAACACACACCCGGAGCATGTTTTTGTATTGAGGGTGGAAGAGAGCGCTGTTCATTCACTCCCTCCCACCTACAACTCCTGCCAGCACCGAGACTCGAACCTGCGACCTTCGGGTTACAAGTCCAAATCTCTAACCATTAGGCCACAGCTGCCCCTTTTGCCCATTTGCCTACAAAACCTCCACTGACTCTGCACCCCTTTACCTAATTTCATTACTCCAGACTTATGTGCCTCTAGAAGCTTGTGTTCTGCAAGTGAACGTCGCTTTATTGTTCATCCCAAAGAGGCACAAAATCACTTTCACAGACTTTTTCATTAAATGTTCCCTGCTGGTGGAATGAGCTGCCCAACTCAATCCCAGCAGCTGAGTCCTTATCCATCTTCAAGAATCGGCTAAAAACACATCTCTTCCATCTTTATTTGACCCTCTAAATCTAGCACTCTTTATTCTTATTCTATCTATTTGTTTTCTTTTAATAAAAAAACATGACCTTTTAAGATTTGTACTCTGTTTTCTAACTGCTTGTTTTTCTATAAAAAAGACCTCTAACACTAGCTTTCTCTATTCTTTTTCTATTCTATCTATCTGTTTTCTTTTATCTATTTTATAGTCATATAATTAGAAGCCACATGTGGAAGCTAATGTGATTTGCTGTTCGTGTTGTGAACTACACTTTTGCAACATGTTTCTTGCACAGTCTATCTGAATCTGCAGTGCTGTCCCCTGCTGTTCTACGAGCTGTCTGGCTCCACTGGTGCTCTATGGGAAAGTTTAAGTGTTGCTTGCCAAACCTGATTTAGCAAAAGCCTCAAGATTCATTTGGAGTTTAACAAATTAGTTTTGGGATGGCAAACAAAACTTTCACCATTAAGGTTTTTGCTTAATGTCGTTTGTAATTACTCAAAAATAGATTTACTAATAGAGGCAAAGGTATCTATCTGATAGTATGTTGTTGTAGCAGTGGTGCTTTAAAATATTGAAAGACCTCTCTAAGAGGGTTTTACCCTGTATAACAGCTGTAAGACAAACCTGAATCAGCAGTTCAGTGTCAGGTATAATGAATGTGAAAATCGTCACATGCAGCATATTGCAGTCTTCAGGAGTGAGTCATATAATAATAATCAGTGATGTGATTTTTCCGTATAAATACGAGTTTGTGTTTTTTATGGGATGTGATTTTTGTGGAATGTGATTCGCATAGGGGGTGGTGCTGGGGGGTAGGTTGGTTATTGATTGGTGGTTTTTTTTGGGCAAAAAATGGCCTTACCTAAATAAACTGCAAAAAGAAACATAACGGACGGAATGGTCCTGAGAGCGCTGCACGAGCTCGCGGCAACATCTGCAGGACAGTTCAAAGAATTCAGATGATTCAAAGCACCAAACGCGAGCAGAATCTGCACTGAAACGAGACTCTTTATTGATCAGGATGCTGTATATGAAGCTGTTGTGTGTATGGAGAACTCGACCCGGTGACTTTTTATGAATGGCGGTGAGAATCTGAGATTGCTAGTGCTGTCATAAAATTCACAACGGTTGAACTGTAATTATACAGTAGGCTGTAGTGTATCACACTACATATCTGCTGTTACAGTAATGTTTTAGTTGTGATTCACTGTTAG
Organism: Cyprinus carpio; assembly: GCF_018340385.1. Lineage (NCBI taxonomy): Eukaryota > Metazoa > Chordata > Actinopteri > Cypriniformes > Cyprinidae > Cyprinus > Cyprinus carpio. Next base: position 1,765,419 of record NC_056615.1, read on the forward strand.
TGCTGCGCTTGGTTTGAGCCGCTTTCATTTGCATTTGGGAATGCAACATTTGTCATTAGAAACGTTTATAAATCTGTTGTTGTTTACAAAGAAGTTTCAGTGTCACATAATCCTCCAGAAATCATTTACACACATATGCTGATTTGCTGCTAAAGAAGCATTTCTCATTATTATCAATGTTAAAAACAGTTTTGCTGCTTAACATTTTTGTGAAAACAATGATACCACTCAAACATTTGTATAAGATTTAAAAAAGAGAGCGAAATTAATTTAATTTAATTTATCATGCATGAAAGTGACAAAAAGTGAGTGAATACATTTAAAATAATTTCTATTTAATGAATGCATTAACAAATTTAATTTAAATATTTGATAAATACAAATAAACTTTATATTTATCAAAAAATCCTGAAAATAAAGTGCATCATCATTTCCACACAAAATATGAAGCAGCAAAGTTGTTTTCAACATTGATAATAATCAGAAATGTTTCTTGAGAGTCAAATATATTGTAATGAAAACTGGAGCAATGATGAAGAAAATTCTGCTTTGCATCACAGTAATAACTTTACATTTTATAATATAGTAAAATTGAAAAAAAAAAATGTATTTGTAATATTATTTCACAATAGTTTAATTTTTTAAAAATTTTTTTTTTTTGCTGTGTTTTGAACAAATAAATGTTTCCAAACATTTGGCAGGTACTTTAATAATAATAACAATTCTATATACTGTACTATAATATATTATAGTACTTTATTATATTATTATATTGTTGTCATGATTATTAAATTATTAAATGGTGATTTTTTTTTTTACAGGACAGTATTTTTACGATATATCTTAATATCTTATAATATCTTTTAATGTGCTAAAATATATATATTTTTAATAATGAGTGGTGGGGGCGTGGCTTGGGGTGTGGTCAGATTTTCCTTCTATTTTGTCTCTAGCTGATTACATGCCTGAATAATAATAATAATAATAATTATAATAATAATAATAATAATAATAATAGCACAGGTTGGGGGGTTAATTCAAACTTTATTAACCAACATTAACAACTGATCACTGATCAGACAACATAAACAGTAGCAGCTGTTCAGTCAGCACACACCCTTTTCCTCCACTCTGTTTCCTCACACAAGAGCATGAGCACAGGATAATTGATATTATTAACAGGTATTTTAATTAAATGAATATATATAGCAATGAATAATAAATGAAATTATGAAAATAAATGACATTTTACAGGCTTTATATTGACCCCATGGCAGAATTGTTGGGAGTTCAATAACAGTTCTGTGTATATGTGGACAATTTCAGCTCTGGCTCTGAAAAGGAGAAGAAAGTGAGATACTTTAAATCAAAAGTCAAATTTAACAGTAAAATTTTGCCTTGACTAAGCCAGGGTTCCTCAATAGGCGGCTCGTGGGCCACATCCAGCCCGCGAGAGAAAAATGTTTGGCCCGCGCTAATTTCAAATGATGTGGCATGAAAATTAAGCGCAGCATCAGAAAGCAACATTATCTTACATTGTGTCTACACTGGATGCGGCACAGCTCAGCGCGAAAAAACCCCGACAGAAAACTGCGGACTCATTCTATTTCTGATGTGCAGACACAGTTCAAATGATTTGCAGTGAGTTCAGAGTTTTAACACAAGTTTGCTTTATTTTCAAGATCTGAGTTAAAATATCTAATGTTGCTTTCACTAAGGCTATAAAAATCACGCAAAATAATAATCAAACTCACATTAGACACTTTTAACATTGAATAAAGCACATAAGAGTATCGCTGTCATATTTTGTATGTTGTTCCTGCCACGACGTCTCAGAAAATAAAAACCATTTCTAAAAAGGAATTTCATGTCACTTATTGTCACGTGTCGCTGTCACGAGTGGTTAGGACAAAACCTACACAGAAAAGATACTTTTTATTGCGTCACGTCTGGTTGGGAGACATGGTGTTACAATTTGATCCCCCAAAAAAATCTAAGTATAAAAATATTAGTGCTGACAGATCTAATAATTGAATCTGCAATTAGGGAAAGTGGAGAGAAGAGATCCAATCTGGAGATGTGCAGGAACAGTTGATTTGCATAGCAGACGTGGAGATCCAGATTTTTTGTTTGTTCATGTGTTTTTAATATTCAACAGGCAAAGTTCTTCAGTATCTAGGCTAAATGCAAAAATGTTCATAATTGTTTGAATAAAATAGACTACTGGGGGGAAAAATCTGAATATTTACTTGTGACCATCTTTTGATTATTTTAACAAAAGCAACAATAATATAATAATTGTAATAATAATAATAATAATAATAATTTATATTTATAGGTCAGTGGCCCTTGGCTTGGCATTGTTGGGAGAATTCGGCCCTCAGTGAAAACTAATTGAGGAACCCTGGGCTAGGCTATGGATGGCATATTGACTGTGTCCTCTGCACAATCTGACTTTGCTGCAGTGGACCTGCTGGTTTCGTCTGGCCAGAGGAGAACTGCCCCCCCGACTGAGCCTGGTTTCTCCCAAGGTTTTTTCTCCATTCTGTCACTGATGGAGTTTTGGTTCCTTGCTACTGTTGCCTCTGGCTTGCTTAGTTGAGCTTGTTTGTGTCGCTGTTTTTGCGTTGATTTTTTTTTACTTTTGTCTTTCTCCTTTTTTGTTGAGCTACTTTCCAATTTAATACTCCAAAGCTGCTTTGACACAATCTCTATTGTTAAAAGCACTATTTAAATAAAGGTGACTTGACTTGACTGCTTCTGACCATGTGAAAGGCTACAGTATATGTGATCCGTATTGAAATCCATTCACCATCTTCAGCTGACCCGAGAGTGAACACCAAGAAGCTGCATGCAGGCAGAGTCTATTTTAGCTATAATACACCACATGAAGAAGTTTCTGCCAGACTTTATCTGTTTTATCAGTTTATCTGTCTCCTGTGGTTTTCCCTTTTTTTTGCTGGGGTTTTGTGGCAGAGTTACACCACTATAAGGGCACTACACAGGGTACTTGATGCTTAGAAAACAACATATATAACATTGTTTCCTTGTACTGCTGTGCATGGAAGTCAAGGGAAGTTCACTTGACAAAATATGTTCACAGTGCAACATCATCACAAACAGATGAAACTTGAGTCAGTCATATAAGAGAAGTTTGTGGGTATGGTATAATACAGTGTTTCCCAACCATCCCCAACCACCCAAAAATCCAATGGCACAGAAATATAGAAAGAAACATAGAAGTTTTTTAGAGAATAATAAATGTTGTCAGAGTTGGTCAGTTGGTCAATAAGTCCCCTATTATATAAATCAGTCTTTGCAGTTGGTATTTTGGCTTTATACATGATCAAATATTTGCACTTAACATTTTATGAAAATCATGCACAAATGGAGTTGGTTTTTGAGGAGCAAATGATGGGATCACTGTTTTTTTTCCCCCCATCATTAGAATGGCCACATCTGAAGCAGTCTCAATTTAATCACATTACATTTTCATCAACTTACAGGTTGTAAAGTTGTTTCTAGCTATATTGGCACTCAGTTTTTGTTGTGTTTAATGCATTTTGCCAAAATCTCATGATGTAAAAGACAAAGCGCTATGCACAAGATATTTAAAACATGCAAAAGTATATTGGCTACAACCAAGCGGCAAATAAAACTTTTCTTCATTTTTTAAACACATACAAAAAACATTAGCCTTTATAGACATAGTGTGTCTTGAGGAAAGAAAATGCTGTACTTATTTCAAACATCGGTTCTTTATTTGCCCTTTCATTGCAAACAAGCAGAGATTTGTGTCCAAACTGCGTAACACTTCATTCTGAAGTGGAGTTATCAGGTTTCGCTTACAGTTTAATCCAAAGGCGTTACAAGGTTTAGTCACAAGCTCTTTTGAATGCTTTTCATTTGGTTAAACGTTTGTAAAACCCACAAACAGACATAGGATGACCAATAGCACTGATTTAAAATAGTAATGAAATATAATAAGGATAGGAAGTTTTGATAATTTTCACAGTGGTTGGGAAACACTGGTATAATAGATATGATATGCACCGATCAACCACATCATAGATGCTCAGTTGGATTGAGATCAGGAGAAATTGGAGGTCAAGGCAACACCTTGAACCCTTTGTGATCTTCCTCAAACCATTCCTGAACAATTTCTGCAGTGTGTCAGGAAGCATTACCTTGCTGAAAGAGGCCACTGCCATGAAAGGGTCTGTGGTCTGCAATAGTTATTAGGTAGGTGGTAAAGTAGTAGGACCCAAGGTTTTCCTCCTGCCTTCTTCCCATAGTGCATTATGCCATCTCTTCTCCAGGTAAATGACGCACATGGCAGTTTACCTGATCTAAAAGAACATGTTGTTCATCAGACCAGGTGACCTTCCATTGATCCATGGTCCACTCTGATGCACATTATAGGTGCTTTTGGTGGTGGACAGGGGTCATGGTTTGCGGCTTCGAGTTCTTTTTTGTTCTGTCACCTTTCTCTTATGGCCAGCAAGTTTTTCAGCAATCAGAGCCTCTGTGTGATATAGGGCTGAAAAGAGGGCTATAAAGAGACCGACCTTAGCTCTATATTCCAAAGTGTTCATAAAATACAACAATTTAAGTTTGGATAGTGCACTTTAATGCCTATTTTAAAAAATGGGGGGTGACAGTTAATGGGTTAAACTTAGGATGACTATAAAGTGTACTTACATTTAACTAATTTTTAAATCACACTTTTAGTAAATACACTAATAAAAGTCCTCTTTTTAGTTTTTGTGGTATAGGATAGTGCACTAAAAATCTATTTAAATATCAGTGGTATGTACTATACTTTTGCAAATCCACTGAAGTACTACTGAAGTAGAAATATGATTTTAATAATTGTATTTATAGTGTATAACATTTAAAATTTTATTTAGCACAATTGAAAAATTAAACAAAATAAGATAGTACTACAAATGTACTTGCTTGTATTTTTTTAGTGCATTCAAGTACACTTTATTTCTACCTGGGTCATAAACATTTACAGCAGTTTTGGCAGAACATGAGAGTGAGTAAATAAAAGAATGTTCATTTCGGGGTGAACTATTCCCAAGAGTGTTTATTTAAGCTTTTCCTAAGCTGATCTAAATAAGTTGTGTGAAAAACAAAGGCAGAGAGGGTATAGAGAGAGGGAAATTGGATAAGGGGCTTGAGAAAACATGCTATGTGAGCCAAAAACGTGTGCCAGTGTGCTGGATGGCCTTCAGGCACTGAAGGACAGCGAAAGACAGAGGACAGAGAAGGGCAAAGAGAAAGATGGATGAATGTGGAAGGAGAGCAGGCAACATAATGACTTCTACGGTCATTTCTGTAACAACATGAACAGAGTGGCTGAGCAGATGATCACAGACACACGTCAGAGCTATTAGTGTTAGCTGTGCTTTCCTTTAGGTCTGGGCAATGTTGCTAAAAAATACATAGAAACAAATCACATAAACGCAGTTCTAGCTACAGCAATGAGATGCTATGAAAACATCTCTGTTGTAATGTTATTATTTCCACGAGTCATGAGTCGAGGAAGGAACATGAAATAAAGTTTTGGAACAAGGGCCACATTAGGCTTTAAATAGTACTTTGACCAAACAGTATAATTCCTCATAAATATAATGTTCTGCCTCGATTGGTTCTTGTAACCTTTGAGCCCAGAAACAGTTGTGTAGCTATTCTAATACATGATGCTCGGTTTTCTGAAGCATGTCTGTGACTGATGGGATCATTCAGCCATCGCCTGAAGTATTGCTTGAGTATAGAGGTGTTAGAAAACCCTGGAAAAGGAGATTATAAATGGTCTATTTTACCTTCTCTACTTCCATGCTGAGTTTTTAATTAACATGCTCTCTACATTTATCAAAATTCTTCAAATAGGAAAAAAAAAAAATCATAATAATAACCTAGCCATAACCCAGTGAAATGTTTTATTATAGTTTTAGTTCATGGATGCTTTTGATTTAATACTGCAAATAGATGGAATAGCTGCATTTACACAGGACTCTCAATCGCACAATCCAAAGCATATTGATTTTTGATTCTCACACACGAAATGAAAAAATTAAAAGCAGTTATTTTAAGCAGAGCCAACCAGTGGATGTGTGTGTTTGGATTTATTGAAGTTTATCACTGAGAAACTTGGCTTGAACACTGAAAAAAAAAGGCAGCTGTGGTTTCCAGAATTTTGCTGTAAAAATATGATTGCAGCATTTTAGGATTACTGGATTTCAATTAAATTAACATTTAAAAAACGTAATTTCATTAACTGATATACTGGTAATATATTAGCCAATTGAAGTGCTGAAATCGGTTTAGTACTTTTGTGTTACACTGATAACCACCAATGGTAGGTGGTGATGAGAAAGTCACATGATGAGCCAAAGCCCATCACAAGCAGCTTTTCCACAAGCTGAGAAGGAAAATACTGAAATATATATATATATATATATATATATATATATATATATATATATATATATATATATTGCACTGTGTCATTCACACAAACACTAATCACCATCACGGAAACTAATAATGCAATAAACATTCATTTAACAACATTAGATGTCACATACAACCCTAATGTACACAAGTGATAAGAAAAAAAAAACTAAGAAGAAACAGTTATTTCATTGAAAAAACATAAAATGTTAATTTAAGGATTTTCACTGTAAAGTGTGTATTACTGTAAAATTACATGTAATGCCCAATAGAGTTTTTCACTGTTTATAACAGGGGAACATACTGTTAACTAGCTACCATTAAAATCACACTCATTTTTTGTTTAAAAAAATCAGTTCAGCTACTGTATAAGCAGCTACACAAAGCAAGAGTGTCATTTTCAGCTCAGGTCAGTGTTGATTCAATTTAGCTCAGTAACAATGTCAACAAATCATTTATGAAAAAAAAATCAGTCCCTCCAGAATTTCCCTGAACTTTTTTCTGATTTTTGCGGCCTAAAATGACTGATTTTCTGCAGCTTTTCTCACAATTTGCAGTGACATTTGCGGCATTTCTTACTGTTTTGCAGTGAAAATATACCACAGACAACATTCTTCTAACACTGTTATGACTTTTCTGACTTCGTGAACCGCTGTAGGGCTCCAGACTAACATCTGAGGACACCAGCACTAGTGCCATTAAGTTCTACAGAAGGTGGGACCAGCACCTGACAGTAAAGCACTCTCCCCAATCACACATGTACATCTCGGAGACGTCTATTTGATGTCTGCATTTACAGATGCAAGATGTACTTTTAAGACTGTTTGTTTATATGCAGTACATCTCTAAGATGTCAAATAGACATTTAGTAGAATGCATGTAAAACTGCTTCTGAGACGTTTATCAGAGTACACAGCCGATGATTCCCAGATCTTTAGCAGACGTCTTACAGATGTAATAAATATATTACATCTGATAAAATGTACTTTTATTACTGTCATAATAATTGTTTGCTTTCCTACATTATGAAACTTTTATTTTTGTACATGGGGGAAACCCATGAAGGATGAACAAATATTGTCACATTAAAAATAACTTTCAAATCCGGTAATACTAAAAGCTTTGAAGTGCTGGGAAAAGTTGTGTGAAGCATTTAAAAACACTCGAAAACATTAGATTATTTCTGCCACAAGTTGTTCCTGTAGTTTTAGTTTTAATTTTATATTGATCAGTGGTGGAGATTTGTGTTTATTGAACAATGTTTTTCCTGGTTTCCACATCAGTGGCGTTTGTTCTGATATTTGTAGCTTTAACAGAATTCTGCGCCAAATTTGAATGCTTTTCACAAGATTTAACAGAGATGTTGATTCTGTGGCGAATTCGACTGCTTTCTTCACTGTATCTGCCAGCGCTGTGTATACAGTGTTGCCAACTTGGTGACTTTGTTGCTAGATTAAGCGACTTTTCAAACCCCTTTCTAAGCCCAAATTCTGTGGAAAATTTGTGGCAATTGCGAAAATATAAATCTTTTACGAAAATTGCGGAGTTTGCTTGATTTTGCGATAAATTCGGCAATCTCAAAATCGCAAAATCCTGGAGGGACTGACAAATCTGATTCAGCTGTAAACCAGCCCAATTCAGTCCAGGTTTTGTTCTCATCTGATGAGATCAGTGCAGTTAAAACGATAATATTACTGAATATCAAGTGTCTTTTAAACCCCTAACTAAGCAAAGAACCCAAACTCCATCAGAAAGTCCTCAGGAATTGGGAAAGAAACCTGTGCACACTGTGTGATTTATGATGAAAGTTGTATTTGTGGATTGATACTCAAAAATGTCCATCCATTTCCATGTCTCTTCTGCTTTAGGATCAGGATATGTCACACCTGCATTTATTGAGTAGCTCCAGACAGCAGAAGCTGTTGAGTATAATACACAGTTGTTGTTCTCAGCATTTCTTTAAGCAGAGGAAAATCCTGGAAATCAATTATTTTCTCTGGCAAGTGGAATGAGGGCACATGCTTATGGTTGCCAGATTGGACAGACTGATTAGAATATTAGACTAATCCCAAATTGTACAAGTTTAATGCACTGACTGGGTGGTTTGGATCTTCTGGGATCTGGCAACACTTTTGCGGAGGCTCATTAGGTCGTATTCCAGTATAATGGAGCTATTGAAAGGAGAAAAAAACAAACATTTTCAGGATAAATGATCCACGGGCTGGATTAAACCACATGGAGGGCCAAATCCAGCCAGCTGGCTAAAGTTTACGCAAGTCTAAACTAGTGTAACGGCATTAAAATCATCACAATATTCACATTGTTTTGCATCGCCACCATATATATTTGTAGCTGTCTACTTTCCCTTTGGGCTGAAATGATGATGAAAACTCATATACATGTGTACATGTGTGCATGTTTATGTGTATTTCTTGTTTTCGCTTCAGGCCAAAGCAAGCCAGGCAGCTCTCATGACAAGCTTTAGGGGGAAGTAAGGCAGGATGTACTGTAAGGTGATCGTCGTCTATTTTGGTGTGTTTGTGGTTGTGTAATGTCAGCTCTTCTGTGGAGCTCACATGTCATGCGGTGGGCATCACAGACACGTGTGCCATTGAATTAAAGCGAATTTGCCCTGTCTGTCATCAGCTGATGTCAGATGCTCTGTTTCCATGCTGCCAGATTTCTTAAAGAAACACTAGTGATATTTCATTAATGATTTTTATTAATGAAAATTCTGTAATTATTTATTTATCCTTATGTTATTGCAAACCTGGGCTGCGTTTCCCAAAACCATTGATATCTAAACATGGTCGCAATGGTCGAGAATTTCATCGTTAATAAGACGTTTTCCAAAACAATATTTCCAACAAACATTCGCAAACAGCTTTGCAACACTATAGCTCTCAACCTGTGGTTAGAAACATAGTTTCTTGTTAGTATGATGTGGACTGACTTGATGTTCTTTGCCAAAAGCAAGCAAACCTACATTTCCATTTAAATTTAAATACACGTCATCTTACATTTTTTTAATGTGTCAATAAATCAGCACCGTTTTTGAAGAATGCACGTGTGTAAATAAGTGAAGTATGATGTGAGAGGGAAGTGGCAGTGATTCAGACATCAAATAGAGTAAAACAAGGCAGATCAAAAATGAGTCAAGTTTTGCTGAAAATCATCCTTACCACCATAGCTCTCAAATTTGATTTGTGTTTATATGGAACCAAACTTCCTTATACTGCGCCCATCTCTTCATTCTAATCTTCTCCCGTGTTTTTGTTTTCGTTTTGAACAGTCTTTTGTTTTTCCGTTGTTTTCCGCCCTGCTGTCAAGCTCGCCAGCTGTGTCATTGTCAAGCCCGCCGGCCGCTCCTGAGTCAAACCTGTCAGCCGCCCCTGAGCTCGCTCCAGTGTCTACTCCAGCCTGCCGGCCACTCCTGAGTCAAGCAGCTGTGTCATTGTCAAGCCCGCCGGCTGCCGGCCACTCCTGAGTCAAGGCTTCCGGCCGCTCCTGAGTCAAGTTTGTCGGCCGCTCCGAAATCAAGGCTGCCGGCCGCTCCTGAGTCAAATTTGTCGGCCGCTCCTTAGTCAAGCCTGTCGGCTGTCCCTGAGCTCGCTCCAGTGTCTGCTCCAGCTCCAGAGCTCGCTCCAGTGTCAGCTACCACCTCAGAGCTTGCTCTAGTGAGGGCTCTTGTCCCCAAGTTTAGCCCACAGAGGGCTCCTGTCCCCGAGTTTAGCCCACGGAGGGCTCCTGTTCCCAAGTTTAGCCCACGGAGGGCTCCTGTCCCCAAGTTTAGCCCACAGAGGGCTCCTGTTCCCAAGTTTAGTACGGAGGGCTCCTGTTCCCAAGTTTAGTACAGGGAGGGCTCCTGTTCCCGAGTTTAGCACAGAGGGCTCCTGTTCCCAAGTTTAGCCCACGGAGGGCTCCTGTCCCCGAGTTTAGCCCACGGAGGGCTCCTGTCCCCGAGTTTAGTACAGAGGGCTCCTGTTCCCAAGTTTAGCCCACGGAGGGCTCCTGTTCCCGAGTTTAGCCCACGGAGGGCTCCTGTTCCCAAGTTTATCCCACGGAGGGCTCCTGTTCCCGAGTTTATCCCACGGAGGGCTCCTGTTCCCAAGTTTAGTCCACGGAGGGCTCCTGTTCCCAAGTTTAGCCCACGGAGGGCTCTTGTCCCCAAGTTTAGCCCACAGAGGGCTCCTGTCCCCGAGTTTAGCCCACGGAGGGCTCCTGTTCCCAAGTTTAGCCCACGGAGGGCTCCTGTCCCCAAGTTTAGCCCACAGAGGGCTCCTGTTCCCAAGTTTAGCCCACGCTCTAGTTCTAGTGAGGGCTCTTGTCCCCGAGTTTAGCCCACAGAGGGCTTTAGTACGGAGGGCTCCTGTTCCCGAGTTTAGCCCACAGAGGGCTCCTGTTCCCAAGTTTAGTACGGATGTTTCCTGTTTTAGTGTTTGGGGGATGGTGTTCTCAAGTTTATGAATCCAGTCCAGAGTACACTCCTGTGCCCGCGCTTTGGGAGTGCCCACCAGCGGGGGGCGGAGGGTTTGGGGCACGGCCTCGTAGGCTGCTCTGCCACGGCCTCCTGGACTGTCTGATCCACCATGGCCTTCCCGAGCTGCCTGCTTCGTGATGACGCCCCGAACGGGTATCCCATGTCTGTGCTGAGGGACCTCCAGAGCGCCCCCCCACCCATTGGATGTTGTGTGGGGAGTAATGTCAGATTCTGTTCCATGTCTTGGGTAATGTCGTATTCTTTTGATTTTGTTGTGTTGCGTCCCCATTATGCCCTTATTTGTTTTTTCCTGTTCCTGTCCATATTTAGTTCTATTGGTTCCAGCTGGGTTTAATTAGTTACTGTGTATTTAAAGTGTGTTATGTCCCTCGTTTCCTGTCTGCTGTTGTCTTCTCTGTGATTTCCCGTGTTCCTGTGTTCCCCGCTTTGAGTTCTTTAAAGTCTTTGGAATTTTTTTACTCCTCATTTTGTAGTTTATTTTGTTCCTGATACTCTTAGTTTGTTTTGTTACTGTATTATAAGTTTTTTTCTTTGGTGTTATTGTGTATTTGTATTTTGTTGTGTTTGAGGTTTGCTTTCAAGTGCTGAATGCTCACAGAGTTTGAGTTTGTTTAATCACCATTCTAGATGAATCTGCTGGATGGTTATTTGCTTTTGTTTGTTTTTCTAGATGTTTATATTGTTTGATTTTTTGTTTTCATGCTTCTAGATGATTCTTTTAAAGGAGGTCATGTGAAAATACAGAAGAAGACGAGTTTAAATTAAACAGGTGGACCATGGATTTGGGGAGGTCTATTAAGAGTAGGAATTAAACACAACGAGAAGCAATTAAACAGGACCATGGAATTTTGTTTGATAATAGTTTTTGATTATGTATTTTGATTTTAATGAAGTAATTTTGGATGTAATATTTAGTTCATAATTATGTAATTTAAATAACTTTTTCTATTTAAATATACTTACTAAAATATAATTTATTCCTGTGATGCAAAGCTGAATTTTTAACATCATTACTCCAGTCTTTAGTGTCACATGATCCTTCAGAAATCCTAAAGAATCAGGTTTTTCTTGTTGAATATAATTTCTAAAATTTGAGGATTTTTTTTTAAATAAAAATTGTAAACATTATTATAAATTGTTATAATTGTAATACTATTTCACAATATTTTATTTTCAAGTAAACGTAAATATTCTTTGTTGTAATTGTGTCATAATTTTTTTATTTTTTTTTTTTTTTTTTTATGGCAGACTCCTCGTGGTGACGTGAATGCACAGCTTGTGTCACGTCACAGCTCTGTTGGCACAGCTGACCTCTCGCCAGCCCTTCTCTTTTGTGTTTCTGCCATATGCTCTCACTGTAATTTACAGGCTGCAGTGGGGTGGGCAGATGGACCAAAAACTGATATCCTGCTATGTGATAGTATTATTATTAGTATTGTGCGTGATCTGTTTTGCATCATCACAATGTTGTACTGTATAGCACAAAGCTGTAACCACCAAATTTCCCTCCAATAATCAAATATTGGCAAATATTATTATTATTTTTTATTTTTTTGGCTAGTCTGCCTCAGCTTTTATTCATTTCAAAATACTTGAGGTGGGCAGTTTTAATGGTTAAAGAGTCTTAGGTAAGATGCAGGTAGTTAAACATTTGACAGAAATTTGTGTCAAATTTCACCGGTTTGAATTAAAAGTAGTCTAATATATTATTTATGTAGACCTAATTCATGTAATGTTATTTGTAATGTGAATGTGAGAAGCAAGGCATTTTACCAAACCTGTTTAGGTGTATTAGGCGTAAGATGTGCATATTTTATAATAAAAATAATATTTGAAAATTGTTCAAATGTATAATGTTACAATATGGCTCTTTTACTTTCTTTGCGACCGCATCTTCACCCCAACCCCAACTAAAAATAAAATAATTTGGAGACTTTACTCTCCAGAACATTGGGAGGGCATTGGGTGATAGCATGGCTCCTAGCCTGCTTCTTATCCAGGTTCTTGGCCTTGACAGAAGCTGGAATCAGTTAGGACAGATTTAGGAGACACTGAACGACTTATTTCAAATACCTAACATTTTATTGAATAGGAGATTAAAAGGATAAATTCAAGTTTAAGTTTATTTGTATAGCACTTTTTATGATACAAATCGTTGCAAAGCAACTTTACAGAAAATCACGTTTCTACAATATATTTAGTAGTAGCTTATCAGAGGTGACTGTCAGTTCATGTGCATATGGCAGAAATGTATGGAAAAATCAATTAAAGATGTAATCAAACAGACGATGAACACTATAAACAGCAATTATTATATGATGCAATCAAACTTATAGCAAAGTTTGGTAGTTCTGTATGTTGTTTCATGTTTGGCATCATCTGAGGTCCTCTGAGGGGTTGGCATCATCTCTTCTCAGGTGTTCTGGATCCAGACTGGAGCTTGTGTAAATCCAGTCAAGCGAAATTGATTTGTTTAACCCAAGCTAAAGAATATTAATGTGCATTTGATCAGATCAACTGCAGTCCAAGATTATGAGATGCGTTATTTGAATGCCTGGCCAAAGAGATGTCTTTAATCTAGATTTAAAAATAAATAAATGAAGGATTGAACAAATCAATTCATATGGATCATTGGATTTGATTTATACTTTTGTAATTAGTCATTAAACACAGAATCTAGATCATTAAAACAGACAAAAAGCTTATTTCATAGGACACTACATTTTATTGTTAAAAATATAATAAATTATTAAATTGTTCAATGGAAATCAGTGAAATTAATTGATTAGACATCCTTTTGTATTACTAAAATGTAATTATACCACACATATACCATAGAATCTAGATATATTAAAATGGAAAACATGGATTTGGGAAAAAAAAAATCTAATGGAATTTGAGGAAATAATGAAACTGATTTCATATGCCCTTACACTTATACTGTACCAGCTGCATTCATCTAGCAATAGCAAGTAGCAAATCATTCTTTGTTCATGGCTCTGACATAAAGGAATGGTTAGTGACCCACCCAAACTTCCTGTGTCAATAGCAAATCTGTCAACACAGGAAAATCTAGGCTTTGTTTAATGGGTTCTTTAACATTTGTGCATTACGCTATCACGTGCATGTCCTGGACTAGTCATCTAAAAAGAGTGATTTGTTTCCCATAAAATCTTTAATGCTCTACTGAGAGTGTGCTGAGCTTTGGTGATGCATTGCTTACATGTGTGTGCTGAGTGGTTTATAGTAGTAATGTCTGTCTCCCGAGGTCACTGCGATTGCATAAACATTGTCTGAGAAATCCTGCTACAGTGTTCTGTTGTTAAAATGTATTTTATTAATGGCCAGAGGTTTTCCCTCTCTTGTCTGCTCCCATTAGACACACTATAGAGAGTATATGTATTATTGTATTACTGATTCAGGCAAAGAAAAAAAATAATATAAGAATATTCTGAAAACTTAATGATTGTAAAGACTAGTAAAGAATGAGTCTTGTAAGTTATCAGATCTATTTTATTTTTTTATTGATGTTTTATTATTATTTATTTTTTTTTGCCTGTGATTGATGGCAAAGTGGCAAGAAACAAGAGTGAGAGAGAGTCTTTGGTGTATTGTAAGCACTATCGGGCCAACATGTTAATGTATGATCACTTTTATTTTGTTGTAATTATTAACATTTTGCAGATTCTGTGAGGTGTTTGTAAATTTATGACTGCCACTTTCTCATTATAGCTCTGTTATAAAATAGTCCACCATCAAATTTAATTGAATACATATTTAGTTACAATAGTCAGCTTTTCTCTATTCTACTGAACTAGATGTACCTTTTTTTTTCTTCTTCTTCTTCACTGAGCTCATTGAAATGCATTTTGAGACAGCCTTTACATCAATGATGCACCTATGATTCCTTAAAACACTCCTCTCCAGACTACTCAGTTTTAATATGGAGGAGATGTCTTTCTCTGCCTGTTTTTTGAAGGCAGGTCTGATTCCAGCTTTGCTCACTCTGGACAACCAACCTCATGAAGGGCATCCTGGGATACGTTTTAAACAGTAGAAGTTGTTGAAGTACTTCCCATGTTTGTTAATGCAAGACACCTTTTGGCTGTTTTTCCTTGACTGTCAGTATCAGAACAAAGCTTTTATTTATAATACATGTATATGTATAATATATATTGGCATGTAAATACAGCCTTGCTACACATTTACATTTAATTATTTAGCAAACACTTTTTTAAAAAATATGTACAGTGTAAATTGTAGAATCAGAATTTCATACATTAACATAATCTATTTGTCCACAAAAAGTAAAAGTAGATTTTAGATCATGAAAAGTAAAATTCAGTTAAGTTTGGCTGGTAGTAAACACACAAATAGAAGCACGTACATGCTGAGAGAAAAATATGTCTTAAAAGGATAGTCCACACCAAAATGGAATGTTATGTCATTATTCACTCCCAGATCATCCCAAACTTGTATGCATTTCTCATTCCGTTGAATGTAAAAGAAGACATTTGAAGAAAATCCCACGTTTCAGTTGCTATTGATCTCCATTGTATGGACAAAAATACAATGGAAGTCAATGGGAACCAAAACTGTCTTCAGAATATCTTTTGTGTCCTCGGCAGAAAGAAATGCATTCAGGTTTGGAATCAGTTTTATTTTTAGGGGAGTATTTTCATGAAACCCGTGTCTAGCATAAACAAGTGTTAAGACTTGCAGACTCGTATTCATAGATTTATAGTTTGTGTTTGTTGAGAGATGAAATGTCAAGCACTGAGCGCTGTGGCTAGACGAGGTCAGTGAAAACATAGACGGCTAGTCCGTGACCCCTGCTGCCTGCTCGTCTCGCTCTCACTCTCTCTGTCAGATCACCTTGCTTTTAATCCCAGAGGCTTCTTTTTTTAGCGGCCTTGCACTGAAAAGCATTTTTTATCTCTCCTACATTAGCTATTTTTGGTCTCTGAATACAGGTTAAAAGGCTCCGGTTAATACAAAATATTTCATCCATATGCCGCCTCTGATTAAATCAGACTAAATACCACTCAGAATGTGCCAGACCCTTCACGACTGAGAGCTGATGGGCCAAGAACCATGAAAAAGTATTTACTTAGATTCACTTTTCTGTCCCGCCTATGGACTGTCTGTGTGTGTTTTTCTCCCCATGTGCTCCCTGTGAGCTAGTTTTTCCTCTAGTTGATTAGTCATTTGTTTCACCTGTGTCTCGCTAATTTACCCTTGTTTTATGTTGTATTTAAAGTGTAGTCTACCCCTTGTTTCCTTGTCGGGTCTTGAAAGTCTATGTTGTGCTACAGTTGTCTCCAGCCAGCCCTGTATTACCCTAGGTTTGTTTATTGAAGATTTTTGTTCGTATTTATCCTGCGTTTCCACGTTCCTTGCTCCTCTCCATAGGCAATCGAGACAGAAGACCCGGCCGAAACAAAAAGTACAACTGCGTGCTCCCACTCTGTTTTGTTTCTGCGTTTTGTTCAGTGTTTTGTTTTCTGTTTTTCCGTATTGATCTCCTCGCTGCTTTGTTCACCTCCCTAGCTCGTAAGGATCTGCCCCTTTTGAGTATGAGGTTGAGTTCATCCAGTTCGCCATTTTAATGGCATTAAACGACGCTGCGCTGAACTCAAATTACCACCGCCCGGTTGACCTCCCAGACACCACTGGACTGAGCTGGAAGTGAAGCAATCATCCAGTGTCTGGAGAGCGTCTATCCCCGATCCAGAGAACAGCCAGACTCAGAGCCCAGCCCACCATCTTCCCGCTGTGCGGAGCCCAAGCCTGAGCCCACCGATGACGGTGAGCCTGAGCCCACCGTGACCAACGAGCCATCGGCGCATGGAGCAACAGAGCTGAGGATCAGCATGGAGCCGATGCTGCTCGTGACGTCAGACCAGGTGCGAGAGCCAGCTACAACACCCACTATGAGGGAGCAAGCGAGAATGCAGAGAGGAACTCCACCCACTGCGCCAAGGCTGAGATCTGGGACTGCTAAACTCTAAAGGAGAGGTTATGGATTTATATGCGGACCTACCCCTCTCCTCCCTCCTTCGTCAGAGCCCTTTGTCACTCCGGTTTCCATTTCCAGCCCAGAGAGGGCTCCTTGTCCCGAGTCTAGCCGAGAGAGGGCTCCTGTTCCCGAGTCTAGCCCAGAGAGGGCTCCTGTTCCCGAGTCTAACCCAGAGAGGGCTCCTGTTCCCATGTCAAGCCCAGAGAGGGCTCCTGTTCCCGAGTCTAACCCAGAGAGGGCTCCTGTTCCCATGTCAAGCCCAGAGAGGGCTCCTGTTCCCGAGTCTAGCCCAGAGAGGGCTCCTGTTCCCGAGTCTAACCCAGAGAGGGCTCCTGTTCCCGAGTCTAACCCAGAGAGGGCTCCTGTTCCCGAGTCTAACCCAGAGAGGGCTCCTGTTCCCATGTCAAGCCCAGAGAGGGCTGCTGTTTCCGCGTCTGGCCCATGAAGTGCTCCAGTACCCGAATTTAGCCCTGGACGGCTCCTGTTCCTGAGTTGGGCCCAGAGAGGGGTTCAGTTTTCAAGTTTCGCCCAGAGAGGGCTCCTGTTCCCGAGTTTAGCCCGGAGAGGGCTTGTGTCCCTGAGTCCAACACAGAAAGCGCTTCCGTTCCCAAGTTCGACTGTCTACAGCCACAGTATTTTTAGTAAATGCCATCTGGAAATATCCATGTAGAAAATAAAGGAATCTACAGAAAAGAAATACTTTTCAAGTTAGAATGATGTCAAGTCTTTGTTGTGTGGCAGAAATGGATATTTCTTCTGTTGTTGCATGTGGTCTGAATGCAGAAACCCTCATCAGTCCCTCAGCACACTGCATTTGTGTGTTTGTCTTTGGTGAAGTGCTCACACTGTGGGTGGATGAGCAGCAGGGGAAAGTCATGGCTTTATTGTGCTGTTTTTCACCACTCTAGCGCTGTGTGAAATACACCAGCATTTCTTTCCATAACCTTGTTATTGGCATTTGCTTGGCTGCTGAATGTTTAGAAATGCCCAGAGATTTGTATCTCCCTTGTACACTTTCTGAGCTCTTTGTGTACTTCAGACTGTGATGTTGGAATGTATCGGATTCGGGTGGAGTTATATGACCTTTATTGATAGATTTTCTCAGACCTGCCTTGTATTACTCTGTCAGTCTTCCTAAAAGACCACATAAAGTTTTACTGCTTTTAGACCGTGTTGTTGCACTGTGGGAATAAATATGTAGTTGAGAGACATGGAACCAAGTGCAACTTTTATAGAAGTAAGATAATGATCCAAGAAGGAGACTAGCCAAAGGAAACAGATTAGTCAATAACACCAAAACAATAACCGATAAAGGATGGACTGAAACACGGGACTTTAAATACACAAAGAAAACTAGCAATTAAACAAGACAAAGGTGAACATAATCAAAAACCATGGCAATAAACTCAAAACCAGGAAGGGAAATGGAAACAAAGAAAGCAAAATGCAAACTAAAACTAAAAAAAAAACGAAACATTCTTGATGCACTGAAATTTCATCATTTTTGTTACCAATTTCAATATAACAATAAAACAATACTAGCCTAAGTAAAAATAAGCTTACGGAAGACAGTTAAACAGTCACAAATTAGGCTACAACAGAACAAAGATCGTAAAAAAAATCGGCCCACTTGAAAAACTTAAAGCACTGAATAATAAATATTATATTGTGTAAAGAAAATGTGCAACTACTGAATAGTCTTCACTGTATAAATTCAATATACTTTCATTCTTATTTATTTGACAAAAGTGATACAGTCAAGGACAGTAAGTGATTTTCTTTCTGAAGTTTGATTTACATTGTTGACACAAATGGGAACAGCAGCTATATTAGGCTGCTTTAGAGGAATAATTCACCCAAAAATTAAAATTCTGTTGATGTTCTAAAACTGTATGAGATTCCTTCTGCTGTTGAACACAAGATAATATATTTGGAACAATATTTGTAAACAGTTTCTGGGGCCTTATGATTTTCATATATGAAAAAAATAAAAATGAATGAATGAATGAATAAATAACACAAGTATATATAATATAAATATTATATACATTTTATATATATATATATATATATATATATATATATATATATATATATGTTATACTATATATACACACATTTTTGGAGTCAGTGGGGACCAGAAACTGGTTGCTGGTATCTTCATTTTTGGGTGAACTATTCTTTTAAGATCTCATCATATAATCCAGGATCTCATATAGCCTAACGCTACACATGCTTTATCTTTAACTATTAACATTCATTTAAGACGGAAAGTAACTGTGTTTTTAAGGATAATCACAAAGACATGCATTTTGAAACATAACTTTGTGTATTTGAGCTTTTAAGCACAAGGAGCGGCTGTTTAGTCAGTCGCTATACAAGCAAGTATGCGCGGCGTGAATAAGGCTGAAACTGTCGTAATGCACGTATTCACCAGAATGAAGTTTATGAAGAATTTAAACCATTTGTTTTAAAACTCTGCTCCATGTGCCCGGTTCACTTACCTTTTCAGTTACTTCAACTTCATTATCAGCTTTTGTATAATAAGCTTTTGTATGGTGACCTTACTGACTAACTCGTGTTTTTTTTTTTCTTTTTCTTTTTCTTCTGTTGTTTGTATTTGAAGTTTTTCATTTTTCAGTCCCTCTCTCAGAATTGCTGACATTTTTACTTACCGAATATCGTTCTTTGCACGACCATTTCCAGATTACTCTAGAACGAAGTGAAGAGTGGAGGTGAATGCAGACATACTGGGCAGCAATCACCTGATAGATACGTGAACATGTCATTCAAATGTCAAATATAGAATAAATGCATTTTATTGGTAAACCAAATTCAGTCTATGTTTCGATCTCAAATGGTAATGTATGGAATTTATGGAAAGGCTCAACTAAATAACAGCACTAATAAGTGGGGGGCGTGGTGGCTTTGGCGATCGGCGCGCCAGTCAATCTACCCCACAGCCAATCACAGGCCCCCTCCTTACTCGGGCCCCGGGGCTTCAGCCCTGCCTAGCCCAATTGTTAATACAGTTGGGCCTAAGATGTATATTCGACAGCATTTTAATAAGAAGCAGGTTCAGACATTGGCCTGAGATCAGTAATGAAAAGTGAAAGAGAGCAGGTTCAGACATTGGACTGAGATCAGTATATAATGTGCGTAATGCCTGTGTAATGTTTGATTACATCAGACATTCAGAGAAATGAAATTACTTTTTTGGGCCTCTTGGAAAAAAGACTTCAGTGATGTTATATTCAAAATTAATTTGGTCAAACGATTGTCATTTTAAGATTTTACTGTAACAACGTGAATGTTATACAGCACATATTAATATAAATATTTACCTAAACTGTTTCAGCTGAGGGATGAGAGATGCACACACTGTATACCAGAGACGTGCACTGCAAGTTCAAGTATTAAGACTCATATATTGCAGTGAAAAATATAGTTGTGTGGGTACAATCCAACAGTTGGTATCAGTTTTCATTTATATATTTATTTTTACCACAGTGTACCATTTGCGAAGGCTATGTAACACTGCACCTGTTAAAAGCTTTGAGAGTTTGAAGATTGTGTGTGTATCTACAGTATTTATATAAAATTCCTTCATATGACATATCATACATAACTCATATATATGTAACTGAGTCACCATGGAAACTACAGAGCCAATATTATCTCTTTATATTGAGCTTGCAGTATTAACTTACTGCATGTGAAAGAGATGGGGGATTTGTTGCAAGCCAGACTAGAACCTGCATCTCCAGTCATGAAGCACTGTGGCTTCAGATGCATTTGTACAAGCTGACATCAGTTTTAGCTTTAATATTTGTTTTGCTTGGTGAATATATTTGTATTTGAATGTTGGAAAATCATTACTCAACTTGACGGTTAACTTTGAGTTTGGTGGATTATACTTTTAATACGCTTGCATTAGACAGCATGCATTTCCTTGTGTGCTTGTGTTCCCTCCGTCTCTCCATTCACAAACACAGTAGAAAACAGCCCATTAGTCCAGCCATTACATGTGATTAGGAGTTTTTTGGGTAAACACATTGCATAAACAAATAGCTGTTTTTCCTCTTGTTTGCTTTCTACTGCTTTCATCTCTCTCTCCATCTCCCTCTCTCTCTCTCTCTCTCTCTCTCTCTCTCTCTCTCTCTCTCTGTCTCTCTCTAGCCACTTATTATTATGTGTGAAATGTTGCACATTCCTAAAGCTCAGTCTTGCTACAATGTACTTCACAACAAACTTTACTATACTTTTAATTCAGTCATTTAGAACTTACAGTTCTGCTCGTAAAAAAATGCATGTTATTTATTATTTACTACTGTGCTGAATCTATTTCATTACATACATTCCACAAGACAAAATAACTGAATTTATAAAAAAAAAAAAAAACTTCAAAAGTTAACATACCCTTGCCTTGTAATGCTGTGTCATTGCCTGAATGATCCATGACTGTTTTTTATGTTTTGTGATGATTGTGCATGAGTCTCTTGTTTGTCCTGAGCAGTTCAACTTCTACAGAAAAATCCTCCAACTTCTGCACATTCTTCGGTTTTCCAGCATCTGCATATTTGAGCCATTTCCAACAGTGACTGTTTGATTTTGAGATCCATCATCACACTGAGGACAACTGAGGCACTTAGTTATTACAAAAGGTTAAAACATTTATTGATGCAACATAATGCATTTAGAGATGGATGCTGTAACTCTTTGATCTGGATGATCAGGTTATATTGTACTTATTTTATCTATTATGTAGCTTTGAAGAGCAGTACTAAATGAAAAAAAGAAAGATGCTTAAAATAAGAAACATAGGAATGTGTCAGATATGCAGAAGACATCAGAAAAGCATGAAAACAGTTGTGTTTTATCCAGGTAATGGCACACAGTCTTAAAGGAGAACTATTATGTCCCTTTTTGCACAATGTAATATAAGTCTCAGGTGTCTCCAGAATGTGTCTGTGAAGTTTCAGCTCAAAATACCCCACAGATCATTCAGTACATTAGTTTGAAATGCTTATTTTGAGTGGAAGCAGAAACAGGCTGTTTTTGTTCATGTCTCTTTAAATGCGAATGAGCTGTTGCTCCCCGCCCCTTTTCCAGAATACAAGCTTTTTCCTCAGGTACTCTGCAAAAAACAACATCTCTGTTTGGTTTTGATTATCATGTCTATGGTGCTGAAATCATGTGTTTTAAACTAGATTGAACTTCTAATATAGGGTTTTCTGAGCGCACACATCTGAAACACGAACAGAAAGCGGCTGTCACACGGCATGTGAGTACTAAACTAAGCTCTCTTTCATGTCTTATTGCACTTAAACTGTTGATTTTGTAAATGTTTTTTAAGAAATAACCGGTTGTTTTTGTAGTTTGTTTTGTTTGTGTTGGTATGTAGTTTCAAAAATGGCATGTTTAAATTAGATTTGTGTGGCAGCAGCATTATATATGTAGTATTTGTTATATATATGCTCTCTTGTCTCCTCTGAGGCTGGGACTCAAAACAGTGTTCTGTGCTCATCAGTGCAGCCAAAGACAGTACAGTTAGCAATGCTCTGCTCGAACTTTCACCATGGCATTAGAACTGGTACACCGTTGTCACTTGAGAAAACACAATGGCGCACTGTGGGTGAAAACCTGCAGATTAAGGGACGGTAATATTATAATAAGATCCCCTTTCTACATCACAGGGGGAGTGGAATCTGAGCGGCTCATTTTTTCACAAGCTTGCAGAAAAAGGCTTACTGGGTTGCTTTTTCGCATTTTCTGGGTTGCTAGTTGCACTGGGGACCAAATTACACTTAAACCTAATAGCACTTAAACATGGAAAAAGTGTGATTTTTTTTTAAATGGGGTCATGTTTATAAATTCAGTTATACGTCTTTTATGATCCCTCTTATTTTATTAAAATTATTTACATTTTGCATATTCTACAAGGGGTATGTAAACTTAGAACCAGTGTCAGGCATTACAAGTAATGAGAGTTACTGTGCATAATCACATTACCTTTTTTTAAGTAATTAGTAAATTAATGCATTACTTTTAAATGTACAAGAAAATAGAGTTACTTTTTACAAATAAGCAATGCAAGTTACTTTGTTTTCCTATTTACTGACTGACAGCTCTCCTGTCCTGTGTTGAGAGGCCTTCGCTGTTGCCAAAAAATATAACTTTTGGGTTTTTTGTTATTAAAAATAAATAAGCAAACCCAGTTCAGGTGGGAAAAGGAATGCAAAAGTAATTTTAATGCATTATTTTACAATTAGTTATGTAATGCATTACTTTAAAAGTAACTTTCACTCAGGGCCGGCCCCTGGCATAGGCGACATAGGCAGTTTTTTTTTTTTTTTTTTTTTTTATGTCGGAAGCATATCCTCTTGTGAACATTGTGCGCTCCTACACCAATATATTAAGCAAAATAATTTCTGACAGTTAACATAATTTTAGGACTGATTGATCATCAAACTGATTAAAATAATGTTAGAATAAAATAAAATTGACATAAGATTTGACAACGTCATGGACTAATTTAAACACTTTCTGCGTCATGTCATAATTATAATACATCATCATAACGCATTAATTATGCGCGGCACACACAGTTAAAATAGTTTTGTCATTTATGTGCTCTTAAAGTATCATTTCTAAAAAATGAGTGAAGAAAGAAAATTATCAGGGGCACAAGGCAGGAAGTGACGCGAAGAAGAGGAGCAGAAAAAAAATTCAATATAGAGATAAACATCACAAGTTAACGGCTGTGTATTAGCCTGTGATGTTTATGTAGTATTTTGAAATAGCCTTTTTAGAATATCTTAACTGGCAACACTGACACCGTAGAATGTTGCTTGAGTTAACTGCTTATTTAATTTTTCTTTATTTTCTTTCAAATAAATTTAAGCTTTTGTGATGTTGTTTTAATATCAGTTAGCCTACATTACTGCATGCTTTTAATTCACCAAAAAGTGTCTAAATGTCTTTTGGAAAAGACCATGACTAGGACTATAATCTAGCATTCATAAAATGAAATACGTTTAAGTATGTAATTTTCCACTGTATGTATGCACAAAATTGAAATGAAAGTTATGGGTATGCTAATTAGACTAACTAGCTAGCTAGCTAACATGTACATATAAATTATAAAAAGTAGCCTTTATTTTCTTGCCTTTGTTGTCTGTTAGTCTGTTTTAGGCATTTCATATTGCTCATATGTCTCTTTGTTGTGATAAGTAATTGTGGGAGTAGCTCATGTCTGGTCTCTTCAGTAGGCCTGGGCCGGCCCTGCTTTCTCCGACACTGCTCAGAACTAAAATTAAACACTAAAATAATCAATAATGTCAAACCTGGTGTGAGGCCTTTGCAGATTTACGGTAAATGCAGATTCGAGTGGCATTTCAGAGCTTAGTTTATTTTGATTGTAAAAAATGACACTTTTCTTTTTGTGGGTGAACTTCCTTCATGAGCATGACTCACAAAGAGTTCCTTGTTGATGAATTTCGCAAACCCAGGCCATCTCCTCAAAGACCTTCTAAACGGTTTCTCTCACTTGAACGTGACTTGAGGACAGATCACTGGAGCGGTTTGACTAGAACTGACTGAGGCATTTTGGAAAGGCTCCTGAAGGACATCCTCCTCTGATGTTTTGTGGAAGCAGTCTGGATTGTCAGCAGAGGTCAAGCAGATGGTAATGCTCCTCAGGGGAGAGATGGGGCGGTGGGGTAAACCGCATCTGGAAGGCTGGTTTCCTGAAACTCTGCGCACTGCCATGAACATATATCCTGCTATACAAACACACACTTACTGATAACTGTAAACTGGAGGCTGCATAATAGAGTGGTTATATATTTCACTTTTGTTTTTGGCAGTGTCTGTGAAAGCATCATAAGGGTGAATTGTGTGCATGTGTGTCTTACTTTAAGACTTAACTCCAGTTCAGCCTTCTGTTGGTTGACATTCAGAAGAGTGTAAACACTGACTCTGCGGTACTTTCATAACATGAATATGATAATCGATATGTCAGTTTGCTCTAGTCAGTGTCAAGTTGGTGTAAGTTTAGGGTGGGTTTATATGATTGTCTGAACCAAGGAGGAGTACCACACTGAGAGAGAGCTGTCCATTATATCTGTATTATCACTGGCACCTGTCCAGCAGGTGCAGGATGCCACAGAGGTAAAGACAAAATACATTTAAGGAACAAATTGTGTAAATAGTAAATGGGTGGTTGGTGATAACCTTCTTGATTATTAATTTGTTGTGTGTATTCTAATCACTCTCAACATTTCATTCTAGACTTTCATGTTGGGAGGGATTCGTGCAGCTCAGCCCTGGCAGGACTAAACGTCCCCACGTCTTTCTGGTAAGAACAGATTAAACACGTTTATATAAAACTAAATGAAAGTTTTAATTTAGTCAAAAAAATTAATGTAACAATCAACACTCACATAAACCTGAGTTGTATACAAGCATTTAAATTGCACATTGCATAATTTTTATATCAACTTATCGATTACAGAATTGTTTTAACTCGCAGTAATTAAACTTGTTTTCATAAAAAATGTATTCAAACATACTGAATATTGCATAATGAAAACATCACTAACAGTTAACTGAAAATATAATAAATATGTAATATAGTTTCTGTATTTAGCAAAATCTTCCTTTTTTCTAGCTATGGACATTGAATGACTTTCCTGTGGTAAATGCAACATTTTATGACGTATTTATTGTTTGTGTTATTAACGTCTTTCCATGGTTGAAACACTGATTAAGTGATTACATGAAACTTAAGTTCTATTACTTCTTTCAGTGTACCTTCTGATGTTCATTCATGTTCATTTCTTAGAAAACGCAGAATAATTTGAAAGCTGAGACTTTGCTTCATATGGAAAGTAACAAAGCACAAAGTGTATTGTGATTATTGAATTGTAGGCATGCTATAAATAATGTTTAGTGACTGTTCATGCATGAAACAAAAACACCGTAGACTAAAAGATCTTGGTTCATGAAAATTAAGATGAGAACTCAATATCATCAACCTGGCCCTAGTGTTCACATAGCTGGCATATTTGCCTGTTGTAGTTTATCCATGTTGTGTGCATTTATGAATGGGAAGCAAGTCAAGACAAACCATTGGAGAAGAGCTAATTAAATGTTGTGATTTTCATATTCCAAACTTCAAATTTAAGAATTGTGATAAGAGCAAATGTCAAAAGCTTAACTGCAAACAGTTTAACAGCAGCTAGACTGGACCTTCATCGAACATTTTGAACCGTGCCCGAGCGCGTTTGACCCCCAAAGCCTGGTTCGTTTGACTACTGTGTGAGCGCTCTGTGCCACGCTCGGGCGCGGTTCGTATAGCCGGCCCTGGCCTGGTTAGAGTGGGGAGGGGGATAATCGCACTAGGGTTGTGTTGATAAAGGATAGTCGGGGTGTTAGTGCTCGGTTAAAGGGAGAAGTGACCTGACCTCAGTCAATATGTAGTAGTTATATAGAAGATAATTGCATGTTAAGTAGAAATAGTAAGTAGCCACACTGAAAGCATTTCGAATTTTGTGGATACTGTTTAATGTATAGTGTATGTATTTTAAATTTGAATGTTGCCTTTTTAATGTAAATTGTTGAACTCACTTTGAATACATTGTTCTTGAAAATGAAAATGGCCTTTTAAAGACTGACTACTCGTGTGAGGTATAAGATGAGTGACAGTTAGTTAGTGCACATTTTATTTAAACATCAAGTAATATTTCCAGGACTGTCAATCAATTTAAGTTTCTAATTGAATTAATTACATGATTAATCAAATGAGAAATTACCCACCAAAAATAAGAGCCGTTACTGTGTTAAATAAGAAAAGCATTGAACAGGCATTACAAACTGCTCTAGGAAGAAATACTTTACATAAACTTTTTAAAGCTACAATGTGGCCATAACATTGTTTTCAGAAGCTGCATCTGAAGTGGCTTTTAGGTATATTAACACAAACTGTTTAAAGGTTGCATGAATACATTTACACCGCAATCAGAATTGCATAAACAATTCAATGAGATTGAGTTTTAAATGAACAATAATATGAATATTGAAATAATATTTTTTTAATGAAAACTGCCAGTTGCTTTCTTAATGAGTAAGTCATTCAGTCAACCAATCCATTCAAGTGAGTCACTCAGAAATGAAGACACTGAATCGCTGGCTCACTTGATTCGTTCAGAAATGTGAATTCATTCAGTAACAAAACAGCGCTGTGTTGCTTAGAGACACACAGAGGTTCTACGGTGGCCTTGACTGGAGCTATTTTAGTTTTTGAAATTGGTCAATGTCAATACTGTGTCTAAAATGCAAGGCAATGTTAAATTGCTGCATAAAATCAGTATCACATTTGCAATTGTGCAGGTATTTGGGAAAAAACAGCACTCTTGCACATGTGATATTGCTATTGATGACTATTTCATATGATATAAACAGGACAAAAACCCATTATTGGCTACGTTTACATGCACACTTTTTGGTTCAATCGGACTGAATTCATTACGATTGATGAATCTGATTGTAGTGTTTACATGAACGCTAAATAAAGTGATCGGGTTGATGTGTGCATTTATATGTCACAAGCTTCAAATCAGAATAGATTTTTTTGACATGCACACTGCTCAAATAGTGAAAGTGAAAAGTGAAAGTGACATAATATAGAGTATAGAGTTTAATATAGAGTTTCTTACTGTTTGCACATAATAACCACTCTCCTACATGGTTTCTTTATTTGTTTTTAACAGCAGAATTAATATTTACCCGTTTATGGATAAAAACCGCTGTGCTGTGCTGCTCATATTTATCACGCAAAAAAAAAAAGCCCCTCCCCGCGCCCAAAACGGGTTACCCGTGGATGAGTATCCAAATCAAGGTTGTCCTGCTCCACTTCACAGTTGCCGAGTGAAAGGAGAGTTTTATAATGACAGGGCACGCATTTATACAACACTTTATTCAAAAGGAAGAGCCGCTCGTTCCCTGCATCATACATCATTATGTTATTTCTGCATCATTGCACATGCACAGTTCTTTCAGTTGCGTGGTTCAATCCGATCGGGTGTTAACATGCACGCTAAATCATATTATAAGAGGAATAAACCACCCCCTTCAATCTGATCGAAATTTCATTCTGATAGAGCTCAATCGGATCGATTAAGGTGTTTATATGAACGTTTTTCAATCCTATTGAGCCGTCAATCTGATTACAAACGGATTATTTGGGTGCATGTAAAGCC
This sequence comes from Cyprinus carpio, assembly GCF_018340385.1. Lineage (NCBI taxonomy): Eukaryota > Metazoa > Chordata > Actinopteri > Cypriniformes > Cyprinidae > Cyprinus > Cyprinus carpio. The sequence goes on from NC_056615.1 coordinate 1,793,662, forward strand.
AGTGAGGGGCTTTTTTTTGCCATTGGGATAATATGATTCTAATGCATTCTATATGCATTCTAATAGACTATACCACACAGTCATGTGTCGTCCTGCATCATGTTTATGCAATGTAAGATGATGTACAGGTCTGGACGGAGCAGGGTGTGCAAGTCAAATCAAGTGAAGTGAAGTGACATACAGCCAAGTATGGTGACCCATACTCAGAACTTGTATTTAACCCATCCAAAGTGCACACACACAGCAGTGAACACACACACACACCGTGAACACACACCCGGAGCAGTGGGCAGTCATTTACTGTATGCTGCGGCGCCCGGGGAGCAGTTGGGGGTTCGGTGCCTTGCTCGAGGGCACCTCAGTCGTGGTATTGCCGGCCTGAGACTCGAACCTACAACCTTAGGGTTAGGAGTCAAACTCTCTTACCACTAGGCCACAACTTCCCCTCTTTTTTTTTTTTTTTTTTTTTTTTTTTTTTTTTTTTTTTTTTTTAAGTGAAGGCCTTAATTGTTACTACTGGCAGGTTATTTTATTCACTGGCCCCTGGCCAGCCACATTTTCTTAAGATGTCCCATGAGCTATGTAATTTTAGTATAGATGTGGTGGATGTAAAATCTGTATTTCTTAGCTATGCTTAACTGCTAACCATAAAAATAATACTAGGCTTGTTCCTGCTGTGCATCACAATGCTTAGTCTTACTTGAACCTAAAGTAAGTAGCTTGCAGTAAAAGCCTTTTCAGAAGACTCCAGTGTTTAAGAGAGATTTCTTTTTTTGTGATCTGGCTTATGATTTTTGTGGTGGATGATAAAACTGGTGGAAACAAAACAACATCTATTGAAGCAAAGACGCAAGGCTTATGTTGTAGAGACCATAATGTCATAGAGACTTAGGTGTGGATTCTTTTGACTTGGGTCAGTAAGCAACGTCCAGACACAACAGCACCACAACTGTATTGTGCTAAAAACACCTTATCACCCATCCAGAAATATCAAAAAGAGTCATATTGTATACTAATGCAGACTTATTCTACTCTTTTAAAACAATCTCGCAGAAGCGCCCTTCTGTGACTGCGTTGTTTATATGTAATGTATTCCACTGATTGGGTTTATTTTTTCAAATTGGCAGACTCTCTTATTTCACATATTGGCAGCGTTTGTCTGCAGTGACATTAGAAATATGTAATATGATCAGGACAGAGAGGATATGCTAACAAAGGCAGGCGGTTTATTCTTTTATCAGACACATACTTCTAATGAAAACACCATCTGCTGTCCACCGTCGTTGCCATGTCAATGAGTCTATATTTAATAAAATCATTTCATCCTCGCTACCAAATTAACTAATAGCGCATCCCATCAGCTATTCAGATACACCTGTGTTCCTACTCAAGAGTCGGTGCTCTGTTTGAGGTCCTTTTGTTTCTGTAGAACAGTACTAACAAGAAAGTACTAATAATAGCATGGTAATGCCATTATTTATTTTCACATGTACAATGTCAACATAATCTTTAAAGTAATTTGAAGTACAATGTAAATATGTTTTTGGTGAGAAATTAACAGCCATCACCAGCCAAATGCAGGTATTTCTTTGCAGTGGTACACTGAAAAAAAACGGCAGCTCATTTGCATTTAAAGAGACATGCACAAAAACAGCCTGTTTCTGCTTCCACTCAAAATAGGCATTTTTAAAATAATATAATAAATTATCTGTGGGGTATTTTTAGCTGAAGTTCACAGACACATTCTGGGGACACCTGGGACTTATATTACATATTGTAAAAAAAGAGTATAATAGATCTCCTTTAAGTTGACACCCTGTTTCAATCTGGCCTTTGAAAAGAAATGCTGTTGTTCATTAACATCAACATATCGGGGTTACAGAGAAAAGAAGCTGGTTACATATGTGTCTGATTCACTTAAAACATGCATTATGAGTTCAAAACTGGCACAAGTCCATCCTTTTGTGTAGTATGACCACACATTTTCCTTCACCAACTTTTGCTATAGGTATTTGAACATGGTAATTATTTAGTACCATAAGATATATATCAAACTAATATGGTGTTAATCTCTGATTTCATGACTGTCCAATGGTGCTGCTAAGGTGTTTTTTTATAAGACTGCAATTTACATCATGTATGTAGTTCCTGTGGCTCAGTGGTAGAGCATTGCGTTGGCAGCGTAAAAGGTTGTGGGTTCGATTCCCAGGGAACACATGTTAGGTAAAAAAAAATGGATAGCCTGATTGCACTGTAAGTCGCTTTGGATAAAAGCGTCTGCTTAATGCATAAATGTCAAAACGTCAAATGACATCAATATCTCTTTTCTGATATTTTCTGCATTTCGCTCCATAAACCCCTACTTATGACTGGTCATGTAAGGACAGTGAGGGCAGAGTGCAGCTCTTCATAGCATGAGTGTGTGCTCTTGTGTTCCCACATGAGTTTTTCTGCATGGCTGCGCTCTCCTCAGATGCCCTTTCCCACGTTACAGCTCACACACACACACACACACACCGCCTCACGGGGAACAGATGGCATCATTATTCACAAAAACTGAGACAGCATGCTGCACTCTGGCCAGCGAAACATGTCTGTCCTGTGTGAAAACACAAGCAGAGGGGTCAGCAGTGAGTGCAGCAGACTGCCACACTTCAGTGTGTGCTTACATGACTCTCGTGAAGTTAAATACAGCATATGATATGATTATATGCTGCACATTCTGACCTCTGTGAGATTTAATGGATTACTTGAGGAGAAACAGAAAATTGCGTGCTCATTTGCACTCACGTTGTTCCAGTCCTGCATGTTTTGTCTTAAAAGGGAGAAAGTGTGCAATTACAACCAAGGATCAATGGAAAAACATGCCGGAGGCAACATTTCTGCAAAATGATATAAAGTCTCTTCTTGCCAAAGGTGGCAGCGGCAAGGAAACAAAACTTTTTGGATTGATGTTATTCAAAATTGCTTTGCATCCAGCTCCTTCTGCTTGAAGATCGAGATTCATTATTTTGGAAAATATGTGGGAAAGGAAGAGTTGTAGTCTGGCCAGCAGGTTAAAATTGAAGGTAGAGCTGCCTTTTATGTCAGTGGCCACAAGCACGATGATGGTCCGTCATGCTATAAGCTGCATCGTGGTGCTATCTGGTCCTGGCTTGAAGTGTTCATAGTGGCCATAAGGATCTATGCTGAGCACTTTGAGGTCTTCACTGAGGATCTGTCGCAAGGGCTTGTGTAATCGCCGTGGTTTTCACTGAAATTTAAGAGCATGTTCTAGTTGTTTCTGGATGTAGGTCGACCATCTGGTATGGATACGAAACAGATCCGGCTGACTATGGTAACAAACAGACTAATATAAGCATAGATGCTGTTCCTCTTTCGAGCTAACAAGTGAAGTCCATGAAGTCAGGATCTTCCAGTGTTAAAAAAGAGTGGTGATGGTGATGTTGAAGAATGATCATTTGTTACGCCTCCTTGCCGGACGCCTGTCTTCACATGCAAAGTAGGAAACAACAATCACAACAACAGTTTCAAAGAGAAGTTGCTGTAAAACCTTTAGATAAAAAGAGCAATCTGTTTTGTTAGACTGTTCCTGGGGATGTGGTCAAAATCCCTCTCGAAGTGCAAGAAGCTGATGAATATCTGGTCAACACAGCCTCTTCTTTCCTGAATCCTGCCTGTTCCTTCCTTAGTTCTTTGTCTACTGTTTCTGAGATTTGGTGAATGAACAATAATTTTTGCAAAATCATTGATGAAAGGGTGATGCTGCAGCAGCTCTTCCAGTAACTCAGATCACCATACTTCGGGATCTTCACAATGATCCCATCTGTCCAGTCGTCTGGTATCTTCTTTCATTCTCATATGGCTTCAAAAATTGCTCATCGTAATATTTGGTGGTATATTCTGATTTGAAAATCTGTGTTGAGCTTATCCTATCCAGGTGCTTTGTTTTTGTTTTTGAGGAATCTGATGGTTGAGATGATTTCTTCTTTCTCTGGTGGGACTATATTAAAATCTAGATCAATCTCTGCTCTTGGTGATGGTTTATTTAGGATTTCACTAAAGTGCTTTGCCCATTGAGTGTCCTGTTCTGCTTCTGATGTAAGAAGTCAACCCTGCTTGTCTGTGTTTGGAATAGTTTCACTATACTTTCCACAGGCTATCTTTGTGATCTTATACACCTTGTTCCTGTTTGTCAGCTGCTGCTTTGCTTGGCTTGTAATATAGTCCATGTAGGAACCCTTGTCTGGTCTTGCCTATTTTTTTTATTATTATTGTTTGATCAGCTTTTTAATGGCATGCTTCACTGGTTTCAGAATATGCTACATTGATCTGGTCCCACACTTTCACTGGCTGCGTGAAGTTCTCCGTATCTGCTGGAGTCTGGAATCTGTCCTTTAGCTTCAAAAGTAAAAGCATTCTTCACTTTGGAGTCATGCATTTTCTTCATTGCAAACTGCTGGCATTCATTCATTTTGGATTATGTGATGTAAATGTGAAAATGTGTTAGTCTACAAATCATGCACTATGATTCTGAGATCATAATATAGTATTATGCAAGGAGCCACATGGATCTAATTTTGTGTGAAATAAATAAATGTTGTTGGTGTTAAGCTGGAAACTGCAGTGAATTGTATTGGTACTTTGCTTTCCAGTGACTCTATGTGGTAGAATTACTACATCCATCAACCAAAAAAAAAAAAGGATATTTTTTTCCAGTTCGTCTGAAGTCAGTGCTCTTCTGCATACCTACTCAGCTTGAGCCAGTCTGGCCATTCTCTTTTGACCTCTGGCATCAACAAATCATTTTCATTTCATTTTGAGCTGCCGCTCACTGCATATTTATTCACCAGCTTGGAGGTCCAGGACACCTGCATTTTTATGGACTTACAAAGATGGGTTATATTTCTGCAAATCTTTCTTTGTGCTCATCTAAAGAAAGACAGTCATAGTCATTTAGGACAGCACTGAGTAAATGATGAAAGAGTTTTCATTTTTAGGTGGAGAAAAATCACTAAAATTGAATTCTGCCACTGATATGATGAATTATTTTGCATATGTTGTCTGCATTGTCTATTCAAAACTAATTTTGCCTATCAAGTAAATGCGAATTGATTAAACAAAATAAGTACTACTAATTGCAGGCTGCTCCGCACAAAACCCCAGACTGTAGATCAGCATACAGCTAATAATCACAATCTGGCGTACTTTACTGCTGTATTACAGATATCCTTATTAAATGACATTCTGTTCACGCCAGTCTTTTTGTGGTGGTAAGAGCACAATGCGTCAAGTACATTTGCATAGAAAGAAGGCAGTTTACTCAAAAAAATGTGAAGCGGTGCTGTTATGTTGCAGCTAGTGAAAGCAACTGTATGTAAGGTATTTTTAAGGTTATTCTGATGGCACACTAACTTATAATAAGGTGAATGACTTCTGTTTTTGCCAATGCTGTGCCCCAAACATCTGTTCTGGGTACTTGAGTAAATGATGAAAGAGTTTTCATTTTTAGGTGGAGTATCCCTTTAATTACTTATTGTACAGCAACTTTAAGCTTAGGAAAGGCACTACATGAATAAAACTTCATCTTTTTTATTACAACACCCCACAATTATAAGTTTCTTGTTGTAACTTGTATGGGACATGCCTCTGTGATTTCACATTGTCTCTTCGTTGCTCTAATATGGGAAAAACATACAGCACTGAATCAAGCTGGTGAACCCATCTGAACCATTGTTCCCAACTCTGACATTGAACTCACAGGTCTGTGTGTTTGTCTTTGTTTGCCTCTGTTTTAGTGAAGTTTGGCCCAGTGGCTCTTCCAAGAAAATAAAACATTTCAGTTTTGGGGTTTGAAGTCCTGACAATGAGTTGTCTGTACTGCAAACCAAGCACACACAGAGAGATCATCGAGGGCTCATGAAAGGGGTTACTTGAATTTGATTCATGTCTCGTAATATTTGTATCTGGCAGTGTTGCTGTGTGTCTGTGTGGCACGTGTATCTCACTGTCCTGTGAGCTTTGTATCAGCGTTTAAACTGAGTCCAGGTCCAGTTATTTATTTGTCTCTCTGTTGATTCAGTGACATGGACCTGAGGCTGGCAATGACAGGATTTTTGAAGCCATACTGATGTACACAAAGACTTTTTATTTTTTCAATTGTCTGCATCAACTTCATTATAGACATGTTAACATGAACAGAGCTACTGAGTCAGATCTCAGACTGAGCTCTAAATGCTTATTGATCAAACTCATTTGGCCTCGTTTAGAGGAAGTTATGTCTTTCTGTAGACCAGCAGATGGTATGCAGATAAAACCTTTTGTGATTTAAAGCTCAAGTGTTGCTTTGAAGGTTGGAAAAAAATCTGAATTTAAGAATTGGATCCCTTTCAATTAACAGGCCGTAATTAGGACCCAAAAAACATTTGGTAGCATTTTTGCTGCAATTTGGATTATTTTGGTTAATTTTGTTCATAGAGCCCCCATTGATTTCCAACCCTGGTCTACACACACATAAACAGCCTCCGAAATGCTGGTGGAACATAAATGTAGTATTAGATGTAATAACATTTTAATAAAATTTTCGATAACAATGTATTTTAAGGTGTCCTTGTTACACGTAACATGTACTTACTCTTATAATAACAATAAATGATGCATAATTACATGCAAGTAACCCTAAACAAAACCCTAATCCTAACCCTAACCATTTAGTTAGTACATGTAGTTAATTAATATTACTCAGTACTTAATGTATAATTAATTGATAAAATAAAGTGTAACCAATTTCTTTGTAGTCTTAAATTTAAGTTTTTGCACATTGTGTTAAATTAAGGGGTTAGTAAAACACTGCGTGAGAGACTGACTTTAATACACATGCAAAATAACCTATAGGACAGTACGTACAGTACTGTAGGCATGTCAAATGCAAATTTGGAGGAAACTTGCTGAATGCAAAGCAGAATGCATATATCCAACATATTGATAATGAAGCCTGTGTGAAAAATCACTGAAAATGAATTCTGCCACTGATATGATGAATTATTTTGCATGTGTTGTCTGCATTGTCTATTCAAAACTAATTTTGCCTATCAAGTAAATGCGAATTGATTAAACAAAATGAGTACTACTAATTGCAAGCTGCACAGCATAAAACCCCAGACTGTATCAGCATACAGCTAATAATCACAATCTGGCGTACTTTACTGCTGTATTACAGATATCCTTATAAAATGACATTCTGTTCACCCCAGTCTTTTTGTGGTGGTAAGAGCACAATGCGTCAAGTACATTTGCATAGAAAGAAGGCAGTTTACTCAAAAAAAAAAAAAAAAAAAAAAAAGCGAAAGCAACTGTTTGTAAGGTATTTTTAAGGTTATTCTGATGGAACACTGACTTATAATACGGTGAATTACTTCTGTTTTTGCCAATGCTGTGCCCCAAATGTCTGTTCTGGGAACATGTCAGGGAAATGACTTATTGTGTCCTGCTCGTTCTGTGTGGGATGTTCATGTGTGTGGTTGTAGATCTTCAGCGGTACCAGGAAGCACAATGTGAAGGAAGTGTGGTAATATGCTGCTTCAAAGAATGTCATATCTGATATAGACTCATTTCCTGTTAACTGCTTCTGGAAAAAAACAAGCAAGCATTTAACAGATTTCTACCAGATGAATTAGTTCTCTCTGTCGTGTACTTAAAGTTAGTGTGGGTTGCACCTAAATGAGCATGTAAACAATGTTGATTAAATTGACAAATGATGCATTTTCTTATTCAGATTTTCTTAATCAGTTTCAGAAAGTCAGGAAGTTCTGAAATTCCCATTATTATGACGTTGTTAATGTTATTTTCATAACGTGTGATGACAATCTTCGATATAAAATTACTCTTTTTTTTTTTCTTTTTTTCTTTTTTTTGCATTTTAACAGTTTTTCCATTTGAATTATTTTCTCTGTTTGCAAAAGTGAATTTGAATGATCAAATTCAGTCTTTCTTAAAAAGACTAAAATTGATTGCTCATTGTTGCCACTGTTTTGTCGTTACTATTCACCAAGCTTTGCTAAATAACTTTGCCAGCGGTGGCAGATATTTATATTGACATAAAAGTAAATATAAAGTTTGGACAAAGATGTAACGGTTTGCCAGTCATTGCACACATCTGTATGTGCTGCAGGTTCCCCAGTGAAGAGCTGAAAGTAAACAGTCTTATTGAAAGGGTTTTAAAGTAGATGCTTAGCAGAGCTTGTAATTTAAAGTGTGATCTTTGTAGATTTGTTTTCTTTGAAACGGTGTTGTTTGTCTTGTACTCGCGTCACTCTGAGGTTCTCTTGGCAGCAGCGTGTCCTGTAACAACAGCACTAAGAGTTTCACACTCTGCACTTTTACCCTCGGTCTGAGAGACAACAGAAACTCGCTTTACAGTATTTGTGTTCCAGCTCAGTAAAAATTTTCCTCAAACAAGGTTTGTTCTGAGCCATTAACCTGAGTATGAAATGATTCCTATGAATTCCACCTGACAGACTTGAGCGTTTGAATTTTGTTATGTAGATCATTTCTCTCAATACATTGATAGATTGATCTTTCTTTTCTCACATGTAGCCTGAAAAAGGGACAGTTCACCCAAAAATGAAAATTCTGTCATCGTTTTTTCACCCTCCACCACTACTTGTTGTAAACCTGTTTGAGTTTCATTCTTCTGTTTAACACAAAAGAGGATGTTTTGAAGAATGCCACTGAGTTCCATATGTTCCTACCGTCAACTGTTTGGTTCCTAACATTCTTCAAAATATCTTCTTTTGTGTTCTTTTCATTCTGAAATGAGTAACAGTGCCTACCGCCGGTGCTGCTGTTGTGTCTGATATGTGCTGTTCTGTCTCTTAATAACAGCATTTTACATTACATCACATCACTTGTTTCTAATGTGTTTCTAACTTCATGTACTGCACAGCCAGAAACAGCAGAAGCTTTGTCGTCTGGAATTTGCAGAAGTTCCGAACGAGTCAACGTTTCAATAAATGCTCTTTTTTTTACAATTGAAATTTATGCATTTTCTAGAAGATTTTGCACAAAGCGACTTGCATTGCATTCAAGAGTTTTCGCATTCTTTCAGAACCGTGGCATTGCTAGTGTCATGCTCTTTTATTTGACAGGTTATTTCAGAATTATTGTGTTGCAAAATATCAAAGCTAAAGTGCACAATTTCTTTGGCCTGATTCCACTGAACAGCATTTTAATCCATTTCCATTCCTAGTTTGCTCAGATCACTGACCCTTAGTATGAGAAACAGTAAGAGCAGTGCTTGACCTACCAAACACCAATAATAACATGAACAAATTAGTTTAGTTTTTGGTACTTCTGTGTCTAATGCATATTGTCCTCTGAAAGCCGTTTCCATGCATTACGTAAGTCTCTCTCATTCTGCGTGTCTTCCTCAGCCTCTGCTGCTCCACACGGCTGTGGGACGACTCCGATATCACGAAGAACAAGGTAGGCCAAAGCAACTCTCATTTTGAGCCACAGAACAGACCACAGGCAGGATTTCTTAATTACTGCATTATTCTGCTGTTTTTTCTTATTATTTGTTGTTCTTTCTTTGACTTTGTGTGTCAGATATCAGCGAGTCTGTGGATGACAACAGCATGATGTTTAAGGCCTAATATACAGCAGTATGTCAGGTAATGTAAAAAAAAACACATTTTAAAACAAGAATATACCTTCTGCATAGGCAGAATCGCTTTGTGTGTGTGTGTGTGTGTGTGTGTGTGTGTGTGTGTGTGTGTGTGTGTGTGCGTGTGTGTGTTTTTGTGACGTATCAGGACACAACTTTGTATAATGACATGGGTATGACACAGGTACAAGGAGAGGGTGACTTATGAGGACATAACCCATGTCCCCATTTTTCAAAACGCTTATAAACCATACAGAATGAGTTTTTTGAGAAAGTAAAAATGCACAAAGTTTCCTGTAAGGGGTAGGATTAGGTGTAGGGTTGGTGTAGGGCAATATAATATACAGTTTGTACAGTATAAAAACCATTACGCCTATGGGATATCCCCACTTTTCACAAAAACAAACGTGTGTGTGTGTTGTTGTTGTTGTTGTTGTTGTTTTTTTGTTGTTGTTTTTTTTAATCCAGAACGATCCAGGATGGCATTCAACCTTCTTTGATTTAAAAGAGAAAGGAATGATTGGCATCTTGTTTGTTCCAATGTTCTGTTTCGCATCAGTTTAGTTTGTTCCAGAACATTTAGCCAGGGTTTCCCAAACGGACTTCCAGAGGGAATTTCAGGACATTTGTGGGTTGATGAAAAGCTGTAAATAAATAAAAATAGAATTAAATCATAAAATGTAAATACTAAAATAAATAAATACATTATATTTAAAACAAATAAAATAAGGTACATACATTCTGGCACAGAAATGAGAGATAACTCATTTTTTTTTATTTTCAAAAAACATGTTTTTTATTGTGTTAGTTAGCTGTATATTGTAGTTATTTTTTTATGTTTTTGTGTCGTTGTTGTTGTTTTTTGATTGTGTTTTTTTGTTGTGCACAATGAAAATTCATGATTTTTAAAAATGGTTAAAAACAGAGTTTTCTGTTTTTGCAAATGAACTCTCCATACACATTTCTTTGTGTGTTTTTAATTTCAGTGGAATAAGTGTCAGCATAAGTGCTCACCGGCCTTCAAAACAAAAAAGTGATTGAAATGAATCGCTCTATATAGTCAGCAACACACTTATGAGACTTACATTACTGAGGCTGCACAATTATCAAATGAATAATAAAGATTATAATTATGGCTTATAATGAATAACTTGAAAATTTAAGATTACAGAATCATTGAGCTTTACTCCTGTAGAACATGATTCACCCGACACTGAGAACTTATGTAATAATCAACAAGATGAAATGCAAATAACTCATTCATTCTGGAGGGTTGATAGATTTGTTATATATCTGCTGCAGTAAAGTAATACAGGATCACACTTCTCCGCTTGTTTTGAGTAGGCTACAGTATGTAGTTACGTACAGTAAAGTTGTAAACAGTAAAATTTGCCCTGCAGTTGCCCCACTCAAAATAAATATATTAATGCAAATTAGAATCAATATTGGGAAATACATTTTGGAGAAATAATCAACTATTGTAACAAATATTAAAATAAATACTTTTGTCATAATCATGCGGCGATATGAGAAGCACAGAAGCAACACACACACAAAAGTACAATTTTAATTATGTTCATGGTCATGCAGAATTAGGCATTGTTATGTGCTTTATAAGTACAGCCAATATGCTAGATAATAGTGAAGTGTCCCCTAATCTGAAGTGTTTCCTTGATGACTGTTCTAGCTAGTTGAAGTCAATCATTAAAACAAATCAAAATGAGTATTAGGTCAACATTGCAGCACCATCTGACACGTTCTTTGACCCAGTTCCTACCTGTGTGTGTTATCTCAGAATGAATGTGTGTGTTCAGCAGTGCTACACGTCTTCCTTCGATTGTGATCTTTGGACTGAATCATGTCTGGCTTTCAGATTCCTAATTGCCTTATCTTTAGCGTTTTCTGAAAGCAGCGCTGAAGACATTGCCTCAGACGCAGAGATACGCTGATTGCTGGCATTCTCATCCTGTGATGCACGTTTTGTGCTGTTATTGTGGCATCACACTGATAATTCTGACCACATGATCCTGCATGAGTACCAAAAAGAGCAAAACGAAGTCTTTTTTTTTTTTTTTTTTGCCTTGCTGTCTTCAGGGCTCAATAATAATAAGTATTCATGTTTCTGCTCATTTCAGATCGTTTGGGTATATGGTTTTTATTAGTGGCCATATTTGCAGTGGTCATACTGTAGTTTTTCATTCCAAAAAAAAAATAGAAAAAAAGTAAAAATTGTGAAATATGGATTCCTTCATGAATAGAAAGTTCAGAAGAACAATATGTATTTGAAATAGAAATCTTTGTACCATTATAAATGTCTTTACTGTCACTTTTGATCAATGTAATGCATCCTTGATTAAAAATTTTGTTTTCTTACTTACCACAATCTTTTGAATGGTAGTGAATCATGGCTTCCAGAAAATTATGAAGCAGCACAATTGTTTTTAGCATTGATAATAATCAGCTTATTAGAATGATTTCTGAAGGATCATGTGACGCTGAAGACTGGAGTGATGATGCTGAAATTTCAGCTTTGATCACAGGAATAAATTACATTATAAATTATATTACAACAGAAAACTGTTCTTTTTAAACTGTAATAATATTTCAGAATTTTTACTGTAAATTTTAATGCAACCTTGGAGAGCAGTAGAGACATTCAGAAACATGAAAAAATCTCACGGATCCATAACTTTTGACCAGATTTTTAGTCTGAAGTGACATTGGGCAACTATTTGAGCACTTTCCCGTTGAGAATGGGTAACTCATTTCTATCTGGTTATTTTAGATCAGTCGTGGGCCTGTGTCTCTCCTGGTTGTCCGTTGATTATTACTTTTTAGTAATAGTAGAACTCATATCCTCTGGGCCAGAAATGACACCGCAAGCACATCTGAAGCAAATAAAGGAACAAAGTACTCTTAAATAAATTGAATAAAAGAATAAATTCAGACCTTAGAACCTTTTTGTTGAGTCCTGAATTCACTGTTTCCCAAATTGTGTTCACAAGCTGTTTCTCTCTCCCCTTCTCTAAATGTCATTATAATAAAGTATAATGTGCTCTCCCATTTATTTTAGAGCAAGCAGACAAATGCACCTCCCGCTGGAAAGATGAGGCCATGCAGAATGGTACAGTAACACCCTCCATCATCCATTTATCCTCCTCTTCTCTCTCTTTCGTGAAGTGCTGCTATAGTGTGTGTTTTATGAGGGAATATAGATCATCATGTCAGAGATGGAAGAGTGTTAACCTCATTTTACTTACTAATGTGACATATTTACTAATGTGAGTCAGTCAGTACATTCAACCAGAAAAAATAAAAATGTAGGGATGGATGATTTTATTCATCTGCAATTGATTGGATGGTAAAGAAGTGACTGTTGCATTCCAGATATGTGTTTGCTAAAACAATTTTGGCTAACATGACAGAATCAAAGTTAAATCAGAGGTAAAAGAAAGTCAACAAAGAGCAAATTTTCAGTATTACATTTGTGTTCTTTCCACAGTGCGATGACTGTGGTCAGAATGATCTTATTTCAGTTGTTGTGATTGTTCATTTGATTGTTTATAAAGGATTTCTTTAGTTTTAACAGTTCCCTTTGGTCCTTAAAGTTTTTAAATTAGTTTGACCAAATTTAAAGGCATAAAAAGATTTTAATAGTAATGACACAACTTTAAACTCCTTATCTTATCTGCAAAATCATTTGACCTTTAATGTATATGTATTAGTAAAACATTTATTGTGTGAGTATTTTAAACCCAAGCCTGTTTCATTAAATTAAAGAAGGTGAGATACATGATTATTTTGAGATCATATGGGTTTGTTCCGTATTGACAGTATTCATGTTATTTATATATATACACAGTGTGTGTGTGTGTGTGTGTGTGTGTGTGTGTGTGTGTGTGTGTGTGTGTGTGTGTGTGTATATATATATATATATATATATATATATATATATATATATATATATATATATATATATATATATATATATATATATATATATATATATATATATATTGAGGTGAGTGTTCATCATAACTGTATACTCAGTTTGCTCTTTGCCAAAGTTATAATAAAAGCTGGTACTGGAGCAGTTTTCATATTGGTCTGTATTAGTGCAACACAACACCCTGTGCTTTGTGCTTTCTAAAATACTAATGTTCACCATGCTGCTCTATATTAGCCATTAAATGCATTTCGATACTTATCTACAGTATCAACAAAGCAAGTCTCGTTTATTTTTAAGGACAGCACAAGCAAACTTTTCAAACAAGATGTTTGTTTAATTCAATGTTTTGATATCAGATATTTTAAATAATAGATAAACTATTTATTAATACTTGAAATATTAATAATAAAAAAAATACAGTATCTGGACACTTAAGTCACAAAAAAAAGTCTGTATTTTATTGCATCAATAAAAAATATTAAAACAAGTTGCATCTCCAAAAAAATATTACTTAAAAGCTTTTCTGAGAACCAACTTATTTTCTGAGCCTCTTTCGCAGTGACTTGTAACTTGCTTTCTAACACTCATGACAGTGTTAAATCATTGAGCAGCACTTCATTCATGATCCAGAATGAAGTTGCAGGCCTACATTAGTCTGGAAATCATTGTTTCATTCTTATTTATCCAATATACTGCACTTTTCAGTCTTCCTCTAGGGGGCAGTAAAAGCATATTGCAGCCCAGCTGCAAGTCCAAAACAGTCACTGTCAGTGACCAAGAGTAAGTAAAGCTTCATTAATTACAGTGTTTACAAAGTGCTTTACAGAATACATGTGTGCATTCACAGGAAATAATTCATGCAGAATAGAAATAACGACAATAAATTCCATGAAGGAAAGGCCCTAATGAACAAATGTGTTTTGAGACTTTTTAAAAGTGCAGAGTGAGTTGATTTTTTTTTTTTTTTTTTTTAATTTATTTATTGATATATTTTTGGCACAACCAACAAGTAAAAATAGTCCAACAATTGTCAAAACAGATTTGAAAGAAAATCATGATGATAATCTTTGTCATATCTGAATATCTTCCAGCTTTAGTTGTATTTAGCAGATTAGAGCTGTGTGATAATAAACGTTACATAATGTGACATTATAAAGAATCAAAGATTTTGATTTATGTGAGTGTACCTTTTGTGACCATATACAATCAAAGCAATTAAAATTTATTATAAAGTATATATCCCCTTTCGTTTGAAGGATTCTCTTATCATTGAGTTATTTGTAGGACAATACAGTTACTCTTTAGAAGACCTTTTGGTTAACATGCAGGTTTAATATTGCTAATAATATTCAAGATACCCAGAGACTCATTTTACATCCAGTTCTGAGACAAATGATCAAATCTGATTTTTTTTTGGAATTCATTGGAACTGTTTTTTTGCGAGTTTCTCTCCTTTATTAAGTTACAAAAAGGCTTTTAGCTCTCACATTTGAAATATTTAACCCTGGTTCATTTTAAGGCCCGGTTAAACTGAATTCTGGCTTATCTTGCTTCACATTTCATGCTGCACACTATTTATCCAGGGTCAACAATTAATCCTGAAACCCTGGGTTAATGATCTTGTCATTGATTGGACAAATGCAGCTTGCAACCTGTTTACATAACAGCTCTAGCACTGCGATCCTTCATATTATATATTGCCGACTGTAATATCACGTTTTCAGTTGACTGTAAAGGTAAGAATAATACATGATGGTCAATGCCACAGATGTTATTCTTTCAGATAAGCTCTGAAATATATACACAAAAAAAGTTTAGGCCTGTATAATTTTTGTAATTAAGAAGAAGTCTCTTGTGCTCACCAAAGCTGCATCTGCTTGATAAGAAATACAGTAAAGACAGCAATATTGCGAAATGTTATTACAGTTTAAGCAGCCATTGCTCCATTCTTCAGTGTCACATGATCTTTCAGAAATTATTTTAATATGCTGAATCAGTGTATCAAACTGTTATGAAAATCTCATTGAGTTTTTGGAATGTTTTAGAAGTTCTAGAATTGTGGTCACATTGGGATTCTGAATAAAACACTGTTTTTTGTTCGAGTTTAACTCCTTGTTCTCTCTGGCCACAAAAGCCTGATGTATTAAAAATGATACAAAACATATTCAAGATTTTCTCTATATTTTGACTTGCAAGAAATACACCTGTCCTGTCCTCAGTAAGACATTGTGTTTTTAATTTTCTCATGTCATTAAGCAGCACAGTCATTCTCAATAATAAAAATGTCAATTCAGCATATTAGAAGGATTTCTGAAGGATCATGTGACACTGAAGACTGGAGTAATGAATTGATCACAGAAATAAGTGACATTTTAACAGATATTCACATAGAAAACACCTTAGTATTCAACAATGTGCCATTTTAATGTAGTTCTAATCAAATAATTGCAGCCTTGGTGAACATAACGGACTTCTTTCAGAACATAAAAAAAATCTTATCAATCCTGAACAGCAGCATATCTCTCCCTACGTTAAACTGTTTTTAATACATTAATTTTCATTGTAAGGACCATGGTGGAAGGAAGAACAATGAATGACTTTTTAAATTCTTCCTAACTAGTTAATCAGAGGTTTAAGTTCATCTCTGTAGGTCTTCTTAGTTAGCGAGTGTATCCATCGTCCGCTGAGAGATGTCAGTGCGGCTCGTTCTCCTGTATGTTTGTGTGTGTGTGTGTGTGTGTGTATGATATCATGATGCTGTTCGCCGACCATCTGTTGCATGATGGGCCCCTCAGGACAGAGCCTCTGCCGTCCCACCAACGCTAATTGAGAGTGACACATCCTCCCGCTTCAGCGTGATAACGGCCTTTGTGTTTGTGTGCCATTATTTGAAGAGCGTCAGACCATGTTAAGGTCAACGTGTGTCACTATGGACTCCATCCTGTCAATGGAAAGAAATAAACCAGCACACGTCTTCTGATTAGTGGCGTTTACATCGCTATTCATCACTACTACTGTTGCTTTTACTGAGAGTTTGAGCAAGAATGGCATTGACTTTCATTTAAATCCTCTTTGTATAGAGCTAAAACATTATTAATAGCACCTGCTTAAACTAGGTAAGATAGTGCTAGTAGCATTGAAAGATAGGGCTAGTAAATTTGCATCTTTGTGTTCAGATGCAGCATCATTTTGAAAACAAGGGCATCCGTTTTGTGCATTTCATTCATCATCTTTTCCAATCGTTTTGTTGCATCAGATGTATAATTTAGACCATGTGGTGCTGATCCTGGCCTCTGCCCATGCTACCGTCTTTTCTGTGCACGATCGCTTGTCAGATGTTCTGCACGGAGCATGATTTAATGTGTTGTGATCAGGCTAAATTGCATAATCCACTGCAGCAAAAAAAAAAAGCTTGTAAATTCAACACAGAAAACATGCAGTAGACGGTTTTTGTAGCGTGTTGTCTGTGTGTTCTGTCCTTGGGTTGCTTTGTTGACGAGGTGCTGTTTGTGTTCGATAAGAATCAGCCGTCTCTTCCAGCTCAAGACGACTCGGTGTAATCTAATAATATAACTGGAATTGCTTGTTTTGGCTCCTGCTGACAATGTCACATTTGTATTTTGTGTTTATGGAAACTGTTGTCCCTAACGAGGCTTTGTGTCTTTAATCCTTTAATTTGTTACTAAAGAGCTACTTTTTTTAAACAATATCACAACATAATGAATCAAAAGAAATCTGCTGAAATCTCTTTTCCCTGAACTCTCAACATTGTCTTTCAGTCAGTCTGCACATGTACGCTGACCAAAAATAATCACAGATAAAATACAGGAAGGCTTTGTGTGGCTGGTTGCCTAAACTGCTTACAAGACTGTCATCTGATTTTGTTCTTTAAGACTGGTTATAGTTGTTTAAAGCCTGGGACAAACCAAGCCGACGATCGGCCGTTTGCCATAGTTTGTTTGGTGTGTTCCACTCGTCGGCTCTCGTCGGGCTCACATCGGCGGCAGTTTGCCCGATTTAACATCGGGGCCATCGGGGGGATTGAGAGCTCTGATTGGATGTTCAGTTTAGCTAACGAGTCAGTGCTGAGAATTAAAGCAAAAGTGATAAAAACAAGCATGTGAATGAAGGCGGTACAGACAGAAGGCTGTTTAAATGTTACGTGAGCTTTCCCAATCATTCTAATAAGTGAATGTTTTCATAACAACATGAGCCGCTTTACATGATCAAAGTTATCAACGTTACTGATATTCAAAATGATAAGCAAGCGCTGCTTTGTTTACATTTCATATATCTGCATTTATCTCGTATATCTTTGTTTCGGTTTCTCCTTTTGAATGATGTATATATACTTTTAATAGCTGCTGATATGAACAGCTCGTTCCTCTCACGCATGCGCAGAACGCACGTGTTAGTTTGCCGTCGGATGTAGTCTGTGCGGTGTGTTCCAGTGCAGCGTTTTGGTCCGACGCGAGGCGACAACACCGTCGGCATTCGTCGCCACTAGTTCTTTGAAGTCAGCTTGGTGTGTCCCGGCCTTAAGTCAGCTGAATAGCCTAATGTGGATCTGAAAAATGCAAGACCCCTTGGCTGACTTCTTACTGATCAAAATAGTTCTTAAGACACAGTTTTATCATAGCAACCTTATGTATGCAGATGGTCCCAGGAGTACAGGCTGATTTATATTTCTGCGTCGTCGTACGCGTTGACGTGCAGTACACATTCAAACCGCTAGTCTGCAGTGTCCACAGGCATGTTGCTTGTGTTACCACGACAAAAGCCTAAGAAGAAGCGGCTTGTCGGAGAAGCATATAGTGGCAGCGGCAAATAAATATCAAATCATTAAATCATTATTTAAAACTACAAAAAGGAGACAACAACGGAATAGGAGAAGATATGGCATTCTTTCAATCTCCACAAGGACTTGTAACGTATCATGGCAGAACAACTGTTTGTCGTGGACAACAAAGTGATGTAATCCTACATTTTATAATAAATGATAAGACACTTGTTCTTTGCTTTGTTTTACTTTAAATAAGAAGGTGTAACATTAAAATATATTAAAGTGCAAAAAACACACACAAAACTAAAATACATATGGAGGGAGGGGAACTAGCAGACCAATCACAGAGCTTGCGGTCCGCATAGATTTGACGCGCTGTGACATTTTTGGAGAGGTGCATGTCAGGCTACACATGTACTATGCACAACCTACTGCATAGCTACGGGGTAGTTTCAACGCAGAAATATAAATCAGCCTTAAGACTGACTGATAAACTAGTAAAACTGGATGATGGTCAATGTTATGGAAATTAAACAAAATAAAACGTTATATTGATTTGTAAAGCCACGCTTTGTCCATTCAGTTCTTTTGTAATGCAGTGTCTCTAAAGGATCTTTATTCTTGTGTGCAAATATTGATAGATGTGATTGACTTTATTTGAATATCATGTAATTAGATTCATTAGAAATATTACCGGTCGTAAAATTTTGTGTCAGACTTAGGTTTCACATTAAGGTGTCCTTGTTAACAGTTAAATACATTTAAGTACCGAGTAATATTAATTAACTATATGTATTTATATGGTTAGGGTTTGGCTTAGGGTTCCTTGCATATAATTATGCATAATTTATGGTGATTATAAAAGTAAGTGCATGTAATATGTGTAACAAGGACACTGTAAAATAAAGGATTTATTTATAGGTCGATAGACTGTCCTCCCAATAGACATTAATCCTGATGTTTTTGGCAGGCCGATCTGAAGAGAGTCAACAAGATACAGTCCCACAAACCTGAACCCCTTTAGTCTTTTGCCTAGTGATATGCACATTTTAGAAGCCTGAAATCTGCCGCAGGCATTTAGCTGACAAGTTTTTTCTAATTCTAGTCCCAAAGACAGTCCTTTTTTCATTTCCCTAGAATTATCGCTTTTTCTCTGCAGAAAAGACAATTCATATTCAGTAGTATTATCAGTTCAGCTTCTCGGATGAAAAGTAAATTTGAACTTGAAACTAGAAATTGTTTCATAATTGATCAATTTTACAGCATTAATGGGGTTATCGTCCTGTATTACTGTGAAGTGGTTTAGAAACAATCTGTATTATGTAAAGCTTTACGTAAATAAATGTGACTACACTTGAACTCATTTTGACTGGTATTGCTAGATGGCAGATCCCAGATGCTGTCAACCAGTTCACTCAGGTTCATGTCCACATATCTGCATCTGGTTAGCGTTCTATTGATCCTGTGAGATAGAGATTACTTCTGACCCTCTAATTAACCTCCTAATCCTCCGTCCTGCCCTGTTCACAGCCCTGCTGGTCATTAGGCTTAGGAGTTAACAGGGGTGGCAACCCTTTTGACACTCAGTGTCATTTTTCTCCTAAACCCCTGCTTGCAAGTATCATCGCCTCATTGTCAAAGTGTTGTTTCCGGAGGAAACATAACAATGTGTGACATATGGCTGTAGATGCATATTTCTTTGGAAGGACAAGTTCTGTTTTTAATTCAACTGGGTCCTGCAGGTTTTGCAGTGTGGTCAAACTTGATCAACTCTGCATGGCTGAAACTCATCTGAATTGCACTAATAGTGCAATAGATTTCTTTGGTTCAGTTGGGTTGGAAGATCTGATTGCCTTTATGGAGCTCATTAGAGAGGATATTTAGAAAACATCACTTGATTAACTTATATGGAAAGTATTTCATAACTGTGTAATTTATCCTTGGTTAAGTCAGTGTGTGCTGAGTCAAACTATCTTACAAATAAAGGTGCTTAAAGGGTTCTTAAACAGAGATGCCATAGAAGAACCATTTTTGGTTCCACGAAGAACCATTCAGTCAAAGGTTCTTTAAAGAACTATCTATTTCTTACATTTTTATAATCTGAAGAGCCTTCTTTCGCCACAAAGAACCTTTTGTGAAAAAGAAAGGTTGTTCAGATGTTTGAAGGGTCTTCATGGAACCATTTAGACAAAAAGGTTCTCCTATGGCATCGTGAAGCACCTTTATTTTTAAGAGTGTATCTTTATTCCTCTTCTGGTCATGCGAAGCTTGTGGATGCCACTGAGACAGGCTTGAGGTCTTGCTCTCTTATTCACAGTCCCGGAGCATTGGTGTGTATGATGAATCTGGTGTAATTCATATGTCTGTCTGCTAAGTGCAAAACTATATACCCTCAGTATGCTTAAAATGCTAAAAATTATGAATTATAATAATGTGAGCATAATGATTTTTTTTTTTTTTTGTACCATTTATATAAATTGAAGTGGCTGTTATTTAAGCATTCTTACAATAAATAATGCACATAAAAGACCATCCGACTGCTTTTTAAATAATGGGAGACACTTCCAGTTTTGGGGAAGTTCCACTCAAAAAGACTACAACAAATCATTTCAAATCATAAGATTGGGTTACAAATAATCCGTATCCATCATTTTGACTGAATGGACTGTAAATTTTCATTAATTTTCTATTTTCAGAAGTCAGGAGAATAACGTGACGTGTAGATTAATGTGACGTGATATAAAAACGATATCTATAGAATAGCTCTTTTCAGCCCGCTGCATTGTTTTCCTTCAGATTATTTTCATGTTTCCTTTGTATTCCGCTGTAAGTAAGTGAAAAAGACAACATATACTGTGCATTCTTGCTCTCCCGATTGAATTTACAAAATCCTCACATCTCTTTCCAGGTTTGTTTTAACATGGATGCTGTAAAATGTAATTGTTATGAAATACAGACATATATTACTATAATGATATTTAACACATTTGAAATTTTGTTGCGGCTTGGAAGAGGATCTTTAGGAGTTATTTGTGATATGTTGAAAGTAATTTGTTAATGCATTTATACTTTCTAATTTCCTTTTAATGATAGATGGTTGAAGGGTGTGTAAAATAATGTCACCTCATTGTACTCAGTTTTTGAAAATGCTTATTATTGCGTTCAAAGAGCGAACCTTTTGCTGATTGTTTGTTACTCCCATAATTTGCGCAAAGCGTAGGATAAAGGAGGATAAAAAGCTCAGACAAATTTTTGGCGAAACTGTGTTTTTTTTTGTTTTGTTTTGTTTATTCATTTATTTATTGCCACTATTAAATGCAAAATTGCTCTGTAAGTTATTTCTAATGATTAGATTTTGTCACATTGAGTTCTAGAATGATCTTTTCTGCAAAGCATGAAGCGCTGCTCGAGATTTTGGGTAATATGAGGTAACTCATAGGGCAGCCTCATCTTGATACAGTCCTAATGCTGAAAATGTGCTTGTTATGCCTTAAAATGCTGTGTATGAAATCAGCTCACTGAGATTTGGAAAAGAGCTTGTTGTTGTGGCAATACATGTTTTGGTCACACTTTATCTTAAGGTCCAATTCTCAATATTAATAAACCATTAACAATGGCTTTTGCCTCAGTACACTCCTAATTTATTATTAGTTAGTAAACTAAGATTAGGTATTGGTAGGATTAGGGATGTAGAATATGGTCATAAAGAATATGTGCTTTTAAAGCACTAATAATAGACATGCTAATAAGCAACTAGTTAATAGTGAGAATTGCTCCCTATACTGAAAAGTGACATTCTTGCAGATTAAGCTTGTTTTATTACCAGTTTTTTTTCTGAATCAAGATATTCCGCCAGCAGTCCTAACCTGACACTGGTCTTTATTTTCCGCAGATTATGAAATTAAGATGATTAGTTAACTGATCGCTGTGAACAGTGGCTGAATTATGTCTAGATCAGTAACCGTATTGATCAGTTATGTCTAGATCACTAGTAGTATTGATCAAGGCCTCTTGCCATGACAGCTTGTAGCGTGGCTTCTCTTGCAAATCACACCGAGTCATCACGAGTCCCTCGCTGTGGGTCTTTTGTCTTTGTGCTGTTGGGAGTCATCGGTGAGTCTTGTAGGGATGAGAGCGTATTGTTTTGGTCTTTCCTCAGGTCACCCTGGCCGTGTGTTTAAGGTGGCCTCAGCGAAGCTCTCTGCTCAGGTAACGCTAGGGACATCTGGCTCAGGAAGCCATGTCAACCCAGGCCCTATCCCCAGTGCTGTGAGGGCCACCATCCGAAAACTGAACATGACCAGCCTTGAACCCCGGGACCTCAAGTGATTGATCCCAGAGGGAATAAATTGGTGGAAAACACACCAGTCGGTGCATAATCACTCAGACCTGCCAAACTGAACACACAGTTCCTACATAAAGCAGCGAGCCGTCTATTGAGACTCAGAGAGTGTTTCTGATTATTGCATATCTTTAGTATCTCCAGTGGTCTGTGATGGGTCAGTCATCTTTGAGGCTGTGGTTGGGATTGTGGGAGGACGTTTCTTCCTTAAGTCCAGGTGTGTTATTTTTGGTAAGTTTGTCATTTTTCTTCTTCAGTAAGATTTTACGTTATGATAACTGCAGTGTAAAGTAACTGCACGTGTTTGTTTTAAACCTGTTCTGATGTATTGGGTTTGGATGTTGAGGGGTAACATCTGCAATGTCAAGAACATTAACAGTCCTGGATATTTTAATTACTGGGCAATTGGATAATGATCGTATGCAATTAGGTGGAAATGCCCAAAGTGGCGAAGGGCTGTCAAAGGGCACAGGCTCTAATCCAGAACGCTTGATGTTTAATGCAGTTTACCTGTCATGATCTAGAGCACTTTAACCGTTTGCGCCTGCTCAGTTTAAAAAATAAGCAAATCAATAAAGCATTGACGGTCCAATTCTCGCTATTAACAAACCATTAGCTATGACGTTTGCCTCAATAATCTCCAAGTTTGCTGCTTATTAATAGTTAGTAAGGTAGTTGTTAAATTTATGTATTGGGTAGGATTAGGGATGTAGAATATGGTCATGAAGAAAATGTGCTTTATAAGCACTAATAATAAGCCAGTAAGTTAATAATAGGCATGCTAATAAGCAACTAGTTAATAGTGAGAATTGCTCCCTATGCTAAAGTGTTACCAGCTTTTCAAGATTCCTTATCTGAAAATGATTTATTACATGTGTTTTGTGGTATTTTGTGTGCTCTATATCATAGTATAGATCACATTTATATTGGAAATACATCTTGTAAAAATTTGGAGGTTGTTTTTTTGTTCAAGCATGGAGCAGATGCGTGCTAATGTGTCTGAATGTTGTTTTTGGCGGTTAAAGTCTTTATGAAATCCCTGTGAAGATTAGGCTTATGTGAGACGGTCACCTCGTCAAAAAGTTAAACTGGTATCAGGCTGTGTTGAAGGGCTTTGCCTCAGGAGCCCTTGCTAAAAACAGCTGTTACCTGCTGCTCACTTTGTCTGTCTTAACTCTCAGCGACATAACCCAGTTTCTACCACAGAGTTTGCTTGATCTCCGGCACTGTTTTATTGTATATTCCTGAAGAATTTTTTTCTTTTTTTTGTGTGTGTGTGATTTTTACGGATACTTCAGTATGTAGACAGTGAATGAAGCTAGGGAGAGTAAAAAATAAATTTTATTGCTGGCTGAATGAAATGTGTGATGACAGTTTAATGGATTTCATAATACGTTTCAAAGTTACTTGTATTTAAATATAGAAGGTTATATAGAAGTTACATTTGTAATGTAGTTAAGATTACAAAAGAATGTTGTCCTAATTTGGTAACACTTTACAATAAGGTTCAATTTGCTAACATTAGTTAACTACATTAGTTAACATTAACACTGAAAATATTTATTAATGCTTTATTCATGTTTATTCCAACATTTACTAATGCATTATTAAAATCAAAAGTTGTATCTATTAATGTTATTCAGTGGACCTGTGCTAATGAAAAGTTGTATTTTTATTAACTAACTTTCTTAAATAAAAATAAATACTGTAATGCACTGCTTATTGTCAGTTAATGTTAATTAATGCATTAAATATAGTTAACAAATGGAAACTTACTTTAAAGTGTTAGTCCTAATTTGTTCAGATGAAAAATATGGGTAACAGTTTATTTTAATGTGTCCTTGTTACAGGTTACATGTACTTACTATTATAATAACAATAAATTGCATGCAAGTAACCCTAATCCTAACCCTAACCATATAGTAAGAATGTGTAGTTAATTAATATTACTCAGTACTTAAATGTATATCTACACTGTAACAAGGACACCTAATAAAGTGTAACCAAAATATGGATATAAATGACAGACATACAGTGGTCTTCTAGTATACTTCCATTTGTAAGTACACAACTACCAGAACATTTAGTTTGTTTGTATGAACAAAAACTTCAAAAGAAACAATCTTCTATCTTCTGTGGTAATGCATTCTGATTCTGCAGACATCTTAGTGTGCATGTATAAAAGTGTGTTTTTCTGTAGGACAGTAAATGGACTGATGGCAGGACCGGTCCACATTTTATTCATCGCATGGTCATTTGCATGAAGTTATGCATCAGTAAATGTCTGAAACCCTCACATGTGTCACGAGTCTCTCCATTTAGGATTAGGCCAAATGACAATCAATATGACTGATCACATCTTAAGACCAGTGCTTGAAGCGCCTCATATCTGAAATCAATAAACTTCAGCTTTTTGGGATTGTGATTGTAATCTCACATCTTAGCCAGGCTGGGTCTGATTGCGACATTAGCGTGGTCTGATCTGTTTGAAGGTGTGTCATGCACATGTATGACGGCCTTCCGTCCGAGGATGTGTCCCCCGGCTGTTCAACCTCTTGGATTCGTCCGGTGTCAGATTAAGAGAGCGTGCTCAGAAATCTTCAGTTCACCCAATTTGGCAGGGCGAGGGGCGAGTGGGGCGGGTGGATTCTCCATATATAAGAGCCGGTGTCCTCCAGCCAATTTTCATGCAGTTTGCTTCACGACTTCATGTCGTCAATGCGACCGCCGATTGCATTCTCCTCAAGTGCATTGAGCTCAGACATTTCTGTCGCATTAACTTGAGATTTTTTAATATTTTTGTGTGTGTGCCTTTGAAGATTTTCATAATGAATTACTGCATGTCAGACATGTATGACATAGGCCACGGTGTGAGCGGGGGATATGCGGTGCCTCCGGGAGGCGAGTATTGCATGTACGCTGGAGAAGGGCCCGGTTTCACCCGCTGTGAGCCGCAGCCGTTACACCACCATCCTCCCAATATGGAGCAGGCCTGGCCGCCCAGCCAGCCCTATGGGTGCCCGTTCACTGGGGGCAACCCTGTGTTCAAGAGCGAGTTGTGCTCTATGGAGGTGCCTCTCAGTCACTACCATCAACCAGACTACTACTCCGATGGCAGGCCGGACTTCTCTCAGATGCAGTGGATGCAGGGGCCACACAGGAAAGGTATCGCAAGCTCTAGAAGAAGCGTAGAGGTGCTGTGGGGTGCCAGAGTTTTGTCTTTTCTTGAGCTTATAATTGGCATGTTTCAAGGTGGATGCCTTTTTGGCACTGTTACATGTGTAATAGTCGAATATCTCAGTCCAAAAATAATATACTCAGCAATTATAGTCAGTAAGTTCTGTCTTTAAATGTGAGATTGGATTGAGTTAGATTTGAAGAATTGATTTGCAAAAACAGATGTTTCATTGTGTTGGTAAGCTGTATTTTTAAGGTGTTTTTAACCTAATCAGAAAAACCCAACTGCAGTTTGATTGAGATTAATTGGAATGCACAATGAAAAAGCATGATTTTTGAAAATTGTAAAAAAAAAAAAAAAAAAAAAAAATCTGTTTTTGCAAATGAACTCTTCATTTAGATTTACAACTTTAAATGTAGTGTTTTATTGTCTGATTTTTGGGAATTTATGAGATGTACTGCAGTCGATACTGAAGACAAGCTGACAGAGCTTTTCTCAGGACTAACTTCATTTGTCCGAGACATTTTTCAAAGACTTGTAATCAGCTGGTGTTTTGGTGATTTGTTTTTGTAGGGGATGTGTGAAGTCAGTTTTCCTGTTCTAGCTGAGTAAACTCATGTTCAGTTCATCACATTAAAACTATCAGTAACATTGTTGAAAACACTGTGATTTTGTTTGAAACTGAACAACTTGGCTTGACACAATAACTTAATTCTAGTGCACTGATATGCAACAATTTTTAAGTGTGGCTTACGAGTCTGAATAGTTTTTGCTGCCATTGTATGTCTGTGTTCTCCGTTATATCCTTTATTTGTGCCACCCAGAAATATAAATCACTGTTAGCAGTTAGTGTTGAGGAAAGTTACTTTTAAAATTGACACATTACAATATTACGTTACTCCATAAAAAAAAGTAACTACATGTGTTACTTAATAAGGTACTTTTTATGGGGGCTACTTTTTATACTTTTTATCTAGGCTGGGCTTATGTTGTGTTTGCTTGTTAGTATGGTTGAACTGGATAATCGAAGGTCAGCAGCAAAGACTCTGTTTAATGTAATTGGATTAAATCCAAAAAGGGTATTTGTGTCACTTAACATATTTGATTATTGCAGGTTTGCGTCACATTCCGAGTTAGCATTTCACTGTATTATTTATTTTGAGGAATACTGAATCTGTTTGTGTGTGCTTGAGATGAGTAAATGCATGTTCACATTTAGTCTTAGATATAGTCTAACATTGTGTTCACGCTAGGCCTCTGCACTAACTCCCGATTTCTCTCAAAACGTGGACAGGAGAGCCACATGTCAGTCAATACATGAGAAAACAAAGGGAAAACTTATTTGAAATAGTAACTCAGATATGTTCTTGTAAATGTGTTTCTTTACTAGTAACCTGAAACAAGTAATCTGGTTTCGTAACTCGTGTTACCCCAACACTGTTAGTAAGTATTGAAAAAGCTTCTACTCCAGTATAAAGAAGCTGCTGTCTTCTGGACTGAACTTGAAGAGACTGTACTCTTTTAAAGACCTGTTACAGACACTCGTGGAGCTACATTGTGTAGTGTATTGATCTTCAGTGTAGGATGGAGGTTTGGGGTATTGTGTGTTGTATTGATTTGTAAGGACACAGACAGAGGAACAGAAGGTTTCCTACTGACCTCCACCAAAGACTCATTGATCAGATTGATTTGTGAGCTGTTGCAAGCTGCCTAAACATATGTGTGCCTTAAAACTTGCATTTCCTTGTGTTTCTATCGCAATATAAAAGCATTAGGCTAAAATGATCCTTTTCCTCTGTTTTTTTTATTTCTCGTCTTTCTCACATAACTCTATTTTCTCCTATACTTTTCTTTATTTGCACAGACTCTTAGTTTTAGTCACAATTTAGCTGTTATAATTGAATCATTTTCCTGTTTGATGGTAAATTTAGAGTATCTTCACAAACAATTTTATCTATTTTCATGCAGATGTTTTCAGGTTAAAGTAGCTTATTTTATTGTAGTGTGTTTATGACTGTAACTGTAACTTCTTATAGGTTACATACCAAGTTACCTGGACAAGGATGAGCTGTGTGTTGTGTGTGGGGACAAAGCGACTGGTTATCATTACCGCTGCATTACCTGTGAGGGCTGCAAAGTGAGTGTTTCAGCTATAGAAAAGCACACTAAGAAAAAAAAATCTGTAGAAACATGCACTGGTAATTTTCTGTTAAACTTACAGATTATTTCTAGGAAGTTTCATGCTTAGCAATTAAATTAATTCTTGTTTTTAAAGGGGTTTTTTCGACGCACAATTCAGAAGAACTTGAACCCGACATACGCGTGCAAGTACGAGGGCAAGTGTGTCATTGACAAAGTCACACGCAACCAGTGCCAAGAATGTCGCTTCAAGAAATGCATCACTGTCGGCATGGCAACAGACTGTGAGTAACACACTTTCTGCAAATACAGGCACTTTAACATTTCAGCAGCAGCCAAAAAGTCGATTTTGTGTTTGAATGGTAGATAAACAGATAGACATTAGCTATGTTTCTGTATACCTATTTTTATGCGCAATTTGGGATATTGCATAAAAAATGCTGGATGGAAGCTATGAGTTGTTCTTAATTTTTTTATGTGAGTATAAAAAAAGGTATGCACCCAACTAAGTTTAAGTACATTTCTTATCCGGTAAAAAACATACACATGAACTACGGCAAAAACACTATTACCGAATAAATTGAAATTACATTTCAAATTTGCACCTAACATACCTGTACATACTAAATGGTGTATTTTGTATATTGTGTTTTTGCTATTTTGCACATTGTCTATTTTGTATATTTGTATTTTATTCTTTTTATTATCTGTGTCTTGTCTTGTCACTGTCATTCTGTCGCAATGTGGAGCTTCTGTCACTAAAACAAATTTCTTGTATGTGTAAACATATCTGGCAATAAAGCTCATTCTGATTCTGAAAAAGCTTTTGAAATGCTAGTTTTGACATTCTAAAATGTTGTCAAAGTGCTTCATTCTAATTAACACCCAGAACTCCGTTCCCAAACAGCAGGCTCCGAAAATAAGAAAACATGATCGCATTTCGTCTCGTAATCAGAGGCGGACAGTAGTGAAGTATTTTTACTCTGCTTTAAAAGTACTTTTCAAGTGTCTGTACTTTATCAGTGTTTTTCTTTAGAAAACTTTACTTCACAACATTCCAAAGCATAATATTGCTTTTTTTTTTTTTTTTTTTTACTGCGCTACGTTTCATATTAAATATAATTTAATAATTACATTAGAAATCTATTACTTTCTTTTACTCAAGTAAAAGTAATTCAAAGATTTACTTGAGTACAAGAAAGTACTACATTTTTAATGTTCTTAAGTATTAAAGGTAAAACAAACAACAACTTTTATTTATGAAATGTAGTGCAGTAAATGCTTTTGAATATAGTGAATGTAATGAAAAACACTCTACAGATTTTTATTTTTTTATTTGCTTGAGTAAAGTTAAAATACTTCACTACAAAAAGGCATAGAAGCCCATCAAAATGACTTTAAAAAATCACTACTGTCCGCCTCTGCTCATAATTTATTGTATACGAAAATTATTATATGCAGTGCCTTCTCCTACTGCAGCAAATTAATTTTTTCTTTGTGATATTTAGCGCAAGTTAATTAGGAATAGACGATTTCGTTCTCTTCAACTCACTAGATGGAAACGGTGCCGTATTCGCAAATGTTTTACACTGTATTCCAATTTTGCATTTAATTTATAACAACAAACATGTTGTTGTTCCTCCAGTGGTGTTGGATGACAGTAAGCGTCTGGCCAAGCGGAAGCTGATCGAGGAGAACCGAGAGCGGCGGCGGCGCGAGGAGCAGCAGAAGACGGTGTGGGAGCGACCCGAGCCCACGCAGGAGGAGTGGGAGCTGATCCGGGTCGTCACTGAGGCCCATATGGCCACAAACGCCCAAGGCAACCACTGGAAACAGAAGCGCAAATTCCTGGTGAGAGGTCTCTTCCCTGACGAGCGCATCGCAGCGATGCTTCTTGTGTTTTAGGATGTTTCTTTATTTTGGGTGGGATTCTGTTTTTTGTTTTTGTCTCTTTTTTACCCTACCACAACCCCAGATTCCCCTTCCCCAACCCTTCCCACACAATTCCCAAGCCCTTCCTCACCGCTGTTCCCAATGTTAATATGTCCATGTTTTTGTATCTCCTTGTAGAGTGGGGAGTGTTAGATGGACGCTGGAGTCTCTACCACAAAGGCAGCAGCACTAACTTTAACGGAACACCTTTGTCCTTCTTTTCTCAAGCTGTGTTTCCTAAACCAAAACTGTTATCTCATGTTTGTTTCTCTTCTGATCTTCTTCTCTCTGTCTTTCTCTAACCCAGTTTCTAATTGTTCTTATGTTCTCTTGAATCTAACTCTCCTCTACAGATTGAAGTTCTGTTTGAGGACTCTTTTAACACTGCTGTGGGTTTCCATGAGACGTTTAGTTGCCTTCTTAAAATGCTTGCAATTAGGTTTCATCCGTCAAATGTTCAATTTGGCCATTAGATTTACTTTTCTGTTCTGCAAGTTACAGCATTAAGATAGAGTTGGTTTAATAGCTTTTCTAATTTGAAGTGTGTATTTTCTAAACCACTAGAGGAACCAGATGCAATTGCAATCTTTCTGTATGAGGAGCCAGACACAACAACATAAGTTAATTTTTATTTTTTTAAATTGTGTTTGGTAACACTACAAGCTCAATTAAACTTCACTTACTCTTCAGTAGAAAAATCCATTAGAGTTGGTAAGTTCAATTAATTTCTGTCTGCTTCAAAACTCTGATTCAGAGGTTTAACATTGCTCAAAAATGTTCTCGGAAGTCAATAAAATTTTTTTTAAAATTAAATATTACTCATCGTTATATTATATTGGTCTATATAATTCAGTTTTTACCTTTTGAATAACATTTTAAATATATAGCGAAAATGGACCTCATTCATGAAATACATGACGCAGAATTAATTTTTGTGTGAATTGTTCATAAAACAATCTTACAGAAGTTGCTGCATTGAATTAAAAGGCTTTAACAAACCTTATAGCCAGTGTTGGGAAGGTTACTTTGAAAATGTAATAGGTTACAGATTACAAATTACCCTATTTAAAAGTGTAACTATTTCAATTACCTTATTAAAATAATTTGACTAAACTGATTTCTGAAACTGATTACAGTATTTTGTAATTAAATTACGTAATTTGCTTATAGCTTTGAATCATGCATGAAGCCCAGTGTCTGTGTGAACAGACTGTGAAGCCACTTCAAATTGGCATGCACATATCATGAAATGTTTGTCAAAGGGCTAAAAATAACACCAACAAAAGCCAAAATCACCTAGTCCTAATTTTCATATATTGTGTAGTAGAACATAAAATTAGTTTTCCTAAACCATTTCACAGTAAAAAAATCGAAGTTATCTATGTGCAGTTACAGGTGCATCTCAAAAAAATTAGAAAATCATGGAAAAGTTCTTTATTTTTTGTAATTTAATTCAAAAAGCAAACTTTCTCATATTCTAGATTCATTGCACACAAACTGAAATATTTCAGGAGTTTTTTGTTTTAATTCTGATGGTTACGACTTACAGCTTAGGAAAATTAAAAAATTTAGTATCTCAGAAAAATAGAATATTTTCTCAAAGATCAATCAAAAAAAGATTTACAAAACAGAAATGTTCAGGATCTCCAAAATAGGTTTAACTATGCACTCAATACTTGGTTGGGGCTCCTTTTGCACAAATTACTGCTTCAGTGCGCCGTGGCATGAAGGTAATCAGCTTGTGGCACTGCTGAGGCGTTATTGAAGGCCAGGTTGCTTTGATAGCGGCCTTCAGCTCCTCTGTATTGTTTGTCAGATGTCACTTATCTTCCTCTTCATAATACCCCTTAGATTCTCTGTGAGGTTCAGGTCAGGTGAGTTGGCTGGCCATTCAAGCATAGTAATATCATGGTCAGCAAACCACTTGGAAGTGGTTTTGGCACTGTGGGAAGATGCTAAAGTCCTGCTGCAAAATGAAATCAGCATCTCCATAAAGTTGTCAGCAGATGGAAGCATAAAGTGCTCCAAAATCTCCTGGTAGATGGCTGCATTGACTTTGGACTTGATAAAACACATTGAACCAACACCAGCAGACGTCACGGCACCCAAATCATCACTGACTTTGGAAACTTCACACTGGACTTTGGATTCTGTGCCTCTCCAGTCTTCGTCCAGACTCCAGACCTTGATTTCCAAATGAAATGCAAAATTTACTTTTTATCTGAAAAGAGGACTGTGGACCACTGAGCAACAGTCCAGTTCTTTTTCTCCTTACCCCAGGTGAGATGCTTTTTTAAAAAAAAATTCTGGTTCAGGAGTGGCTTGTTTCTAGGAATGTGACAGCTGTAGCCCATTTCCTGAAGACGTTTGAAGGTGGTGACTCGTGATGCGCTGACTCTGGCTTCAGTCCACTCCTTGTGAAGCTCTCCCAAGTTCTTGAATCGGCTTTTCCTGACAATCTTCCCAAGGCTGTGGTCATTCCTGTTGCTTGTGCACCTTTTCTTACCACACTTTTTCCTTCCAGTCAACTTTCTGTGAATATATTTCGATACAGCACTCTGTGAACAGCCAGCCCTTTCAGCAATGACCTTCTGTGACGTACCCTTTTTGTGGAGGGTGTCGATGATCGTCTTCTGGACCACTGTCAAGTCAGTAGTCTTTCCCATAATTGTGGTTTCATGTTCTAAACTAGCCCAGGAGGTACTCAGTATTTATACTCAAAATTAATCAAACTAATCAAGCTCAAAATGGAATATTCAAATTGTTTGAGATGCATTTTTTTCGTAACCATCAGAATTAAAAAAAAAAAACTCTCGAAATATTTCAGTTTGTGTGCAATGAATCTAGAATATAAGAAAGTTTGCTTTTTTAATTAAATTACAAAAAATAAAGACCTTTTCTATGATATTCTAATTTTTGAGATGCACCTGTATTCCGTGTGTAATGCAAGATTATTTTAAAGCCTGGAAATCCATGGAAACGCCACACTAACATAATATCTTACTGTCACTTTCTGTCTGAACTCTCACCTGTCCAGTTTAAACTTGTTCTTTTTAGTTGACTTGACTCGGGTTCTTCATTGAAACTTCACGATCCCTGTTGATTGCCCAACAGGTCGAGGAAGCAATGCTACTTAATGAAATAACATGTAATTTATTCTGTACTTCTGACCAGAGTGCAGTGGGGGTGAAGGAAGCCAAGGTAAGAACCAGCAGAGCAAACACCTTAATTTATGTTTTTATCCAAAAGAAACGCTCTCTCAAATTCTCAGCTGCTTCCATTTCTGTCACGGGTTTTTTTTTTTTTTTTTTTTGCGGATAAATCGACATGCTGAATGCTTAAGGCATTTGTTTGCCGTGTTTGTGTAGCTCTCTGCTCGCTGTGTCAGAATGAAGGTGTACACAGAAGAGGAAAGCTGAATAATTGACTAATATCAAAGGGGAACATCAGGCTGGTTTTGTGCTGTACTCAGCTCCCAGTCTTCATTTGACCCTCAGTCTGGCTTTTTTTTGTTTGTTTGTTTGTTGTTTTTTTGCTCTGTCTTTCACGTTACATTTTTCTGGTCAAAAGGGCATAAATCTTAAAAAAAATAAAAAAATAAATAACATTCAAATATCAGTGGATAACCCTAGTCAGTAAGCTCCCCACAGAAGGAGATACGCTTCTCTGCTCTGATCTTCTAGTTTAAGTTTCTCATCTTTCCTCTTTTCCCTCTTAATAACTGGGCTCCACTCTTGTTTCGATGATGTGTCTTGCTTTATCTCTGGCCTTCTTTGTGCTTTAGAGGGGAATGAGGATTTGCTGTGTCACACCTTCGTCTCTGTGATTGTCCACTTCCTGTAAGTGTCTGTGTTACTGAGTTCGATGCCCCTCCCCTTCCTGTCATTCCAGCCCGAGGACATCGGTTCTGCGCCCATCGTCAACGCACCAGAGGGAAGCAAAGTGGACATAGAAGCCTTCAGTCAGTTTACAAAAATTATCACCCCCGCCATCACTCGTGTTGTGGATTTTGCCAAAAAGTTGCCCATGTTCTGTGAGGTAAGAACGGCCACTCAGCCCACTGTAGCATTCATCAAACACAGGGAATGAAACTGAGCTTGCATCCAACCAAGGTCAACATGGGTCACTGTACGGTGGCCAAGAGAGCTCAATGCGCTGCAAATGAAAAAACTCATGTAAATTAAGAAAACATTTTCATCAATTTGACAGCACAGGCGCTGCAAATGCACACAACACAACCAAATAAAGAAGCGCACTGCAAATAGGCAGATACCACTTCGGAAATGTTTAAGGGAACCGCAAAATGACAAACATGACTGGGACATATTCATCAGTGTTTGCTCTGAAAGGTGAGATTTTTGTTTATTTTAACATCCTGATCATACAATTCCTTAGTTTTTTTTTTTTTTGGATATTATTAGCCTAAATAAGCTGACGAAATACACAATTACTGTAAATGTGAAACATAAGCTGGCTAACTTCCTTGGAACCTCAACCGAGGTGGTACTAAAAAAGTACCAGGTACTGTACCCAGTGGAAAACCCCCCAAAAGTGAACCATACCGTGCCGTACCATGCAGTGGAAAAGCGCCATTATATGAGTCTTAAAGAGATTATTCACCCAAAACATTTACGTGTGTTATCTCACATTTTTCTACACCTCACTCACTTTCTTCGGTGGAGCATCAAAGAAGATATTTTGAAGATTTAAACAGTTTTGGTTTCCATTAACTTTTCAGTGGTCAATGGGAGCTTAATGGTTTGGTCATGGCAACATTCATCAAAATATCATCTTTTGTGTTTTGCAGAAAAAAGAGAGGTGCAATCACATTTACCTTACTTACAAAAATTAACCATAGCCTATGGTTTTACTATTAAAATTAATTAATAAATTCATTTATTATATAAAAAATAAATAAAACAAAAAAAAAATTGTTAATATAGTTAAACCATGAACAAATTAGCCATGGATTTACTACACTAACCATACTTTTGGTATTTGTATAAGTATGTAGGATCTAGTAGGACCCAGCGACCTCTCTGCTTGGCTGATCCTCCGCCTTTTCCTCACGCTTCAGCGCTGCACCAGTTCTGGTCCCGCTTCCCCTGCGGCTATCTGGCAACTTCTAAAGAGCTTTCTAAAAGAGCTTGCCATTGTTTCAAATGTCGCACCGTTATTGCGGTTCGTCCAGGTCTCCCCTGCACGCCGATAACGGCCACAGCGAGTGTGTTTCCTACTTGTGGAAATCCCATGTGGAGGCCACGCTCACGGGGATGGACTGTTGTCATTGTGAAGAACATCAGTCTCGCCTCTCTGAGCTCGCAGATTGCTTTATTTTCAGAGAGCGACTCCACCCCTCACACTCTCCCGTTTTCTTTTCTTCCTCCCAGTGAGCGAGCTCACATCGGCTCAGATTCCGCATGTCTCACCCTTTTCACACAGAGTGGTTTCCTTCGTCCTCTTCACCTAGCCTGATTAGGTGGGAGTGACAACGACGGATGCAGAGGAGCTGGCCCTTGCCGTTGTCTGCACCCAACGCCACCAAAGTTGGGATGGATTCCAAACTTCTCCGTATCCTCTCGAAAGCTGTTGAAGAACTGGTATTAGAGTGGTCTCAACCAGAGGAGCCCTCTTGCAGCTGTCTGGACGAATGGTTCCTGCCAGGGCGCCATCAGGCCCCTCGCCAGCATTTCTCGCCATTGTGTCCAGAAGTCCACGACGAGCTCACAAGGTCATGGAATGCCCCTACTCCGCTCGCCTCCATACTTTTGCTTCATCCGCCCTCACTACGGTCAACAGCCCTGAAGAAAAGTGGTACAAGAAAACGAGTCAGTAGCCTCGCATCTCTACCTGCCCATGGCTATTGGCTGGAAGTCAAAGGCCACACATCTGTCCAAGCCGTGTAGGACCACTTCAGTACTCACTGGAGGCTCCTATTCTTCGGCTGGACAGGCAGCTTCAGCGCTCCATTCTATAGCGGTCCACCAGGTTTTTCAGGCCAAGCTCCTCTTCTCCATGGACGAGTCTGACCTGGACCCTGCGACTCTCAGGGAGCTGAGAAGTGCAACAGACCTGGCTTTGCGCACCACCAAGACCACCGCTTAAGTAATCGGGAGGTCCATGGCAAGCCTTGTGGTGGCTTACGTTGATCGAGATCCAGGATGCAGGTCCCCTTCCTTGATGTTCCGATCTCCATAAAATAAAACACAAATATTTTCAAAAAGAGAGAGAGTTTCCTCTTTCATTTTTCATGAGTGCCCTGCCCCCGTGCAGCCAAGTCACTCGAATTAATACAAACCCTTTGCCACGCAGGCAAAGGCCTGGCAGGCCATCCCCCAAG
Source organism: Cyprinus carpio (assembly GCF_018340385.1). NCBI lineage: Eukaryota > Metazoa > Chordata > Actinopteri > Cypriniformes > Cyprinidae > Cyprinus > Cyprinus carpio. The sequence goes on from NC_056615.1 coordinate 1,829,989, forward strand.
TGTCAGAATGGGTTATGGGGATAATAAAATGAGGTTACTCACTCCAATTCGCTCGAAGACCCCCGCGCTTCAGCAGCGTTGTTTCCACCTCAATGCCATACTCAGAATTCATGCTCTGCATTTAACCCATCCAAAGTGCACACACACAGCAGTGAACACACACACCATGAACACACACCCGGAGCAGTGGGCAGCCATTTATGCTGCGGCACCCGGAGAGCAGTTGGGGGTACGGTGCCTTGCTCAAGGGCACCTCAGTCGTGGTATTGTCGGCCCAAGACTCAAATCCACAACCTTAGGGTTAGGAGTCAAACTCTCTAACCATTAGGCCACGACTTCCCCAACTACTAATTCATAACTACCTCGACAACTGGCTCATTTTGGCCCAGTTGGAAGCAGAATTAATATCACACAGGACCCTCCTCCTCAGCCACTTAGAGTGCCTGGGACTCAGGGTCAATTTCGCCAAGAGCACGCTGTCCTCCAGCCAGCGAATAGCATTCCTGGGAACAGTTTTTGACTCAGCTTAGATGAGAGACGTAGTCACGCTGGAACGTTCTCTGGTCATACGGAAACTCGTGGCCTACTTCGAGATCAGTTCCCTTGGAAGAACTCTCGCTGGATGGAACAGGGCATGGTCATGGGAATAGTTTGCAGGAGAACGGTTGTCATGACAGATGCCTCCAGCACAGGTTGGGGGGCACTGTCCAAGGGCATACCGACTTTCAGCCATTGGTCAAAAGGGGAAAAGGGCTTCACATCAACTGCTTGGAAATGCTAGCAGTGTTTCAAGCCTGTCAGTTCTTCCTGCCTGACCTAAGGGGACACCATGTGCTAATCCCCTCTGACAACATGTCAGTTCTGTCCTACATAAATTGCTAAGGAGGCCTCTCCTCCTTTTCATTCTGGTAGAGCACCTTCTGGAATGGGCTCAACTCAACCTGCGCTCGTTCAGGGCAGTGCATATACCGGGCAGATATGTTATCTCGGAGCAATGTCCCCTCAGAAAAGTGAATGCTCCATCCGCAGACAGTTCAGAGAATTTGGGAGATCTTTGGTGTGGCCGAGGTAGACCTCTTCACCTCAGAAGACAACTCTCACTGCCCAATTTATTCATAAGGTCAGAGATGCGTTGGCCCACGACTGGCCCAACCTCCTCATTTTCGCATTTCCCCCAATCGGCCTGATCCCGCAGGTAATCAGGCGAATCAGGGAACAGGGAAACAAGGTTCTCTTGGTGGCCCCCCTCTGGAAAAACGAACCTTGGTTGTCAGAGCTAACTCTGCTGCTTATAGCAGCCCCTTGACACATTCCGCTGAGACAAGATCTCCTCTCTCAAGCGAACAAGACAATATGGCACCCCTGGCCCAAGCTGTGGGCTCTGCACCTTTGGCCACTCAACGGGAGCCTACAAGCTTCCCAGAGCACGTGTTAAACTCAGTTTCGGAGGCTAGAGCCCCATCTACGAGATGCCTCTATACCATTAAGTGGTCAGTTTTCTCCGCTTAGTGCCCAAACCACGGTGAAGACCCGTCTACCTCTGACTTATCAGTGGTTTTGTCCTTCCTGTAAGAGCTGCTGGATAAAGGACACTCCCCATCCATGCTCAAAGTATACATAGCAGCTATAGCGGCCTCCCATGCCCCTATAGTGGGCCAATCGATGAGCAGGAACAACTCAGTTGTCCGCTTCTTGAGGGGAGCCTGGAGGCTGAATACACCTCACCCCTCACTGTTCCTACATGGGATTCGCCCACTGTGCTGAGGGCCCTTCAGGGCCCTCCTTTCGAGTCACTACAGTCTACTAACCTTAGGTCACTGTCGCTAAAGAATGCTCTGCTTCTAGCACTAGCATCTGTAAAGTGAATAGGAGATCTGCAGGCACTTTCCATTAGCCCTGCCTGCCTGGAATTCGGGCCCAATGACTACAAGGTCGTCCTGAAACCAAGGCATGGTTATACACCCAAGGTGCTCTCCATTTAGAGTGCAGGTTATCGCGCTCTTTGTGCTTCCTCCCTCTAAAGAGGATTGGGAGTTATCCTTGCTCTGCCCCGTCAGAGCTCTGAGGATTTAAATTGAGCATTGAGCATAAATTGAGCCCAAGGAGTGCCGAAGTTGTACGAGTCCTCTGGAACGATTACCTAGGCCAGGCGTGACCTCTGTGAGTTTAGCCCGTTTTAGCTTTGGGGAATATAGTTATACTATCCTTTGGGCACTGGGTGCTTAAGGAGGTTATATCATGCAGTCGTTTCTTTACCATAGCATGGCATGATTGTACTGGGTTCCCATAACATATTTTATGCAAGACACAGTACAAGTGAAGTATTAACAGGGAACGTACTCAGTTACTAACGTAACCTTGGTTCCCTGAGATACGGGAACGAGTACTGCATTGCTGGCCATGCTATGTAGCTTCAGTCGAAGTAACCTGAGGATCCTGTGGCAAAACACCTGCTTATGTAGCCAGACAGCCCAGCCCATTCTGGTAGGGCTTTGTCGCCATAGACACGTGCAGCTCCGCTGTTAGTTTTTTAATACACTGCACGAACAATTTGCCATGCAGTTACACTGCGTGATTGATAAAAGGCTTCAGTTCAGGAGAAAAGGCTTTTCCCATAGCATCTTTTAAGCAAGATGCAGTACTCGTTCACGTGCCTCAGGGAACCAAGGTTAAGTTAGTAACCGAGTACATTTCTCCTCTTTGGTTGATTGAATCACGCTATCACTGTTTTAGTGTTTGCAGGACTGGAGAGTGTCCAATAAATGACCCTTTTCCTGTGTCTGTACATGGATTTATCATGGGTGACAGCAGAGCCGGCACCAGCGCAGCACTGATGAGGGGGCGGCTGAGGTGACGAAAGGGGGCGATGACATAGCACAGAGTAAAAGTAAAAAAAAAAAAAAAAAACTTTTTTGTGGCGCATTCACATATTTGTCAGACCGATATTACTACAACTATTAGAATACAGGGTTCACACAGATGGAGATTTGGTCGCAAGGCAGATCATTGGAAGTTTTTTTTTTTTTTTTTAAAGTGCAAGGTCTAGAGACCTGTTTTAGAATGATGTAGGCTATTATGCACGAGTATTAGGCTATGCACGAGAAGCTGCTAAAGACCTGAGACGAGAGTGCAGCATTCAAGACGTCGGGTAGCGCATTTACATTCAAGATTCAATTCAAGATTAAAGATTTTTATTTGTCACATACATGGTTATATGGAGAGCATATGATCAGCAGTGAAATGTAAGTCAGGTCCGCTCCATGGACAGTGCATTTATTAAAGAACACAAACACAAGAAAATTATACAAAAAAAAATGATATGGAAAAAGTAAGATAAAAAAACAAGAATAAAATAAGATGCTTATAGAAATAAATGTGCAGGACAGTATACTGTAGACTTAATAAATATTAAGATGAGCAGGAATGTACAAGAGGAGAATGTGCAAACAGGTTGTACAGGGTATTTACATAGCAGCAATAGAGGTTATAAAGTAAATAAATAAAAATAAAAATTATAGAAATTGCTGTGTGCAAGTGTCAGTGTCAGTATATTCAGTATCTTACTGATAATTAAGTGAAGTCATGTAGAGGTTAAGAGACTGAGTTAGAGTTTATGAGCCTGATGGCCTGGGGAAAGAAGCTGCTCAACATTGAAATACAATGGAAAAGTACAGCAGTGGAATGAAAAATGGGTTCTGAGCGAATTAACCTATTAAAAGCTACTTAGCAAATACAGATGGCAGTGTATTGAATGAAACAAAATCGCATAGCCACCGAATTCAAAAATCTTATCTGACATCCAGGAAATAAAAATGAGAAACCATTTTAGTTAGCAGTTTTACCACAAATATAGAAAAGTGATACCACCAGAAATACTTAATTGTGTCTGCTTTACAATGAAACACAAGCTCATTGCGACCGATTCCCTGACATAGCCTAATACATTCATTGCGACCATTTAACAGATGCATCATTTGAACAGCAACAAACAATAACAATACAGCGAAATAATTAACAAACTACGATCATCTAGCCCTCTGTTAAACATGAAAATATATTTCATCATAGCTTACTCAGTAGTGCTGCTTTCTTAGTTGCACCGCTTGTGGGGAATTTGTGTCAGAGCAACAATTAAAATGCGACTTTGTGAAATGGACGGTCTTAAATTGTCAAGTCAAGTCAAGTCTGCTTTATTGTCAATTCTTCCACATGTACAGTACATACATACAGAGAATCGAAATTGCGTTACTCTCAGACCCCCGGTGCATACAGATAACACTAACAGTAGAGCCTAAAAATCTAGATCAAATATAAAAATATAAGATAAAACTATACAATAAGGGAATGTAAAAAAGACATAATAGAAAAAATAAAATAAAAATAAGGTTTAAATAAAAGCAGTGCAAGGCACATGGCAGATAGAGTGCAAACCAGTGAAACAAACAGTGCAGATAAAAGATTTTTAGTGCATAAAAAAATAGCTTATTCAGTCTGATTAAAAGTGACAAAGTGACAAAGGGCTCAGAGCAGTTATTTTATTAAACTGACTGATGAGGAGGTAGAATGATGTCAGATCCATGGTGAATGAGGTAGTGAGCAGACCACTGCTGCACAAAGTGACTGGTGCATGACATTCGTATGTTAGAGGGAGGGGGGGTGGAAGGACCTGGGGATGTGGGACCTGGGGGGGGGTTTCATAGTTCAGTGGTGCCTGAGGCAGAAGAGGGACGGGGGGGTAAGTTCGGGAGCGAGTTCAGCTTCCTGACAGCCTGATGGATGAAGCTGTCCTTCAGTCTGCTGGTCCTGGCCTGGAGACTCCGCAGTCTCCTCCCTGATGGGAGCAGACTGAAGAAGCTGTGTGACGGGTGAGTGGGATCACCTGCAATGCAGAGGGCTTTTCGAGTGAGACGGGTTCCATAAATGTCCTGGAGGGAGGGGAGAGAGAGACACCAATGATCTTCTCAGCTGCTCTCACTATGCGTTTTGCAGAGTCTTCCGGCAGGACGCGTTGCAGGCGCCATACCACACAGTGATGCAGCTGGTCAGAATGCTCTCGATGGTGCCTCTGTAGAAGGTGTACATGATGGGGGGGTGGGGCTCTGGCTCTCCTCAGTTTGCGGAGGAAGTAGAGACGCTGCTGTGATTTCTTGGCCAGTGCTGCGGTGTTTGTCACTCCAGGAGAGGTCCTCTGTGATGTGCACACCCAGGAACTTGGTGCTGCTCACTCTCTCCACAGTCGCAGCGTTGATGGTCAGAGGAACATGCTGAGTGTGCGCTCTCCTGAAGTCCACAACAATCTCCTTCGTCTTCTCCACGTTCAGAGAGAGATTGTTGTCACTGCACCACCCGGCCAGGCGGCTCACCTCGCTCCTGTAGTTTGTCTCATCTCTGTTGCTAATGAGACCCACCACAGTCGTGTCATCCGCAAACTTAATGAAGAGGTTGGAGTTGTTGTGACGGGGTGTGCAGTCGTGGGTCAGCAGAGTGAAGAGGAGGGGGCTCAGCACACATCCTTGGGGGGCCCCAGTGTTCAGTGTGATGGTGCTGGATGTGTTGCTCCCGACACGTACTGCCTGAGGTCTTCCAGTCAGAAAGTCCAACAGCCAGTTGCACAGCGAAGTGTTGAGCCCCAGCTCGACCAGTTTGTGAATGAGCTGTTGAGGGATGATTGTAATAGCAACATATTAATGCTGGAAAGCCTATGCATTTGGCAACTATATATTTTTTTAAAAACATATTTCATTATTAAAATCTATTTTCACACTCATCTTGGGTGAGGGGGTGGGATAGTCCGAGTGAGGGGGCGACACCCCCCCCACGCCCCCCCGTGGCGCTGGCCCTGGGTGACAGTCAACCCTTTGGTGGTATAAGTCGTTCCAGATGGAGGGAGTTCTCTCTCCTGTTGAGTTAGGTCTATTACTGCTTTATGTATCTCCTGAGAAGATAACTCAGAGTGTTCTCCTGACAAAGAGACATCGTCGTTTGTCGCCGATTAATATTACAACCACAGATGGTTTGGGAGGGGAATCTTTAGATTCTTCTAGAATGTGGTGATTCTACAGGATATTGGGGCTCAACGAGCAAAACCCCTACAGTTGTGAGCATTTGCAGCACATGTCTGTTTTTGCAGCACATGTGCTGTCAAACTGATGAAGATGTTTTCTGAATTTGCTGGTGCTTTTTCTATTTGCATGTGTTTTCTGAAGTTGCAGTGTGTTGAACTTTCTTGGCCACTATATCAATGTCCTGTAGAAATTTATCAAAGCAGAAAATGCATCAAAATGAAGAAATTGAATCATTTAAAGAAGAGATTACATGATGACATGATGACAAGATTACATGATGACTGATTAATGTGTAATTTGTGTCCTTGTTCAGCTGCCTTGTGAGGACCAGATCATTTTGCTGAAAGGCTGCTGTATGGAGATCATGTCTCTGCGAGCGGCAGTGCGATACGATCCCGAGAGTGAGACTCTGACGCTGAATGGGGAGATGGCTGTCACACGGGGCCAGCTCAAGAACGGGGGTCTAGGCGTGGTCTCCGATGCCATCTTTGATCTGGGTGTCTCGCTGTCCTCCTTCAACCTGGATGATTCGGAGGTGGCGTTGCTTCAAGCCGTGATTTTGCTTTCATCGGGTCAGTGCCATCTTCACTTTCAATCAAATCATTCATTCTTTTTCTTGTCCATCATATTATGGTAAAATATGTTCACACAATAACCAGCCCTTTTAAATATAATTGCAAAAATCTCCATCTCTCTGCTCTTCTTTATGAGTTTCTTGTTCCAGTGAAAAATCCTAAGAATGTTACATGTTCCAAAATTCCAGCTGATGCAGGCAAAAATGTCAGTTGTCTGTGGAATTCTATTTCCGCCAATATATATATATATATATATATATACAGTACAGGTCAAAAGTTTGGAAACATTACTATTTTTAATGTTTTTGAAAGAAGTCTCTTCTGCTCATCAAGCCTCCATTTATTTGATCAAAAATACAGAAAAAACAGTAATATTGTGAAATATTATTGCAACTTAAAATAATAGGTTTTCTATTTGAATATACTTTAAAAAAATAATTTATTCCTGTGATGCAAAGCTGAACTTTCAGCATCATTACTCCAGCATTCAGTGTCGCATGTAACATCCAGTCTATCACATGATCATTTAGAATCATTCTAATATTCTGATTTATAATGAGTGTTGGAAAGAGTTCTGCTGTCTAATATATTTGATGAATAAAAGGTTAAAAAGAACTGCATTTATTCAAAAAAAAAAAAAATTCTAATAATATATATTCTAATAATATATTTTCTTTAATATCACTTTTTATCAATTTAACACATCCTTGCTGAATAAAAGTATTGATTTTATTTATTTAAAAGAAAGAAAGAAAAAAAATTACTGACCCCAAATTACTGACCAGTAGTGTATATTGTTATTACAAAATATTTATATTTTAAAAACATAGCTTCTTTTTTTTTTTTTTTTTTTTTTTTTTTACTTTTTATTCATCAAAGTATCCTAAAAAAGTATCACATGTTCTGAAAAAATATTAAGCAGCAGAACTGTTTCCAACTTTGATAATGAATCACCATATTAGAATGATTTCTAAAGGATCATGTGATATGATCATCACAGAAATAAATGATAATTTAAAGTATAATAAATTTAAAAACAATTATTTTAAATTGTAATAATATATCACAATATTACTGTTTTTTCTGTATTTTTGATCAAATAAATGCAGGCTTGATGAGCAGAAGAGACTTCTTTCAAAAACATTAAAAATAGTAATGTTTCCAAACTTTTGACCTGTACTGTATGTATGTATGTATATATATATATATATATATATATATATTATATATATACACTTGTATATATATATATATATATATATATATATATATATATATATATATATATATATATATATATATATATATATATATATATATCTATATATACAAGTATATATATATATACACTTGTATATATATATATATATATATATTATATATATATATTATATATATATATATATATATATATATATATATATATAATATATATATATATATATATACATATTCTATATATATATATATATATATACATATACATATTCTATATATACATATAGAATATCTGGTCACACTTTATTTTAAGGCTGTAAGCTGCAGTGGCTGTTCCTGAGTGCGATTACCCAGGATTACACAGGCCACTGAGGGGAAAACTCTTAATAACACTATTAAAACAGGATTACACTTCAACTGAGAATGTCACAATCACTAAGTAAAGACTTCAGTACCCACGTCCAGTCCTGTACTGATCTGTTATCGATTCCTGCCCGTTTAAACAGACTGTCCAGTGTTACAGCTGGGCGAACCTTATCAATGTCTATAGTCTCATTTTTTGATAATTAACATGTGTCCTGAAGGTTTTTACCTTTAACTACGCAAAGGTTTTTAACTAGTGTCATGAATCGTCATTATGTGAGCAGTAATTTTAGACTGGCTTTTTAAATTTTGTGTACAGAAATCTAGAGTTGGCTAATTTTAAATTCTTACTGTCTTTCACCTGTTTTGAACATAATCATTTTCTCCCAACATCTGAGCTGCTGAGGATGCCTCAAAAGCTACCTAAATACATGTATCACTCGAGACTCCTTTATGAATGTCATGTTGTTATAGTACTTAGCATTTTAACCGTATTTGTGTGCGTACATTAAGTATTTTTTAACTGATCAGCTCTGTTCGTAGCCAGTAGCCCCTCACTGCAGAACACGAGATCCAGGAAGCGTGATTGGATCCACATCTAGTGGGTGGACATTGGTAGGTTTAGGGGTGGAGATGGGTAGGCTTACAGTAGGGTATATGTAAGGTGGGAGGAGTTGGATCTGGATCCAACCATGCACCCCTGGGTCTTGTGTTCTGCAGTGAGGACCATCTCTTCGTAGCGGGAGATTCACTCAGTAGCGTGGCTCGGTCAATTGATCCACACCGATGACAGGTCAGCGCTGCACTAGCTCTGTAACATCGCGCTGTTTCATCCCACTTTCAATGCATTTGGCTTACCATATGTACGGCAGAACACAGGTTCTCTCGCTCTCAGTTATGTTGCATCCACTGGCTGTTTATTGCTGTAGATATGCAATGCAGAGAGAAGTATATGCGGCACCCTCTTCTGGAGATAGGGCGGAAATATGCTGCTCGTTTGCATTCTTAGCATTACACTCCAAAACACCTCTTTTTTAGAAACACCCCAAAAATTAAATTTTCCAGCTGTTTTAGGCAGAAACTTCACAGGCACATTCTGGGGACACCCAAGACCAGTATTACATCTTGTAAAAAGGGGCATAATAGCTGCCCTTGAAAGGGTTAGTGAAGGGTTTGTTCACCCCAAAATTTGCATAATTTTTTTTTTTCCATTCAAATTTTCTTTTTTTTTCATTCATCATTTACTCACCCTTATAATAAAAAGAATAATAATCACCTTCATGCCCTTGCTTTATTTAAAGGGATAGTTCACCTAAAATTTTAATTCTGTCATTAATTACTCACCCTCAAGACCTTTGTTCATCTTCGGAACACAAATTATGATATTTTTGATGAATTCCAGGAGCTTTCTGATGCTCCATATACAGCAAGGATCCTTACACGATCAAGGCTCAGTCAAGTCCAGTCAAGTCACCTTTATTTATATAGCACTTTAAAAAAAGATTGTGTCAAAGCAACTGAACAACATTAATTAGGAAAACAGTGTGTCAATAATGCAAAATGACAGTTAAAGGCAGTTCATCATTGAATTCAGTGATGTCATTTATCTCAGTTCAGTTTAAATAGTATCTGTGCAATCATTTGCAATCAAGTCAACAATATCGCTGTAAATGAAGTGTCCCCAACTAAGCAAGTCAGAGGCGACAGCGGCAAGGAACCAGAACTCCATCAGTGACAGAATGGAGAAAAAACCTTGGGAGAAACCAGGCTCAGTCAGGTGGCCAGTTCTTCTCTGACCAGACGAAACCAGCAGTTCAATTCCAGGCTGCAGCAAAGTCAGACTGTGCAGAAGAATCATCTGTTTCCTGTGGTCTTGTCCCGGTGGTCGTCTGAGACAAGGTCTTTACAGGGGATCTGTCTCTGCGGCTCATCTAGTTGTTCTGGTCTCCGCTGTCTTTCAGGGCTGTAGAGATCCTTTCTAGGTGCTGATCCACCATCTGGGCTGAATACATACTGGATCTGGGTGACTGCAGTGACCCTCTGATCTGGATACAGACTGGATCTGGTGGCTACGGTGACCTCAGAATAAGAGAGAAAAAGACTAATATTAGCGTAGATGCCATTCTTCTAACGATGTAGCAAGTACATCGGGTGTTTATGGGAAGTGTTCCCGGTTCCGGTTTACCTAATTAATGCAGCCTAAAAATCCTTTAACGGATTTGGATATTAGAAGCGTATTAGCATGTTATGTGTAAGCCAGGTTAAAGAGATGGGTCTTTAATCTAGATTTTAACTGCAAGAATGTGTCTGCCTCCCGAACAATGTTAGGTAGGTTATTCCAGAGTTTAGGCGCTAAATAGGAAAAGGATTCACTGGCCGCAGTTGATTTTGATATTCTAGGTATTATCAAATTGCCTGAGTTTTGAGAACGCAGCGGACGTGGAGGACTATAATTGTAAAAAGAGCTTGTTCAAATACTGAGGTGCTAAACCATTCAGGGATTTATAAGTAATAAGCAATATTTTAAAATCTATACAATGTTTGATAGGGAGCCAGTGCAGTGTTGACAGAATCGGGCTAATATGGTCATACTTCCTGGTTCTAGTAAGAACTCTAGCTGATGAATTTTGGACTAGCTGGAGTTTGTTTATTAAGCATGCAGAACAACAACCCAATAAAGCAATACAATAATCTAACCTTGAGGTCATAAACGCATGGATTAACATTTCTGCATTTGACATTGAGAGGATACGTCGTAATTTAGATATATTTTTGAGATGGAAAAATGCAGTTTTACAAATGCTAGAAATTTGGCTTTCTAACGAAAGATTGCTATCAAGAAATATAGAGCTGAGTATCATCAGCATAACAGTGAAAGCTAACACAGTGTTTCCTGATGATATCTCCCAAGGGTAACATGTAAAGCGTGAAGAGTAACGACCCTAGTACTGAGCCTTGAGGTACTCCATACTGCACTTGTGATCGATATGATACCTCTTCATTCACTGCTACGAATTGATGGCGGTTATATAAAAACGATTTAAACCATGCTAATGCACTTCCGTTAATGCCAACAAAGTTTTCTAGTCTATGCAAAAGAATGTTGTGGTCAATAGTGTCGAACGCAGCACTAAGATCCAATAGCACTAATAGAGAGATACAACCACGATCAGATGATAAGAGCAGGTCATTTGTAACTCTAAGTAGAGCAGTCTCAGTACTGTGATACGGTCTAAATCCTGACTGGAAATCCTCACAGATACCATTTTTCTCTAAGAAGAAATTTAATTGTGAGGATACTACCTTTTCTAGTATCTTGGACAGAAAATGGAGATTTGTGATCGGTCTATAATTAACTAGTTCTTTGGGGTCAAGTTGTGTTTTTTTGATGAGAGGCTTAATAACAGCCAAGAGGCTTAATAACAGCCAGAAACATAGCAAGGACATCGTTAAAATAATCCATGTGACATCAGAGGTTAAACCGTTCAAAACAAAAATAATGACTTTATTCAACAATTCTTCTTCTCCACATCACCCTATAGCACCATTTTGGAGAGTATCACATACGTAAACAATGTATGCAATGTATTTTCATGGATAAATTAGTTTACATGTAGATCAAATCATAAACATTGTAAACAGCGTATCCGCATATGGTGCGGGTGACACAGAACAGCATATGTTGTTTACGTATGTGATACCAAAAACTATAGAATACCCAAGACATGTCACTCGTATACCGTATTTTCTGGACTATAATTCGCACTTCTTTTAATAGTTTGGCTGGTCCTGTGACTTATAGTCAGGTGCGACTTATTTATCAAAATTAATTTGACATGAACCAAGAGAAATGAACCAAGAGAAAACATTACCGTCTACAGCCGCGAGAGGGCGCTCTATGCTGCTCAGTTTTCAACAAATGCCCCCCAAAAGAAAATCCTATTCTGCAGATTACAAACTGCAGGTAGTAAAATATGCAGCCGAAAATGGTAATCGAGCAGCAGAAAGAAAGTTTGTAGTGAGTGAGAAACTTGTGAGGGACTGGCGTAAAACATTGGTTACTCTAACTCTAATGAGGAAAACAAAAAAAGCTAATCACGGGCTGAAAGCAAGATGGCCAGAGCTGGAGGAACGAGTAAATTAAGTTAATATTTCAGTTAACAGTTTTCAGTTGTTTTCAGTTAATGTTTTCAGGGGTAGGCTACAGGAGCATTGAGCTGCATAGAGCGCCCTCTCGCGGCTGTAGACGGTAATGTTTTCTATTGGTTCTTGGTTCTAAATAAATGCGACTTATAGTCCAGTGCGACTTATATATGTTTTTTTCCTCGTCATGACGTATTTTTGGACTGATGCGACTTATACTTAGGTGCGACTTATAGTCCGAAAAATACGGTAGTTTTGAATGGGAAAAAATGCAACGCTCAATATGGCCGCTCAATCTCAGGATGAAAGAGCCAATTGCTAATCGGTAAAGTCATCACGTCACTGCAGCTGCCGTTAGAAGTCCTGGTTGCTATAGAAACAGTGAGAGTTCCGAGACGTGCTCTTAAGACTGCACATGCACAATAACTGATCTAGCCTGAAAAATAAGCTTTTTATAACGCTATTTGAGCAAAAGTAACAAAATTTATGAATGATTTCTTTGTTGATTTCAAATGTTAAAATTAATAGTAAGCTTAGTGAACAATTTTGGAGAATTTGATGTTTTCCCCATTCAAAGAGATGCCCGAGAGGCATTTCAAAGATGGCCGCCAAGTGACATGACTTGTCTTGAAAGGACTTTGGTGATACTCTCCAAAATGGCACTATAGGGTGATGCGGAGGAGATGAAATTTTGAATAAAGTCATTGTTTTTGTTTTCTTTGAACTCAAAAAGTATTCTCGTAGCTTTGTAAAAATACGGTTGAACCCCTGATGTCACATGGATTATTTTAACAATGTCCTTGCTACGTTTCTGAGCTTTGATCGTGTAAGGATCCTTGTCGTCTATGGGAGAGTCAAAGAGCTCTCAGATCTCATCAAACATATCTTAATTTGTGTTCGGAAGATGAACAAAGGTCTTACAGGTTTGGAACGACATATGGGTGAATAATCAATGACAGAAATTTCATTTTTGGGTGAACTGTCCCTTTAAAGGGTTTGAATGCATTTTGAAATTGAACTCACCCGTCATCTTTTCCCCTTTATTTTACCGACAGATCGTCCAGGTTTGACGAGCGTAGAACGGATAGAGCGCTGTCAGGAGGAGTTCCTCTTGGCCTTCGAACATTACATCAACTACCGCAAGCACAAGGTGTCTCACTTCTGGCCCAAGCTGCTGATGAAGGTGACAGACCTGCGCATGATTGGTGCCTGCCATGCCAGCCGCTTCCTGCACATGAAGGTGGAGTGTCCCACGGAGCTCTTTCCGCCCCTCTTCCTGGAAGTGTTCGAAGACTGACGGCTAACCAGTCAGGCCAAGCTGCTCCCACCAACACAACCTCCACAGATCCGACCTCCCACAGACTCCGTCTCCCTGTTCCCGGTCACATGACTCTGTTCTAGCACTACTGAGCATCAATTCATTCCATAGTTTTAGGAGTAGCTCTCTGGCCTATTTTGAATGGAACCATTCCTTTTACAAAGCGGGTACATGTGAATAGCGTTACAGTTTTTTTTTTTGTTCACTCTTTGTAAAAAGAAAAATCAGCTTCCTGTTACTCTAGGTTTTTTTTCCGATGTTAAATTGTTTTATTTCTGATCATAGTCTTTGATGCCACTTAACAGAGATGTATGAACTATGCATTCGGGTTTCACCTCAGAAAGGAGATGAAGAACACCACACTGCGAAGGAAGACAGCAATATTTGGTTTCCTTTCATGTCCCTTATCTGTTGGTCTAAAGGTCTTTTCATGCTCACATTAAGCCATAGATTGTTTATAGTTCTGGTCCAAACCCCAGTAAGCTCCCTGCCTAGACAACATTTCAAGACAAAATAGGAGCATCCTTATACTGAGACTACATCACAAACGAGGGCTCTTGAATATCGCAGTTGTGTTTTCTAGACAAGATCACTACATGGAAAGCAAATTGTGACTTGACCAGGAGTCAGGTTGAGGTCGGAGAGACATTGCATTTTGGTTGAGAATGAAAATTGGGTTGATGTCAGTATTTGACATCAAATTGACGTTGACTTAATGTTGGATTTTGGTTACACAACCTAAAAACAACAAATATCAACGTCAGCTGATGTCGGTATTGAACATCAAATTAACATTTACATTAGACATTGAATTTTGGTCACCTGACATCGCAACCCAAATTTAACCAAATGTCAGCGTCTTACAACGTTGTGTGCCTGCAGGGAAATGTTCCTGCTTGTCTTGAGAGTGAAATCACAATAATATTACATCTCATCTTCCTCACTGCTCTTCACAAAATTATTTTATTGCTCTGTACTCTTGTGCATTCGTATCTTGTGTTTTCTCTGACATTTTAGGAGAAACATCTGGAAAAAAAAAACTTGTAGAAACCACTGGGAATTCCAGAAAGCAACCTCAGAGCAATAAAATGGTCATGTGAACAGTAGGAATAAAATTATACTGCCTTCTAATGTCAGGATTTTCAAAGTTTTCAGATCACTGTTCCTTTCACACTACACAGGTTTTTTTTTTTTTTTTTTTTTTTTTTTTATTTGCTGGGTTCACACATTGCACAATATTTCATTAGGAAGAATCTCTAACAATGCGTATTATTTACAAAATGCATGCATGAGATCGATACAGAGAATGATCTCTCATTGGCTGTAGATCGTCGCTGATGTCATTTCCAGTCAAAACATGCTGCAAGACTCTGAGGCTGCGTTCCAGTTCATTTTTTTATGCCCTTCACTCGCTAACTTCCCTCCATCTCATTTACTCGGATGTCATTGATTACATTGCATAAGTGCCCACTTCTGGTGGAACCCTTGGAATGGGCTGAATTCTAATGCCCTAAACCCTTGATCACTTAGAAACCGCTATTGACTTGGTTTATTGTTTACATTTTTCTTAATATTAATTTGTTTGGTGCAGCATTCTATACGTATATAGGTATGCTTGGGCTGTTATAAATGTAAAAAAAATTATAATAATAATTTATATAGGTGTGATGTTTGGGGTGGGGATAAATTAAACACGATCTACGATGACATCGTAATCGTGTTGCATTGTGGTCTGTTGAGTGGTCTGAAGTGTCAAAGCCACTAGAAGACAAGGCTGCAAGCATTAGCTGAAAAAGCGTAACGGCTAAAGCTAACGCTTCCGGTCTAGCAGTACAATGGAGGAGAGTCTTCGCTATGCTGAATAAAGTTTTTTTTTTTTTTTTTTTTTAAGGTAAACGGCTTATCATTTAATGAATCGACAGCCTATCTGCTAATGTTCAACATGTTTAACACTAATCAATACTTTTTAACTATTTAACTATTTTTAGACTTTACCATGAAAAAAAAAATGCTGTTTAATAAGAGAACTCACTGACTTTTTTGCAACTGCTGGGATTCGGCTTATGGCACTTCTCATTCATTCCTATGGGATCCGTAAACGGCGACTGAGTGTCGCACAACTCTGACTGAAATTCAGTGACGTCAAGGCTGTAATGTGATTGGTTATTAAGGCACACATGATCCAAGTTAGCCATTATGCTTTTTCCAATAGTAAGTAATACAGACCCTCTCATCTCCCTACAGTAAGACAATCTCTGTGAATTGTGCATATGAAGCAGACTCGCTCCCTCTGTCAAAATCGAAGGGTCGAGGGTCTGTCCATATAAACTTCCCTTGTCCACTTAGCGAAGTGGAACGCACTTCAGAATGGCAGTGGGGATTCCCCCAAAGGGGAAGTGCCGGGAAGTTCACGAGTAAGTGGAGTGGAATGCAGCCTGAGTCACAGACAGGTCCAGATAATTAGCCTTCTAAACATTTTTGGGCATTGGCAATACATCTGTGCTTCTCTCAAATCACGTCTTTGATGATACACACTATGCGATCATCGCTCATGTGATCGAGCACCGATTTGCCTCACATTTCAGATGTATATCAGTGATCTCTAGAAAACCTGGAGTTGGACTAAAATCGTGTAGAATATACCTTGCTTAAGATACCTTTTTTTTTTTTCAAGGCAGTATTGCATTTGTGATGTGTCCTTTGTTGTGTTGTCTACATATGCTTTTTTTCAAAGCAGTTCACTGGGTTTTGGAATCAGAACTGTTTTCTAAAAAAATAACAATTCAAAATGGCAAGGTGACATGTCAGTCTTGGTGGTTGTGCCCTTGAGTAAAATCCTGTTTCTTTATTAGTGGACCTAAAAGCTTTTGGACAGACAGACCTTAATGATACCTCCACAGTTAGAGTTCACGTAAATGAGGAAATTCATAAGAGGGTTTTTTTTTTTTTTTGGATGATCTCAAATGTTGATCTCCATCAACTTTAGCCCTTAAAGAAAAGATAGCCTCTATCCAGCAGCCATTAACGTTAGTTCATAATGCCTCTATTAAGGTGCCAAAAACCTCCATAAAAAAATCTGTACTCTGTTTGGTCTTGTGTCGAGCTGCTCGCAGGAACTTGAGGTCATGATTTTTTACCCATCCGTCGCTAGATCTTTGACCCGCAGGGATGGAACTCTATTCAGTTGAACGCTTCTTCTCTTCTATAGCTGTCACATGATAGACCAAGGCAATGCTTCTGCTTGAACTTGTTGGTGCTATGAGTTTGCCGATTTATACCTCCGGGAGTGCTGTCAGTTAACCTCGGAATCGTCTGGGTGATTGACAAGCGCAAATACACAAAACGCTGAGGTCAGTGGTCAACCCTGCGACAAACAGGGATGCTTTCGGATGCGTCTGTGATTGTTGTTTCAGCCGTTCTCGTTTCTGTCCTGGTTTTCTTCTTTTACTGTAGTTTTTAATCTTTCTAGAGACGTCCTTGTGTGCTGCAAGAGAGTTTGAATCTCACATACCTCTACTGATTATCAGGAACCGCAGTTTCTTTTTTTTTTTTTTGCTGTTGAAAGATGGACATGAATTCAGAGTTTCACCTCAAAACGCAGAGCATGTTCAATCAGTGTTTTGTTATAGTGATACCTTTTGTAAGCAATAGAATTGCTCCAGTGGTTTTACATGTTTTGGATAACACATACAAACGTACACGCCAACGTAGATATTTACAGACTCAAAGTCATTGCACAGACAATCAATGTGTTCGCAGAGAGTGTTATAGAAAGGGCCACAGCCAGGGTCCAAAATGAATACTTTGCCACACATGTCAGTTTACTCTTCCCCAAGCTCCTCACCACTTTAGTAATGGTTGCTTGCTCAGACAAGCTTTACAGAATGTCCCATACAAACATGCCCAGGTTAAATTTGTTTTACCAATTGTGTAAAATTTCATTTACAGCTTTCCACAAATGAATTTAGTTGCAAAAAATAAATACATGAAAACCACAATCTGTGACATATTATTCTTTTAGTAGTTTGTATATATTTGATTTTAATTTCTCACGCACGTGAGATTCAGATTGTCCGTTTTTACAATTCGATTTAAATCATGCATTATGTGTATTGTCTTATGCAGTTGACAAAGCCAAGTTTTGTTTTCTTTTCTTTGTGTCAGCACTTGGCAAATGCTAGTTTAGGACCCTGGCCACAGATCAACCAGACACGCTGGGAGTCAGTACTATTTCCTCTGAGCGCATAGGTAAAAATCATAAAATAAAATACACAAACGCACTACAAAAATAAAGATATTTATGGTGGAAGGAAAGAGGCTGTATTTTTTCAGACTGCAGATATTTTTTACATGTTATATGCACAATATGAACACTTTTGAGCAGTTTTGCAACAAGGAAACAAAAGACTGTCTTTTTTCAAAAATCTCTCACCATTCTCAAACAGAAACCAGAGACCTGTTTTTTTAACAATCTCTCTTTAATGATCTCTCCTTAGTGTGCGTTTCATCATTCCAAATTTGTTGTTTAACCATGGTAATGACAACTAATGTATGCTATCTAATAACTACAACAGCAAAAAAATCTGACCAGATCTCACCAAGCTGAACCGAAACAATTACAGCACATGTACTTCTGTTTCTATGTGTCTTAGTTAACATTTACCTGATTAGTCCACAGTATGCTGGTGGCATGAATAAGTGAATTTTGAATGTGAATCAGTGAATCAGACAAGAAAATGCATTTTACTTTCTCTTCTTCAGTATTTTTTTTTTTTTTACCAAAACGAACGTATTGCACAAGCCTGCTGTGTGACAGTGGAGCCTTGAATGATGTGATTTGGATATCCTGGAAGAGACGCTGCACTAGAAAATAATCCTGGATTTGGCAAAAGATGATGATGACAGCGATGACATTTGCACCTAAGGTGAATAGGAGAATAAAGATGGTTTTGAGAAACCCCTGCAATATTTGTTGTGCTTTGTGAGACTCTGTATGCATGTTTTGGCCTTAATGAATTGATTGTATATAGCAGTCTTTATTGAATAGAATAAATGTGAGTTTCATTTATATTGTCAGATTTCATATTACAATATTTTGCATGACAAGCCAATCAGTTTGCACTCAGATATTTTAACTTGACCTTCAGTGAATGCACTGATGATGATGGCAATTTCAGCAGAATGTAACTGGTCACAGCTATGGCCATCTGTCCTTGTCCTTATCTGTGAAAAGACATATGACCAGACCAAAACACTACATATGATCACAACCAAAGTGTTGGTAAAGATGAAACTCTATAAATAACTACATAATATCAGCTGCTGCAGAATTTCAGGGAAAAGGTGTCAGAATTTCACATTAATATTTGATGTGTCCCAGAGCCACTGATAATTAGGATATTATGACACAAATATAAGTTAAAAGCTTTAAAAAAAACTCCAAAGCTAATTTTAGCCCCAAAGTTATTTTTAGTTGATTTAAATAACCTTTTTTTTTTTGTTTTATTTGTTTTTTTTAGTTTAGGTTTATTTTTAATATGATAGTATAATTAATTGTGTTTAAATGTGTAACAATTTAATTTTTTATTTTAGCAAAATTTTTTTAATTAAATTAATTATTGTTTTTTTGTTTGATTTGATTAGTAATATGTGTAATTGCATGCTGCCATCTACTGGACAATATCATTCCCACCCACACACACACACACATTTAAAATGAAGCCATATCTTTACCTACTAAATATGTTGTATTGGTGGCATTACCATCTCTTACCTGACAGTTGATCCTGAGTTGTTATAGAAGCATGTGCTTATAAACAATCCTCTTATCTAGCACGCCTGACGTCTCATACACCTGTCGACTGCCCTCACTTATCCAGAGCAGGCACGTTCACTCCGAGGAGACAATGGAGGCAGTGTCTCCTCAAAAAACTGGATGACAAAATAATCGATATTACAAACATAAATCGCAAATATTACTAAATTAGGTTAAAAGTATAAAAGTCACTTGTTTTTTTATAAAGTAACACTGTCCAACAGCGACACCTGCAGGTAAAGTTAGAGCGGAGGCTTGCCTCCCTTCAGTCCACTGACTTTCAACAGAGACTCTTGGAATAAATGGGGGGAAAGTCATGTGAGAGGAGGCAATGTCTCCATCGCGATATGATAGGTTATGATTGAATGTGATTGGTTCATGCGATAAATCCCACCTCTCTGAATGAAGAAAAATGATGGCGTTATTGACTATTTATAAAGTAAGTAAACAACTCACACGCTTAGATATCACTGCTTTGTGTCACGTCAGAAAAAAACTTGAAATGGTCTGAAAACGTGATGACTGCGTCAGTTTTTAGTGAGCATTCAGCGTGATTAAATGAAAGATATATCTTCGTGTCTGTAACTGTTTTGATGACGATGAGCCGAAAAATAAGTTGTTTACTAAAAAGAACAGCTGAACATCAGTTCACAAATAAAAAAATATTAGTAACACTTTACAATAAGGTGTCATTTAATGTGTTAACTAATATGAACAAACAATGAACATTTATTACAGTATTCATTAATCTTAGTTTACATTAGTTAATACAAATACTGTTGTTCATTGTTAGTTCGTGTTAGATCACAGTGCACAAACTAATGTTAACAAACACAACTTTTGATTTTAATAATGTATTAGTAAATTTTGAATGTTGAAATTAATATTAACTAAGATTAATAAATGCTGTAGAAATATGTGATTGTTTATTCTTAGTTCATGTTAACTAAAGTTGTTAACTAATGAAACATTATTGTAAATTCTTTCCAAAATATTGTTCAAATTGTTACTGCCTATTATTTTGGAATAGATACAAAAATACATAAAAACACTATGAAATGTATAATTATTATTAAAAATATTACATAAAATAAATAAAAAAAATCAGCAGAATGTAAATATTAATAAAATACAAAATAGAATTATATTTGGTCTTTTTTATGTAATATTTATTTAACCAGGAAAATGTGACAACATTAAGTGAAACAGGGACATATATAGGCCTATATATATATATATATATATATATATATATATATATATAACTGCCTCCTCATTTTTAAAAAGACACCAAATGCGCTGACACAGAGATCATTTGTCAAAAGTCAGTTTAGCCCAAATGTATGCTAGAACTAGTTCAGTGTGTAAAAGGTGTGCAGAAGTACACAATTCATATGTTCTGGAGATGCTCTGAACTCTTTTGACCTCGTTCAGTTTTCCAGCACAGGTTAGAGCAGTTTAATAAATAAACAAGACGTTAATATTGTGAGTTACAGTTTATATTGTCAATATTGGCCTCTTTTTTTTTTTCTGATAGTGCGCTCTGAACAACGCATGATGGAATGAAACCATTGAGTCAATAATTCAATTAATTATTAAAGACAGTCACTTGGTGATCTGTTTGAAATCATTTGAGAGAATGACTCAGGCTAAATTCTAAATAGCATGTTAGAACACTACTCTTATTATTTCTGCCATTTAAAGACATGACAGAAAAATTGTAAAAGTAGTATGCCTTGCAAATTCAGCATCAGTGCCTCCTACCTACTGGCTTATTTTGCATTCATTTCATTTCATTTCATTTCATTTCATTCATTCATTCAAAAAAAAAAAAAAACCCAAAAAAACATTTAAAAAAACATTTCTTATCCTGATTAAAAAACATTAAAAGGGTTTAGTTCACCCAAAAATGAAAATTACATTGCGTTTTACTCACCCCCTAGGCATCCTAGGTGTATATGACTTTCTTCTTCCAGACAAATCCAGTCAGAGTTATATAAAAAAATTGTCTTTGATCTTTCAAGCTCTATCATTTCAGTCAGCGGGTGTTGCATTCCTTCAGTCCAAAAGACCTGAAATAAAAAGCACTCTTCCATAATAAAAAGTGTCTCACACGGCTCCGGGGGGTGAACAAAGGCCTTCTGTAGCGAATCAATGTGTTTTTGTAAAAAAAGTAACCATATTCAAAATGTAATAATCACTTTAATATAGCTTGCGCCAACAGTTGTACATGGAAGCAGCTCCGGGAGCATGGAGGTCAGTGTTGCGCATGCGCTGGTAAGTCTCATGAGGACCAGGATCAAAAGAAGCAAAGTTTCCTTTAGCAAAGGAAAACCAGTCTCCTCTTGGCTTATATCGAAATCCTAGAACATTCTTCTTTACAAATCCATATTTTGTACTTCTAATTAGTGTCCATTGTTTTGTTCTGATCTCTCTGCTGCGTTTCCGTGTGCGCCACTTCTGAGCAGCGCATGCGCAAAGGTTATCTCATGTGTTTTTCTGCGTGAGTGATTCCATTTACAACAGTGAGTGCAAGCTAGATTCAAGTGGTTATTACGTTTTGAATATGGATATTTTTCTTACAAAAATGCATCGATTCCCTACAGAAGGCCTTTGTTCACCCCCCGGAGCCATGTGAGACACTTTTTTTATGGAAACGGCGCTTTTTATTTCAGGTATTTTGGACAGAAGGAATGCAACACCCGCTGAGTGAAATGATAGAGCTTGAAAGATCAAAGACAATTTTTAATATAACTCTGACTGGATTTGTTTATTGATATATATATATATATATAACTTGAAGTTGATTGCACAGTTTTATTAATAAAGCTTTTTTTAATTGCTAAAGAGCACACCAAAGTGCTGCACATTAAAATCCATCTGCCAAAACATGTAATTTTCAACTCAGTGATGATCAATAATTCATCATCAAATCTTAAAACAAATCAAGGCAGATTTGCTTCCAAATTTGCTTTTAATTCCCATTTAAAGTATAAAGTTTCTTTAGCTTAAATACAGCAGCTATAAACACATGATGGTTGAGCCAAATCCAACACTAGGGTCATGTATTAAATTCTCAGGCAATGCATGCATTTATAAAATGTATACCCTGAATTCCAGCGTAAGCCACTTGGGATAAATATACCTGCCAAATACAAATCTGTAAATATCTGCATGTTCAGAGCACAAAATAAAAAAAGAAAAGGGAAATACTTTTACTAGTGACTTTCCTAGGAGTCTGAGAGTCACTCCTGACCTGGATCTTTATCAGAGCAGCTCGGCTGATCAGCAGAGTGTGTAAGAGTGTGTTAGTGTGAACAGATATATATATAACCATTTTTAGTGCTATATTTCCATAATCCTAAAGTGTTGTATAAATGAAGGTAACACTAAATATACAGTTTGCTATTTGTAAATTAATCAGTTCTTGTTAGATACCATTTTGGCTGTGCATATTCAGTTAAGCTTTCCACATGTACACTGGTACAGGTCAGTATATAGCCTGCATGCTGCCATCTTTACTCTTAACATTTCACTGCCTTTGGGCTGCTATATAGCCTACCAAATAATACACTGAACTTAAAACTACAGAATACACCAATATTGGCTAACTATAGCCCCCCCCCCCCCCCCAATTTGTTAATTGTATAATAAATAAAAAGAAAGCAAATAGAATACAAAAAGATTAGAAAAGCTAGTGTTAGTTTTTTTTTTTTTTTAAGAATAAAATTAGAATAGAGATTGCTAGAGTTAGAGGGTCAAATAAAGATGTAAGAGATGTGTTTTTAGCCGATTCTTGAAGATGGCTAAGGACTCAGCTGCTCTGATTGAGTTGGGCAGGCTTAATACCAAATCTGTACTTTTTTTTTTTTTAACCTCATTTTGTTATTGGGGTCCAGTAATAAAATCAGAAAAAGGTGATGGAACCTGACTGTATTTGAACTGATAAACTGCCGCAAGACTGAGCAAAGTGCTATACAGAAGGCCACAGTAAAAACCAAAGTTAGACCTTTAAAAGATTGAACTGAATCAAAATCCACAATAATTATCAAACAACAAAAAAAAAAAAAAAAAAAAAAAAAAAAAAAACACACATGACACACCGTCAGCAAGCAGACTAGGGACTCAGAGGTAAGTGAATTCAACTGCAGCTTTATTGAAAAGCAGAGGAGAGAGGATGGAAGTTAGGTGAGTAGGCTTCACATGGGATAATATAAGAGTCTCTATTGCAGGTTTTCCAGAGGAAAGGAGGAGCAGTGGAGTATTGGAGCATCTCAGAGGTAGGTATCACCGGTAAGCTGCAGGTAAGGAACCAGGACCAACAGCCATGTAGACTGTAGACCAGACGATGAGGGAGTGAGAGAAGTGCAGGGGTATAGGGAGCTTAATGAGAAGTAGTCTTAG
The DNA here is from genome assembly GCF_018340385.1 of Cyprinus carpio. Classification (NCBI taxonomy): domain Eukaryota; kingdom Metazoa; phylum Chordata; class Actinopteri; order Cypriniformes; family Cyprinidae; genus Cyprinus; species Cyprinus carpio. The sequence continues at coordinate 1,853,890 of NC_056615.1, forward strand.
CCTCAGACGTCACGCCCACAGAGCGTTGGCTGAACGTCTGATGCATATGGCACACAAAAGTGGAAACACGTTGCGATATCGTCATCGGATTGGTTGAATTATACAGGATTTCTGGGAGACGTGTGTGTCGCGTTCTTTAACGTTCCACCTGGAAACAAAGATGACGTGCCACCAAACCCCCTCACAAAAGAAGAAAGCCGTGTTTACAACTGTGACGACGAGCGCTTATCAGGATCAACTAAATGCTGGATTCTCAAAAGTATATAACAAATTTAAAGTTTGCGGCAAAGAATCCTTAAAATACGTCCGAGAGTTTTACACACCAGTAAAATGTGCCGCTGAATGAAACGAACTGTGATTGGTTGTTTGACATGTCAGTCAAACGGCCTCATGGGTGGGCCTTGGCCAAAGAAAGCTGCCATGGATTCCAGTGACTGACGGCTAAAGGTCTGGCTACGCGAGACTAAATGAGAGTGACAGGTGTGGGAGTGATTAGAATTCTGGTGATTGGGATCTGGTGTGCATTGTAGCTGATGACTGCGGTGACTCCGAAGGGCACGTTGGAGCGAAAACAATCATGGCCACCATATTGAAAGGTCATTCCAAACCGAAGTGCTCAAAACTGGCCACTTCAAAGAGCCCTATGGAATGAAGACCCTTTGAAGGTCTTACTCCGGAGGGTAAACCCTTTGAAGGGGGGGATTAGGGGATTAGGGATGAGCCCGTTCCGAATGGAATGCACAGTTGGAGAGTTTTTTCTCTGACATTACCCCTCCTTCAGGGCAGCTCCTGACACCCTACTGCTGCGATGGGGAACAGCCACAGCCTCTGGGTACGGGGGCACTCAGGGTGGGTTTCAGTGGAAATCCTCCATCAGTGAGGGTCAGTCCCAAGAAATGTCATCCCGGGCCACCCAGGACCTCTCCTCCAACACATATCCTTTCCAGTATGACAAGGTAGTTCCAGCCTGCCACCCCGTCACCGTGAACTTAGAATTTCCTTGAATTGGTAGATGGAGGGTTCTTCAAGGATTCAGGAGGAGGAGGTAGGAGGTAAAGTCCGGTTTGGTGGGTCCTGGTGCAGAAGGAGAAAAGGGTTTAAGGAGTGAGAAGTAGAATGTGGGATGAACATGATACCTTCCAGGGAGCTTGAGTAGATAGGTAACCTCGTTGATCTGCCTCTGTATCGTGAAGGGACCGATGTAGTGGGGACTCAGCTTTCTGCAGGGCAGGCAGTGGGGGGACGCAGATCACTGAATGGACAACCAGACCCTTATCCCTGGGCTGATAGGCTGGTGGAAATGGAACGGCGGGCATCTACGAAAAGTCTTATGTCTCCCGCATCTTGCCCGCCTGGAGGTGGTAATATAATGTGAGCTCCCATACTCTCTCCACTCGCTCGAAAAAAAAAAAAAAAACCAGTAATCCACAGCTGGAACCTCCGACGGCTCCTCTGCGGCCAGAGAGAAGAGCGGCGGTCGTGGAGTATGCCTTGGAATGGGGTCAGCCCAGTTGTGGTTCTTGCTTTCGTGAGATCGTGGGATGTTAGTGGGTCCCTACTCATGGAGGAACCGTTCCACGCTGTGCTGATCATTCTGGCAGTATGACCGAGAGGTACCATCCGAGCTTCTTGTATCTTGCGCTCAGAGTTCTGGCCATTTGTCTGAGAATGGTACCCGGATGACAAGCTGACCGTGACTCCCAGGAGTTGGAAGAACGTCTTCCAGACATGGGAGATAAACTGGGGGACGCCTATCCGAAACATCTCCTCCGGTAGGCCAAAATTTTCAAAGGACATGGTGAAAGAGACTGTGATGAGTGGGGTGGGGCAGAGAGCCATGGGAACGGAGCGAGGCCAGTTGAGTAATTGGAAATGAGCGACACCTGGACCACTCACCGGTCTCTAGTCCCACGGAGGAGCTCCGGAAGGATAAAAAGAGGAGTCACGACAGTCAAGGACGAGAGACCGTGAGTGGTCCAGGTGTCGCTCATTTCCAATTACCTCCACTGGACTCACTCCATTCCCACGGCTCTCGGCCCCACCCCACTCATCCACAGAGAGATTCCGCAGTTTCTAAGACTGTTTCAGTAATTAGCTTACATGCCCTCAGAAAGCGATCTACGGTTATGAGTATACAGGTGTAGCCGTCTGAGATTAGGAAAATCATAAACAAAATCTACCCTATATGAGACCACGGCCTTTTGGAACGTGTAGGGGAACCAGCTTGCTGGCGGGGAGATGATGAGGAGCGTTTTGGACATGGCACAGCACTGAGAAAGCTACGGACATACTAGATTGTACATCCCAGGTCATACGGGGCCACATCCAAGTACCAAGCTTGGAGGAGAGAGCACATGTTTTTAGTGGGTCTGGCTTTGCCTGGGGTTTTGTCGAGAGCCCGGGTGAAGCGGGTCCCCTCATTGTAACTCCAGGAAGGGATAGATGTTGTGAGGGTGGGAACATAAATCTTCACTTCTGGGCCTCGCCAGTGGAGCTGGCGTCAGTGCGTGTCCCGGACTGGGGCCAGATAGTATCAGTGATGTCCGCCACTGAATAGGGCCTGATTATCATGGGCTGGAGGGAGGGAGCGAGCCGCCTCGGTTCGGCAGGGACATCTGGGGAATGGACTCATGGCATGGCGCCTTTCACATCCGACCACACCTTGGCCCCAACACCGCCCCAAAGCGAGTAAGATTGAGGTGAGAAATTTAACTCTTCAAGTAATAGGCTCCACGGGTTTGAACCGGGTTGAAGTTCTTCGTGGTCTCTCTGCGATACTGTAGATTTTCAGGCCAATGGCATCACTCCTCTAGACGACCAATTTGTAATCGTGTCAGCAAGTCCCGGTTGCCGATGTCATCGATTTTTGTCTTGCCCGCTGGGGTGGAGTTTCTGGTGGAATAATAGAAAAGCACAAATTGGTGAAGGATGGCGGATGCTCTCCATGATATTGAGAGAGCATGGCCCCTAGTTGGACGGTTGAAGCGTCCACTTCAACTTACAAACGGGGGCTTAAGGGTCATGGATGATGAAGGATGGGGGGCGTGCTGAAGGCGTTCCTCCTTTGAGTTGGGGGAGAATGCAGGCCGCTTCGGGTTCCAGGAAAAGAGGCTTGGTGTATTCACCACAGTTAGCACTCTGCAGATCCAGCTTGGAGAATATGTCGAGATCCACCCCCGGTATTACTTTGAGGGTCGCAGGGACACAGGGGAAGTGCATAAGCGCTTTTCAACAGTCCCTGGGGTTCAGGGCACGGTAGTCGATGCAGGGCCTCAAGCCCGCAGTCCTTTCTTTCCCACAAAAAAGACCCTGGAAACAGCTGGTGCACGTGAATTGGTTGTGATAAATAAACCCTGCTGTGACGAGCCTCCGGCTGAATGTGATCCCCTCCATCCGGTAATCTGGGCACTCTGGGATGGCCAATGAATTACACTCAGCCCCGGCGCCAGCCACAAAAAAAATTCACGGAGGGGCATTTAATTTTTTCAGGGGGGCACAGATGATATCAACCTCACTGAAATGCATAATATCATTAATTATGACTTCACTGGACAATACAACACAACGAGCGAAAGCAAACTGACGTCCCTCTCCCACTGCCACAATACACGGAGGGTCGTATAAACTTTAAAGAATGGGCCTACTCAGATGCAGCAAGTCTAAACCAGTGGCCGACAGCACCGTCTTGTCTCTGCTTAGTCAGCGGAAAAGTGATTTTTAAAAGGCAATTGTGAAAGAGTAACTTGTTACTGCTTTTCCGACCGGACAAGTAGCCTTGCCTATATTAAACAGGCAATAACAATCACCAAACGCGATAATGATTTTTTCTGCATCCTTTAGGGGCCGTTCATTATTGCGCTCTAAATAAACGGTGATGGAAAATGCCATTGCTAAGGCACCCCCCATGACCTGCGCTCGCCATGAAGACGCCAGAAATTTCAGCAAAGGATAAATGGATTTTGCAGCATTAAAAATTCGCTTGCAGTAGTTCTGCTACTTAATTTATTTAACAAAATGGCTATCCATATAACAGCTATGATCAGCCGTTCATCTGAGCTGCAGCTTGCAACGGTAGGGAACAGGATGAAGCTGATTGCGTTGGTTCTTGTCACATGACTCGCGGTTGCGCTTTGCAGCATTCTGGAAAGTTGAAATGTTTTTTATCTCTCTGCGGCGGCGGACGCACCTGAAAAAAAATGACGTGCGCCTGCTGTGCGTCTACATTTCAAATAACGAACTTGAGCTCAAAAAGACGCGATATGTGAACGCTCCCCCTTAGTCTCTATGTATGGCAACGACAAGTGCGTAATGTAATTACGCCATCGGCGTATGTTTGCTTTTTTTTTGACATTAGTGGGGACATAAACCCAAGTACCACCAATTGCATAGTTGTTATTTTGTAACCCAACAACATCAGCATCAGACTAGTACTGGTTGTCTTTATCTGAATTCACTTTATTTGAATATTAATCAAATTGGTCTCAGGATAATTCTGAAAGAATACTCTGCTGTAATAACGAAAACAACTTTCATGCACATCTGATTGAACCACACACTTTTATTGCAATTTTATTTTATTGTTGTTTTTCTATTTTGTGGATATTTCAGCTAACATTTGATTTGTTAAACATCAATTTAAAGTTAAGTTTGTCCTTCTTGACTCAGGATGCTGTTCCAAATCCTGCTGCA